>NW_027136963.1:0-300000 GCF_040869045.1 Eurosta solidaginis
TTTGTTTTGGTTACTTGACGTCTCCGTTCTCGTGTAGCCTACATATTGCGTTTTTTTTTTAATTTGCTTACCGGGCTAAAGGTTAGCATGTTTAAAATACGTAAGTCGTTTTGTTCATCAAATTTAAGTAGATAACTCATCAGTTGTTTGCATCAGAGCGATAATTTTTGAGATAGTTATTAAAACTGTTTAAAGGTTGTCAAACGTTGTTTCTCGTTGTATATCCTTTAATTCTAGAGTTAAATTGATAAATAACGTGTACGAATTTGTTTAACGCATTTGTTTTGGTTACTCGACGTCTCCGTTCTCGTGTAGCCTACATATTGCGTTTTTTTTTTAATTTGTTTACCGGGCTAAAGGTTAGCATGTTTAAAATACGTAAGTCGTTTTGTTCATCAAATTTAAGTAGATAACTCATCAGTTGTTTGCATCAGAGCGATAATTTTTGAGATAGTTATTAAAACTGTTTAAAGGTTGTCAAACGTTGTTTCTCGTTGTATATCCTTTAATTCTAGAGTTAAATTGATAAATAACGTGTACGAATTTGTTTAACGCATTTGTTTTGGTTACTCGACGTCTCCGTTCTCGTGTAGCCTACATATTGCGTTTTTTTTTTAAATTTGCTTACCGGGCTAAAGGTTAGCATGTTTAAAATACGTAAGTCGTTTTGTTCATCAAATTTAAGTAGATAACTCATCAGTTGTTTGCATCAGAGCGATAATTTTTGAGATAGTTATTAAAAATGTTTAAAGGTTGTCAAACGTTGTTTCTCGTTGTATATCCTTTAATTCTAGAGTTAAATTGATAAATAACGTGTACGAATTTGTTTAACGCATTTGTTTTGGTTACTCAACGTCTCCGTTCTCGTGTAGCCTACATATTGCGTTTTTTTTTTAAATTTGCTTACCGGGCTAAAGGTTAGCATGTTTAAAATACGTAAGTCGTTTTGTTCAACAAATTTAAGTAGATAACTCATCAGTTGTTTGCATCAGAGCAACAATTTTTGAGATAGTTATTAAAACTGTTTAAAGGTTGTCAAACGTTGTTTCTCGTTGTATATCCTTTAATTCTAGAGTTAAATTGATAAATAACGTGTACGAATTTGTTTAACGCATTTGTTTTGGTTTGCTTACCGGGCTAAAGGTTAGCATGTTTAAAATACGTAAGTCGTTTTGTTCATCATATTTAAGTAGATAACTCATCAGTTGTTTGCATCAGAGCGATAATTTTTGAGATAGTTATTAAAACTCTTTAAAGGTTGTCAAACGTTGTTTCTCGTTGTATATCCTTTAATTCTAGAGTTAAATTGATAAATAACGTGTACGAATTTGTTTAACGCATTTGTTTTGGTTACTCGACGTCTCCGTTCTCGTGTAGCCTACATATTGCGTTTTTTTTTTTAATTTGCTTACCGGGCTAAAGGTTAGCATGCTTAAAATACATAAGTCGTTTTGTTCATCATATTTAAGTAGATAACTCATCAGTTGTTTGCATCAGAGCGATAATTTTTGAGATAGTTATTAAAACTGTTTAAAGGTTGTCAAACGTTGTTTCTCGTTGTATATCCTTTAATTCTAGAGTTAAATTGATAAATAACGTGTACGAATTTGTTTAACGCATTTGTTTTGGTTACTCGACGTCTCCGTTCTCGTGTAGCCTACATATTGCGTTTTTTTTTAATTTGCTTACCGGGCTAAAGGTTAGCATGCTTAAAATACGTAAGTCGTTTTGTTCAACAAAGTTAAGTAGATAACTCATCAGTTGTTTGCATCAGAGCGATAATTTTTGAGATAGTTATTAAAACTGTTTAAAGGTTGTCAAACGTTGTTTCTCGTTGTATATCCTTTAATTCTAGAGTTAAATTGATAAATAACGTGTACGAATTTGTTTAACGCATTTTTTTTAGTTACTCGACGTCTCCGTTCTCGTGTAGCCTACATATTGCGTTTTTTTTTTAATTTGCTTACTGGGCTAAAGGTTAGCATGCTTAAAATACGTAAGTCGTTTTGTTCAACAAATTTAAGTAGATAACTAATCAGTTGTTTGCATCAGAGCGATAATTTTTGAGATAGTTATTAAAACTGTTTAAAGGTTGTCAAACGTTGTTTCTCGTTGTATATCCTTTAATTCTAGAGTTAAATTGATAAATAACGTGAACGAATTTGTTTAACGCATTTGTTTTGGTTACTCGACGTCTCCGTTCTCGTGTAGCCTACATATTGCGTTTTTTTTTTTAATTTGCTTACCGGGCTAAGGGTTAGCATGTTTAAAATACGTAAGTCGTTTTGTTCAACAAATTTGAGTAGATAACTCATCAGTTGTTTGCATCAGAGCGACAATTTTTGAGATAGTTATTAAAACTGTTTAAAGGTTGTCAAACGTTGTTTCTCGTTGTATATCCTTTAATTCTAGAGTTAAATTGATAAATAACCTGTACGAATTTGTTTAACGCATTTGTTTTGGTTACTCGACGTCTCCGTTCTCGTGTAGCCTACATATTGCGTTTTTTTTTAAATTTGCTTACCGGGCTAAAGGTTAGCATGTTTAAAATACGTAAGTCGTTTTGTTCAACAAATTTGAGTAGATAACTCATCAGTTGTTTGCATCAGAGCGACAATTTTTGAGATAGTTATTAAAACTGTTTAAAGGTTGTCAAACGTTGTTTCTCGTTGTATATCCTTTAATTCTAGAGTTAAATTGATAAATAACGTGTACGAATTTGTTTAACGCATTTGTTTTGGTTACTCGACGTCTCCGTTCTCGTGTAGCCTACATATTGGGTTTTTTTTTTAATTTGCTTACCGGGCTAAAGGTTAGCATGTTTAAAATACGTAAGTCGTTTTGTTCAACAAATTTAAGTAGATAACTCATCAGTTGTTTGCATCAGAGCGATAATTTTTGAGATAGTTATTAAAACTGTTTAAAGGTTGTCAAACGTTGTTTCTCGTTGTATATCCTTTAATTCTAGAGTTAAATTGATAAATAACGTGTACGAATTTGTTTAACGCATTTGTTTTGGTTACTTGACGTCTCCGTTCTCGTGTAGCCTACATATTGCGTTTTTTTTTTAATTTGCTTACCGGGCTAAAGGTTAGCATGTTTAAAATACGTAAGTCGTTTTGTTCATCAAATTTAAGTAGATAACTCATCAGTTGTTTGCATCAGAGCGATAATTTTTGAGATAGTTATTAAAACTGTTTAAAGGTTGTCAAACGTTGTTTCTCGTTGTATATCCTTTAATTCTAGAGTTAAATTGATAAATAACGTGTACGAATTTGTTTAACGCATTTGTTTTGGTTACTCGACGTCTCCGTTCTCGTGTAGCCCACATATTGCGTTTTTTTTTAATTTGCTTACCGGGCTAAAGGTTAGCATGCTTAAAATACGTAAGTCGTTTTGTTCAACAAATTTAAGTAGATAACTCATCAGTTGTTTGCATCAGAGCGACAATTTTTGAGATAGTTATTAAAACTGTTTAAAGGTTGTCAAACGTTGTTTCTCGTTGTATATCCTTTAATTCTAGAGTTAAATTGATAAATAACGTGTACGAATTTGTTTAACGCATTTGTTTTGGTTACTCGACGTCTCCGTTCTCGTGTAGCCTACATATTGCATTTTTTTTTTTAATTTGCTTACCGGGCTAAAGGTTAGCATGTTTAAAATACGTAAGTCGTTTTGTTCATCAAATTTAAGTAGATAACTCATCAGTTGTTTGCATCAGAGCGATAATTTTTGAGATAGTTATTAAAACTGTTTAAAGGTTGTCAAACGTTGTTTCTCGTTGTATATCCTTTAATTCTAGAGTTAAATTGATAAATAACGTGTACGAATTTGTTTAACGCATTTGTTTTGGTTACTGGACGTCTCCGTTCTCGTGTAGCCTACTTATTGCGTTTTTTTTTTTAATTTGCTTACCGGGCTAAAGGTTAGCATGTTTAAAATACGTAAGTCGTTTTGTTCAACAAATTTAAGTAGATAACTCATCAGTTGTTTGCATCAGAGCGATAATTTTTGAGATAGTTATTAAAACTGTTTAAAGGTTGTCAAACGTTGTTTCTCGTTGTATATCCTTTAATTCTAGAGTTAAATTGATAAATAACGTGTACGAATTTGTTTAACGCATTTGTTTTGGTTACTTGACGTCTCCGTTCTCGTGTAGCCTACATATTGCGTTTTTTTTTTTAATTTGCTTACCGGGCTAAAGGTTAGCATGTTTAAAATACGTAAGTCGTTTTGTTCATCAAATTCAAGTAGATAACTCATCAGTTGTTTGCATCAGAGCGATAATTTTTGAGATAGTTATTAAAACTGTTTAAAGGTTGTCAAACGTTGTTTCTCGTTGTATATCCTTTAATTCTAGAGTTAAATTGATAAATAACGTGTACGAATTTGTTTAACGCATTTGTTTTGGTTACTCGACGTCTCCGTTCTCGTGTAGCCCACATATTGCGTTTTTTTTTAATTTGCTTACCGGGCTAAAGGTTAGCATGCTTAAAATACGTAAGTCGTTTTGTTCAACAAATTTAAGTAGATAACTCATCAGTTGTTTGCATCAGAGCGACAATTTTTGAGATAGTTATTAAAACTGTTTAAAGGTTGTCAAACGTTGTTTCTCGTTGTATATCCTTTAATTCTAGAGTTAAATTGATAAATAACGTGTACGAATTTGTTTAACGCATTTGTTTTGGTTACTCGACGTCTCCGTTCTCGTGTAGCCTACATATTGCATTTTTTTTTTAATTTGCTTACCGGGCTAAAGGTTAGCATGTTTAAAATACGTAAGTCGTTTTGTTCATCAAATTTAAGTAGATAACTCATCAGTTGTTGGCATCAGAGCGATAATTTTTGAGATAGTTATTAAAACTGTTTAAAGGTTGTCAAACGTTGTTTCTCGTTGTATATCCTTTAATTCTAGAGTTAAATTGATAAATAACGTGTACGAATTTGTTTAACGCATTTGTTTTGGTTACTCGACGTCTCCGTTCTCGTGTAGCCTACATATTGCGTTTTTTTTTTAATTTGCTTACCGGGCTAAAGGTTAGCATGTTTAAAATACGTAAGTCGTTTTGTTCATCATATTTAAGTAGATAACTCATCAGTTGTTTGCATCAGAGCGATAATTTTTGAGATAGTTATTAAAACTGTTTAAAGGTTGTCAAACGTTGTTTCTCGTTGTATATCCTTTAATTCTAGAGTTAAATTGATAAATAATGTGTACGAATTTGTTTAACGCATTTGTTTTGGTTACTCGACGTCTCCGTTCTCGTGTAGCCTACATATTGCGTTTTTTTTTTTAATTTGCTTACCGGGCTAAAGGTTAGCATGTTTAAAATACGTAAGTCGTTTTGTTCATCAAATTTAAGTAGATAACTCATCAGTTGTTTACATCAGAGCGATAATTTTTGAGATAGTTATTAAAACTGTTTAAAGGTTGTCAAACGTTGTTTCTCGTTGTATATCCTTTAATTCTAGAGTTAAATTGATAAATAACGTGTACGAATTTGTTTAACGCATTTGTTTTGGTTACTCGACGTCTCCGTTCTCGTGTAGCCTACATATTGCGTTTTTTTTTTTTAATTTGCTTACCGGGCTAAAGGTTAGCATGTTCAAAATACGTAAGTCGTTTTGTTCATCATATTTAAGTAGATAACTCATCAGTTGTTTGCATCAGAGCGATAATTTTTGAGATAGTTATTAAAACTGTTTAAAGGTTGTCAAACGTTGTTTCTCGTTGTATATCCTTTAATTCTAGAGTTAAATTGATAAATAACGTGTACGAATTTGTTTAACGCATTTGTTTTGGTTACTCGACGTCTCTGTTCTCGTGTAGCCTACATATTGCGTTTTTTTTTAATTTGCTTACCGGGCTAAAGGTTAGCATGTTTAAAATACGTAAGTCGTTTTGTTCATCAAATTTAAGTAGATAACTCATCAGTTGTTTGCATCAGAGCGATAATTTTTGAGATAGTTATTAAAACTGTTTAAAGGTTGTCAAACCTTGTTTCTCGTTGTATATCCTTTAATTCTAGAGTTAAATTGATAAATAACGTGTACGAATTTGTTTAACGCATTTGTTTTGGTTACTCGACGTATCCGTTCTCGTGTAGCCTACATATTGCGTTTTTTTTTTTAATTTGCTTACCGGGCTAAAGGTTAGCATGTTTAAAATACGTAAGTCGTTTTGTTCATCAAATTTAAGTAGATAACTCATCAGTTGTTTGCATCAGAGCGACAATTTTTGAGATAGTTATTAAAACTCTTTAAAGGTTGTCAAACGTTGTTTCTCGTTGTATATCCATTAATTCTAGAGTTAAATTGATAAATAACGTGTACGAATTTGTTTAACGCATTTGTTTTGGTTACTCGACGTCTCCGTTCTCGTGTAGCCTACATATTGCGTTTTTTTTTTAATTTGCTTACCGGGCTAAAGGTTAGCATGTTTAAAATACGTAAGTCGTTTTGTTCATCAAATTTAAGTAGATAACTCATCAGTTGTTTGCATCAGAGCGATAATTTTTGAGATAGTTATTAAAACTGTTTAAAGGTTGTCAAACGTTGTTTCTCGTTGTATATCCTTTAATTCTAGAGTTAAATTGATAAATAACGTGTACGAATTTGTTTAACGCATTTGTTTTGGTTACTCGACGTCTCAGTTCTCGTGTAGCCTACATATTCCGTTTTTTTTTTAATTTGCATACCGGGCTAAAGGTTAGCATGTTTAAAATACGTAAGTCGTTTTGTTCATCAAATTTAAGTAGATAACTCATCAGTTGTTTGCATCAGAGCGACAATTTTTGAGATAGTTATTAAAACTGTTTAAAGGTTGTCAAACGTTGTTTCTCGTTGTATATCCTTTAATTCTAGAGTTAAATTGATAAATAACGTGTACGAATTTGCTTAACGCATTTGTTTTGGTTACTCGACGTCTCCGTTCTCGTGTAGCCTACATATTGCGTTTTTTTTTAATTTGCTTACCCGGCTAAAGGTTAGCATGTTTAAAATACGTAAGTCGTTTTGTTCATCAAATTTAAGTAGATAACTCATCAGTTGTTTGCATCAGAGCGATAATTTTTGAGATAGTTATTAAAAACTGTTTAAAGGTTGTCAAACGTTGTTTCTCGTTGTATATCCTTTAATTCTAGAGTTAAATTGATAAATAACGTGTACGGATTTGTTTAACGCATTTGTTTTGGTTACTCGACGTCTCCGTTCTCGCGTAGCCTACATATTGCGTTTTTTTTTTAATTTGCTTACCGGGCTAAAGGTTAGCATGTTTAAAATACGTAAGTCGTTTTGTTCATCAAATTTAAGTAGATAACTCATCAGTTGTTGCATCAGAGCGATAATTTTTGAGATAGTTATTAAAACTGTTTAAAGGTTGTCAAACGTTGTTTCTCGTTGTATATCCTTTAATTCTAGAGTTAAATTGATAAATAACGTGTACGAATTTGTTTAACGCATTTGTTTTGGTTACTCGACGTCTCCGTTCTCGTGTAGCCTACATATTGCGTTTTTTTTTTAATTTGCTTACCGGGCTAAAGGTTAGCATGTTTAAAATACGTAAGTCGTTTTGTTCAACAAATTTAAGTAGATAACTCATCAGTTGTTTTCATCAGAGCGACAATTTTTGAGATAGTTATTAAAACTGTTTAAAGGTTGTCAAACGTTGTTTCTCGTTGTATATCCTTTAATTCTAGAGTTAAATTGATAAATAACGTGTACGAATTTGTTTAACGCATTTGTTTTGGTTACTCGACGTCTCCGTTCTCGTGTAGCCTACATATTGCGTTTTTTTTTTTAATTTGCTTACCGGGCTAAAGGTTAGCATGTTTAAAATACGTAAGTCGTTTTGTTCATCAAATTTAAGTAGATAACTCATCAGTTGTTTGCATCAGAGCGATAATTTTTGAGATAGTTATTAAAACTGTTTAAAGGTTGTCAAACGTTGTTTCTCGTTGTATATCCTTTAATTCTAGAGTTAAATTGATAAATAACGTGTAAGAATTTGTTTAACGCATTTGTTTTGGTTACTCGACGTCTCCGTTCTCGTGTAGCCTACATATTGCGTTTTTTTTTTTAATTTGCTTACCGGGCTAAAAGTTAGCATGTTTAAAATACGTAAGTCGTTTTGTTCATCAAATTTAAGTAGATAACTCATCAGTTGTTTGCATCAGAGCGATAATTTTTGAGATAGTTATTAAAACTGTTTAAAGGTTGTCAAACGTTGTTTCTCGTTGTATATCCTTTAATTCTAGAGTTAAATTGATAAATAACGTGTACGAATTTGTTTAACGCATTTGTTTTGGTTACTCGACGTCTCCGTTCTCGTGTAGCCTACATATTGCGTTTTTTTTTTTAATTTGCTTACCGGGCTAAAGGTTAGCATGTTTAAAATACGTAAGTCGTTTTGTTCATCAAATTTAAGTAGATATCTCATCAGTTGTTTGCATCAGAGCGATAATTTTTGAGATAGTTATTAAAAATGTTTAAAGATTGTCAAACGTTGTTTCTCGTTGTATATCCTTTAATTCTAGAGTTAAATTGATAAATAACGTGTACGAATTTGTTTAACGCATTTGTTTTGGTTACTCGACGTCTCCGTTCTCGTGTAGCCTACATATTGCGTTTTTTTTTTAATTTGCTTACTGGGCTAAAGGTTAGCATGTTTAAAATACGTAAGTCGTTTTGTTCATTATATTTAAGTAGATAACTCATCAGTTGTTTGCATCAGAGCGATAATTTTTGAGATAGTTATTAAAACTGTTTAAAGGTTGTCAAACGTTGTTTCTCGTTGTATATCCTTTAATTCTAGAGTTAAATTGATAAATAACGTGTACGAATTTGTTTAACGCATTTGTTTTGGTTACTCGACGTCTCCGTTCTCGTGTAGCCTACATATTGCGTTTTTTTTTTAAATTTGCTTACCGGGCTAAAGGTTAGCATGTTTAAAATACGTAAGTCGTTTTGTTCATCAAATTTAAGTAGATAACTCATCAGTTGTTTGCATCAGAGCGATAATTTTTGAGATAGTTATTAAAAATGTTTAAAGGTTGTCAAACGTTGTTTCTCGTTGTATATCCTTTAATTCTAGAGTTAAATTGATAAATAACGTGTACGAATTTGTTTAACGCATTTGTTTTGGTTACTCAACGTCTCCGTTCTCGTGTAGCCTACATATTGCGTTTTTTTTTTTAAATTTGCTTACCGGGCTAAAGGTTAGCATGTTTAAAATACGTAAGTCGTTTTGTTCAACAAATTTAAGTAGATAACTCATCAGTTGTTTGCATCAGAGCGACAATTTTTGAGATAGTTATTAAAACTGTTTAAAGGTTGTCAAACGTTGTTTCTCGTTGTATATCCTTTAATTCTAGAGTTAAATTGATAAATAACGTGTACGAATTTGTTTAACGCATTTGTTTTGGTTTGCTTACCGGGCTAAAGGTTAGCATGTTTAAAATACGTAAGTCGTTTTGTTCATCATATTTAAGTAGATAACTCATCAGTTGTTTGCATCAGAGCGATAATTTTTGAGATAGTTATTAAAACTCTTTAAAGGTTGTCAAACGTTGTTTCTCGTTGTATATCCTTTAATTCTAGAGTTAAATTGATAAATAACGTGTACGAATTTGTTTAACGCATTTGTTTTGGTTACTCGACGTCTCCGTTCTCGTGTAGCCTACATATTGCGTTTTTTTTTTTAATTTGCTTACCAGGCTAAAGGTTAGCATGCTTAAAATACATAAGTCGTTTTGTTCATCATATTTAAGTAGATAACTCATCAGTTGTTTGCATCAGAGCGATAATTTTTGAGATAGTTATTAAAACTGTTTAAAGGTTGTCAAACGTTGTTTCTCGTTGTATATCCTTTAATTCTAGAGTTAAATTGATAAATAACGTGTACGAATTTGTTTAACGCATTTGTTTTGGTTACTCGACGTCTCCGTTCTCGTGTAGCATACATATTGCGTTTTTTTTTAATTTGCTTACCGGGCTAAAGGTTAGCATGCTTAAAATACGTAAGTCGTTTTGTTCAACAAAGTTAAGTAGATAACTCATCAGTTGTTTGCACCAGAGCGATAATTTTTGAGATAGTTATTAAAACTGTTTAAAGGTTGTCAAACGTTGTTTCTCGTTGTATATCCTTTAATTCTAGAGTTAAATTGATAAATAACGTGTACGAATTTGTTTAACGCATTTTTTTTAGTTACTCGACGTCTCCGTTCTCGTGTAGCCTACATATTGCGTTTTTTTTTTAATTTGCTTACCGGGCTAAAGGTTAGCATGCTTAAAATACGTAAGTCGTTTTGTTCAACAAATTTAAGTAGATAACTAATCAGTTGTTTGCATCAGAGCGATAATTTTTGAGATAGTTATTAAAACTGTTTAAAGGTTGTCAAACGTTGTTTCTCGTTGTATATCCTTTAATTCTAGAGTTAAATTGATAAATAACGTGTACGAATTTGTTTAACGCATTTGTTTTGGTTACTCGACGTCTCCGTTCTCGTGTAGCCTACATATTGCGTTTTTTTTTTTAATTTGCTTACCGGGCTAAGGGTTAGCATGTTTAAAATACGTAAGTCGTTTTGTTCAACAAATTTGAGTAGATAACTCATCAGTTGTTTGCATCAGAGCGACAATTTTTGAGATAGTTATTAAAACTGTTTAAAGGTTGTCAAACGTTGTTTCTCGTTGTATATCCTTTAATTCTAGAGTTAAATTGATAAATAACCTGTACGAATTTGTTTAACGCATTTGTTTTGGTTACTCGACGTCTCCGTTCTCGTGTAGCCTACATATTGCGTTTTTTTTTAAATTTGCTTACCGGGCTAAAGGTTAGCATGTTTAAAATACGTAAGTCGTTTTGTTCAACAAATTTGAGTAGATAACTCATCAGTTGTTTGCATCAGAGCGACAATTTTTGAGATAGTTATTAAAACCGTTTAAAGGTTGTCAAACGTTGTTTCTCGTTGTATATCCTTTAATTCTAGAGTTAAATTGATAAATAACGTGTACGAATTTGTTTAACGCATTTGTTTTGGTTACTCGACGTCTCCGTTCTCGTGTAGCCTACATATTGGGTTTTTTTTTTAATTTGCTTACCGGGCTAAAGGTTAGCATGTTTAAAATACGTAAGTCGTTTTGTTCAACAAATTTAAGTAGATAACTCATCAGTTGTTTGCATCAGAGCGATAATTTTTGAGATAGTTATTAAAACTGTTTAAAGGTTGTCAAACGTTGTTTCTCGTTGTATATCCTTTAATTCTAGAGTTAAATTGATAAATAACGTGTACGAATTTGTTTAACGCATTTTTTTTAGTTACTCGACGTCTCCGTTCTCGTGTAGCCTACATATTGCGTTTTTTTTTAAATTTGCTTACCGGGCTAAAGGTTAGCATGTTTAAAATACGTAAGTCGTTTTGTTCAACAAATTTGAGTAGATAACTCTTCAGTTGTTTGCATCAGAGCGACAATTTTTGAGATAGTTATTAAAACTGTTTAAAGGTTGTCAAACGTTGTTTCTCGTTGTATATCCTTTAATTCTAGAGTTAAATTGATAAATAGCCTGTACGAATTTGTTTAACGCATTTGTTTTGGTTACTCGACGTCTCCGTTCTCGTGTAGCCTACATATTGCGTTTTTTTTTAAATTTGCTTACCGGGCTAAAGGTTAGCATGTTTAAAATACGTAAGTCGTTTTGTTCAACAAATTTGAGTAGATAACTCATCAGTTGTTTGCATCAGAGCGACAATTTTTGAGATAGTTATTAAAACTGTTTAAAGGTTGTCAAACGTTGTTTCTCGTTGTATATCCTTTAATTCTAGAGTTAAATTGATAAATAACGTGTACGAATTTGTTTAACGCATTTGTTTTGGTTACTCGACGTCTCCGTTCTCGTGTAGCCTACATATTGCGTTTTTTTTTAAATTTGCTTACCGGGCTAAAGGTTAGCATGTTTAAAATACGTAAGTCGTTTTGTTCAACAAATTTGAGTAGATAACTCATCAGTTGTTTGCATCAGAGCGACAATTTTTGAGATAGTTATTAAAACTGTTTAAAGGTTGTCAAACGTTGTTTCTCGTTGTATATCCTTTAATTCTAGAGTTAAATTGATAAATAACGTTTACGAATTTGTTTAACGCATTTGTTTTGGTTACTCGACGTCTCCGTTCTCGTGTAGCCTACATATTGCGTTTTTTTTTAAATTTGCTTACCGGGCTAAAGGTTAGCATGTTTAAAATACGTAAGTCGTTTTGTTCAACAAATTTAAGTAGATAACTCATCAGTTGTTTGCATCAGAGCGATAATTTTTGAGATAGTTATTAAAACTGTTTAAAGGTTGTCAAACGTTGTTTCTCGTTGTATATCCTTTAATTCTAGAGTTAAATTGATAAATAACGTGTACGAATTTGTTTAACGCATTTGTTTTGGTTACTCGACGTCTCCGTTCTCGTGTAGCCTACATATTGCGTTTTTTTTTAAATTTGCTTACCGGGCTAAAGGTGAGCATGTTTAAAATACGTAAGTCGTTTTGTTCAACAAATTTGAGTAGATAACTCTTCAGTTGTTTGCATCAGAGCGACAATTTTTGAGATAGTTATTAAAACTGTTTAAAGGTTGTCAAACGTTGTTTGTCGTTGTATATCCTTTAATTCTAGAGTTAAATTGATAAATAACGTGTACGAATTTGTTTAACGCATTTGTTTTGGTTACTCGACGTCTCCGTTCTCGTGTAGCCTACATATTGCGTTTTTTTTTAATTTGCTTACCGGGCTAAAGGTTAGCATGTTTAAAATACGTAAGTCGTTTTGTTCAACAAATTTAAGTAGATAACTCATCAGTTGTTTGCATCAGAGCGATAATTTTTGAGATAGTTATTAAAACTGTTTAAAGGTTGTCAAACGTTGTTTCTCGTTGTATATCCTTTAATTCTA
Organism: Eurosta solidaginis; assembly: GCF_040869045.1. NCBI lineage: Eukaryota > Metazoa > Arthropoda > Insecta > Diptera > Tephritidae > Eurosta > Eurosta solidaginis. The sequence continues at coordinate 12,933 of NW_027136963.1, forward strand.
GAGTTAAATTGATAAATAACGTGTACGAATTTGTTTAACGCATTTGTTTTGGTTACTCGACGTCTCCGTTCTCGTGTAGCCTACATATTGCGTTTTTTTTTAATTTGCTTACCGGGCTAAAGGTTAGCATGTTTAAAATACGTAAGTCGTTTTGTTCATCAAATTTAAGTAGATAACTCATCAGTTGTTTGCATCAGAGCGATAATTTTTGAGATAGTTATTAAAACTGTTTAAAGGTTGTCAAACGTTGTTTCTCGTTGTATATCCTTTAATTCTAGAGTTAAATTGATAAATAACGTGTACGAATTTGTTTAACGCATTTGTTTTGGTTACTCGACGTCTCCGTTCTCGTGTAGCCCACATATTGCGTTTTTTTTTAATTTGCTTACCGGGCTAAAGGTTAGCATGCTTAAAATACGTAAGTCGTTTTGTTCAACAAATTTAAGTAGATAACTCATCAGTTGTTTGCATCAGAGCGACAATTTTTGAGATAGTTATTAAAACTGTTTAAAGGTTGTCAAACGTTGTTTCTCGTTGTATATCCTTTAATTCTAGAGTTAAATTGATAAATAACGTGTACGAATTTGTTTAACGCATTTGTTTTGGTTACTCGACGTCTCCGTTCTCGTGTAGCCTACATATTGCGTTTTTTTTTTTAATTTGCTTACCGGGCTAAAGGTTATCATGTTTAAAATACGTAAGTCGTTTTGTTCATCATATTTAAGTAGATAACTCATCAGTTGTTTGCATCAGAGCGATAATTTTTGAGATAGTTATTAAAACTGTTTAAAGGTTGTCAAACGTTGTTTCTCGTTGTATATCCTTTAATTCTAGAGTTAAATTGATAAATAACGTGTACGAATTTGTTTAACGCATTTGTTTTGGTTACTCGACGTCTCCGTTCTCGTGTAGCCTACATATTGCATTTTTTTTTTAATTTGCTTTCCGGGCTAAAGGTTAGCATGTTTAAAATACGTAAGTCGTTTTGTTCATCATATTTAAGTAGATAACTCATCAGTTGTTTGCATCAGAGCGATAATTTTTGAGATAGTTATTAAAACTGTTTAAAGGTTGTCAAACGTTGTTTCTCGTTGTATATCCTTTAATTCTAGAGTTAAATTGATAAATAACGTGTACGAATTTGTTTAACGCATTTGTTTTGGTTACTCGACGTCTCCGTTCTCGTGTAGCCTACGTATTGCGTTTTTTTTTTAATTTGCTTACCGGGCTAAAGGTTATCATGTTTAAAATACGTAAGTCGTTTTGTTCATCATATTTAAGTAGATAACTCATCAGTTGTTTGCATCAGAGCGATAATTTTTGAGATAGTTATTAAAACTGTTTAAAGGTTGTCAAACGTTGTTTCTCGTTGTATATCCTTTAATTCTAGAGTTAAATTGATAAATAACGTGTACGAATTTGTTTAACGCATTTGTTTTGGTTACTTGACGTCTCCGTTCTCGTGTAGCCTACATATTGCGTTTTTTTTTTAATTTGCTTACCGGGCTAAAGGTTAGCATGTTTAAAATACGTAAGTCGTTTTGTTCATCAAATTTAAGTAGATAACTCATCAGTTGTTTGCATCAGAGCGATAATTTTTGAGATAGTTATTAAAACTGTTTAAAGGTTGTCAAACGTTGTTTCTCGTTGTATATCCTTTAATTCTAGAGTTAAATTGATAAATAACGTGTACGAATTTGTTTAACGCATTTGTTTTGGTTACTCGACGTCTCCGTTCTCGTGTAGCCTACATATTGCGTTTTTTTTTTAATTTGTTTACCGGGCTAAAGGTTAGCATGTTTAAAATACGTAAGTCGTTTTGTTCATCAAATTTAAGTAGATAACTCATCAGTTGTTTGCATCAGAGCGATAATTTTTGAGATAGTTATTAAAACTGTTTAAAGGTTGTCAAACGTTGTTTCTCGTTGTATATCCTTTAATTCTAGAGTTAAATTGATAAATAACGTGTACGAATTTGTTTAACGCATTTGTTTTGGTTACTCGACGTCTCCGTTCTCGTGTAGCCTACATATTGCGTTTTTTTTTTAAATTTGCTTACCGGGCTAAAGGTTAGCATGTTTAAAATACGTAAGTCGTTTTGTTCATCAAATTTAAGTAGATAACTCATCAGTTGTTTGCATCAGAGCGATAATTTTTGAGATAGTTATTAAAAATGTTTAAAGGTTGTCAAACGTTGTTTCTCGTTGTATATCCTTTAATTCTAGAGTTAAATTGATAAATAACGTGTACGAATTTGTTTAACGCATTTGTTTTGGTTACTCAACGTCTCCGTTCTCGTGTAGCCTACATATTGCGTTTTTTTTTTAAATTTGCTTACCGGGCTAAAGGTTAGCATGTTTAAAATACGTAAGTCGTTTTGTTCAACAAATTTAAGTAGATAACTCATCAGTTGTTTGCATCAGAGCAACAATTTTTGAGATAGTTATTAAAACTGTTTAAAGGTTGTCAAACGTTGTTTCTCGTTGTATATCCTTTAATTCTAGAGTTAAATTGATAAATAACGTGTACGAATTTGTTTAACGCATTTGTTTTGGTTTGCTTACCGGGCTAAAGGTTAGCATGTTTAAAATACGTAAGTCGTTTTGTTCATCATATTTAAGTAGATAACTCATCAGTTGTTTGCATCAGAGCGATAATTTTTGAGATAGTTATTAAAACTCTTTAAAGGTTGTCAAACGTTGTTTCTCGTTGTATATCCTTTAATTCTAGAGTTAAATTGATAAATAACGTGTACGAATTTGTTTAACGCATTTGTTTTGGTTACTCGACGTCTCCGTTCTCGTGTAGCCTACATATTGCGTTTTTTTTTTTAATTTGCTTACCGGGCTAAAGGTTAGCATGCTTAAAATACATAAGTCGTTTTGTTCATCATATTTAAGTAGATAACTCATCAGTTGTTTGCATCAGAGCGATAATTTTTGAGATAGTTATTAAAACTGTTTAAAGGTTGTCAAACGTTGTTTCTCGTTGTATATCCTTTAATTCTAGAGTTAAATTGATAAATAACGTGTACGAATTTGTTTAACGCATTTGTTTTGGTTACTCGACGTCTCCGTTCTCGTGTAGCCTACATATTGCGTTTTTTTTTAATTTGCTTACCGGGCTAAAGGTTAGCATGCTTAAAATACGTAAGTCGTTTTGTTCAACAAAGTTAAGTAGATAACTCATCAGTTGTTTGCATCAGAGCGATAATTTTTGAGATAGTTATTAAAACTGTTTAAAGGTTGTCAAACGTTGTTTCTCGTTGTATATCCTTTAATTCTAGAGTTAAATTGATAAATAACGTGTACGAATTTGTTTAACGCATTTTTTTTAGTTACTCGACGTCTCCGTTCTCGTGTAGCCTACATATTGCGTTTTTTTTTTAATTTGCTTACCGGGCTAAAGGTTAGCATGCTTAAAATACGTAAGTCGTTTTGTTCAACAAATTTAAGTAGATAACTAATCAGTTGTTTGCATCAGAGCGATAATTTTTGAGATAGTTATTAAAACTGTTTAAAGGTTGTCAAACGTTGTTTCTCGTTGTATATCCTTTAATTCTAGAGTTAAATTGATAAATAACGTGTACGAATTTGTTTAACGCATTTGTTTTGGTTACTCGACGTCTCCGTTCTCGTGTAGCCTACATATTGCGTTTTTTTTTTTAATTTGCTTACCGGGCTAAGGGTTAGCATGTTTAAAATACGTAAGTCGTTTTGTTCAACAAATTTGAGTAGATAACTCATCAGTTGTTTGCATCAGAGCGACAATTTTTGAGATAGTTATTAAAACTGTTTAAAGGTTGTCAAACGTTGTTTCTCGTTGTATATCCTTTAATTCTAGAGTTAAATTGATAAATAACCTGTACGAATTTGTTTAACGCATTTGTTTTGGTTACTCGACGTCTCCGTTCTCGTGTAGCCTACATATTGCGTTTTTTTTTAAATTTGCTTACCGGGCTAAAGGTTAGCATGTTTAAAATACGTAAGTCGTTTTGTTCAACAAATTTGAGTAGATAACTCATCAGTTGTTTGCATCAGAGCGACAATTTTTGAGATAGTTATTAAAACTGTTTAAAGGTTGTCAAACGTTGTTTCTCGTTGTATATCCTTTAATTCTAGAGTTAAATTGATAAATAACGTGTACGAATTTGTTTAACGCATTTGTTTTGGTTACTCGACGTCTCCGTTCTCGTGTAGCCTACATATTGGGTTTTTTTTTTAATTTGCTTACCGGGCTAAAGGTTAGCATGTTTAAAATACGTAAGTCGTTTTGTTCAACAAATTTAAGTAGATAACTCATCAGTTGTTTGCATCAGAGCGATAATTTTTGAGATAGTTACTAAAACTGTTTAAAGGTTGTCAAACGTTGTTTCTCGTTGTATATCCTTTAATTCTAGAGTTAAATTGATAAATAACGTGTACGAATTTGTTTAACGCATTTGTTTTGGTTACTTGACGTCTCCGTTCTCGTGTAGCCTACATATTGCGTTTTTTTTTTAATTTGCTTACCGGGCTAAAGGTTAGCATGTTTAAAATACGTAAGTCGTTTTGTTCATCAAATTTAAGTAGATAACTCATCAGTTGTTTGCATCAGAGCGATAATTTTTGAGATAGTTATTAAAACTGTTTAAAGGTTGTCAAACGTTGTTTCTCGTTGTATATCCTTTAATTCTAGAGTTAAATTGATAAATAACGTGTACGAATTTGTTTAACGCATTTGTTTTGGTTACTCGACGTCTCCGTTCTCGTGTAGCCCACATATTGCGTTTTTTTTTAATTTGCTTACCGGGCTAAAGGTTAGCATGCTTAAAATACGTAAGTCGTTTTGTTCAACAAATTTAAGTAGATAACTCATCAGTTGTTTGCATCAGAGCGACAATTTTTGAGATAGTTATTAAAACTGTTTAAAGGTTGTCAAACGTTGTTTCTCGTTGTATATCCTTTAATTCTAGAGTTAAATTGATAAATAACGTGTACGAATTTGTTTAACGCATTTGTTTTGGTTACTCGACGTCTCCGTTCTCGTGTAGCCTACATATTGCATTTTTTTTTTTAATTTGCTTACCGGGCTAAAGGTTAGCATGTTTAAAATACGTAAGTCGTTTTGTTCATCAAATTTAAGTAGATAACTCATCAGTTGTTTGCATCAGAGCGATAATTTTTGAGATAGTTATTAAAACTGTTTAAAGGTTGTCAAACGTTGTTTCTCGTTGTATATCCTTTAATTCTAGAGTTAAATTGATAAATAACGTGTACGAATTTGTTTAACGCATTTGTTTTGGTTACTGGACGTCTCCGTTCTCGTGTAGCCTACTTATTGCGTTTTTTTTTTTAATTTGCTTACCGGGCTAAAGGTTAGCATGTTTAAAATACGTAAGTCGTTTTGTTCAACAAATTTAAGTAGATAACTCATCAGTTGTTTGCATCAGAGCGATAATTTTTGAGATAGTTATTAAAACTGTTTAAAGGTTGTCAAACGTTGTTTCTCGTTGTATATCCTTTAATTCTAGAGTTAAATTGATAAATAACGTGTACGAATTTGTTTAACGCATTTGTTTTGGTTACTTGACGTCTCCGTTCTCGTGTAGCCTACATATTGCGTTTTTTTTTTAATTTGCTTACCGGGCTAAAGGTTAGCATGTTTAAAATACGTAAGTCGTTTTGTTCATCAAATTCAAGTAGATAACTCATCAGTTGTTTGCATCAGAGCGATAATTTTTGAGATAGTTATTAAAACTGTTTAAAGGTTGTCAAACGTTGTTTCTCGTTGTATATCCTTTAATTCTAGAGTTAAATTGATAAATAACGTGTACGAATTTGTTTAACGCATTTGTTTTGGTTACTCGACGTCTCCGTTCTCGTGTAGCCCACATATTGCGTTTTTTTTTAATTTGCTTACCGGGCTAAAGGTTAGCATGCTTAAAATACGTAAGTCGTTTTGTTCAACAAATTTAAGTAGATAACTCATCAGTTGTTTGCATCAGAGCGACAATTTTTGAGATAGTTATTAAAACTGTTTAAAGGTTGTCAAACGTTGTTTCTCGTTGTATATCCTTTAATTCTAGAGTTAAATTGATAAATAACGTGTACGAATTTGTTTAACGCATTTGTTTTGGTTACTCGACGTCTCCGTTCTCGTGTAGCCTACATATTGCATTTTTTTTTTAATTTGCTTACCGGGCTAAAGGTTAGCATGTTTAAAATACGTAAGTCGTTTTGTTCATCAAATTTAAGTAGATAACTCATCAGTTGTTGGCATCAGAGCGATAATTTTTGAGATAGTTATTAAAACTGTTTAAAGGTTGTCAAACGTTGTTTCTCGTTGTATATCCTTTAATTCTAGAGTTAAATTGATAAATAACGTGTACGAATTTGTTTAACGCATTTGTTTTGGTTACTCGACGTCTCCGTTCTCGTGTAGCCTACATATTGCGTTTTTTTTTTAATTTGCTTACCGGGCTAAAGGTTAGCATGTTTAAAATACGTAAGTCGTTTTGTTCATCATATTTAAGTAGATAACTCATCAGTTGTTTGCATCAGAGCGATAATTTTTGAGATAGTTATTAAAACTGTTTAAAGGTTGTCAAACGTTGTTTCTCGTTGTATATCCTTTAATTCTAGAGTTAAATTGATAAATAATGTGTACGAATTTGTTTAACGCATTTGTTTTGGTTACTCGACGTCTCCGTTCTCGTGTAGCCTACATATTGCGTTTTTTTTTTAATTTGCTTACCGGGCTAAAGGTTAGCATGTTTAAAATACGTAAGTCGTTTTGTTCATCAAATTTAAGTAGATAACTCATCAGTTGTTTACATCAGAGCGATAATTTTTGAGATAGTTATTAAAACTGTTTAAAGGTTGTCAAACGTTGTTTCTCGTTGTATATCCTTTAATTCTAGAGTTAAATTGATAAATAACGTGTACGAATTTGTTTAACGCATTTGTTTTGGTTACTCGACGTCTCCGTTCTCGTGTAGCCTACATATTGCGTTTTTTTTTTTTAATTTGCTTACCGGGCTAAAGGTTAGCATGTTCAAAATACGTAAGTCGTTTTGTTCATCATATTTAAGTAGATAACTCATCAGTTGTTTGCATCAGAGCGATAATTTTTGAGATAGTTATTAAAACTGTTTAAAGGTTGTCAAACGTTGTTTCTCGTTGTATATCCTTTAATTCTAGAGTTAAATTGATAAATAACGTGTACGAATTTGTTTAACGCATTTGTTTTGGTTACTCGACGTCTCTGTTCTCGTGTAGCCTACATATTGCGTTTTTTTTTAATTTGCTTACCGGGCTAAAGGTTAGCATGTTTAAAATACGTAAGTCGTTTTGTTCATCAAATTTAAGTAGATAACTCATCAGTTGTTTGCATCAGAGCGATAATTTTTGAGATAGTTATTAAAACTGTTTAAAGGTTGTCAAACCTTGTTTCTCGTTGTATATCCTTTAATTCTAGAGTTAAATTGATAAATAACGTGTACGAATTTGTTTAACGCATTTGTTTTGGTTACTCGACGTATCCGTTCTCGTGTAGCCTACATATTGCGTTTTTTTTTTAATTTGCTTACCGGGCTAAAGGTTAGCATGTTTAAAATACGTAAGTCGTTTTGTTCATCAAATTTAAGTAGATAACTCATCAGTTGTTTGCATCAGAGCGACAATTTTTGAGATAGTTATTAAAACTCTTTAAAGGTTGTCAAACGTTGTTTCTCGTTGTATATCCTTTAATTCTAGAGTTAAATTGATAAATAACGTGTACGAATTTGTTTAACGCATTTGTTTTGGTTACTCGACGTCTCCGTTCTCGTGTAGCCTACATATTGCGTTTTTTTTTTAATTTGCTTACCGGGCTAAAGGTTAGCATGTTTAAAATACGTAAGTCGTTTTGTTCATCAAATTTAAGTAGATAACTCATCAGTTGTTTGCATCAGAGCGATAATTTTTGAGATAGTTATTAAAACTGTTTAAAGGTTGTCAAACGTTGTTTCTCGTTGTATATCCTTTAATTCTAGAGTTAAATTGATAAATAACGTGTACGAATTTGTTTAACGCATTTGTTTTGGTTACTCGACGTCTCAGTTCTCGTGTAGCCTACATATTCCGTTTTTTTTTTAATTTGCATACCGGGCTAAAGGTTAGCATGTTTAAAATACGTAAGTCGTTTTGTTCATCAAATTTAAGTAGATAACTCATCAGTTGTTTGCATCAGAGCGACAATTTTTGAGATAGTTATTAAAACTGTTTAAAGGTTGTCAAACGTTGTTTCTCGTTGTATATCCTTTAATTCTAGAGTTAAATTGATAAATAACGTGTACGAATTTGCTTAACGCATTTGTTTTGGTTACTCGACGTCTCCGTTCTCGTGTAGCCTACATATTGCGTTTTTTTTTTAATTTGCTTACCGGGCTAAAGGTTAGCATGTTTAAAATACGTAAGTCGTTTTGTTCATCAAATTTAAGTAGATAACTCATCAGTTGTTTGCATCAGAGCGATAATTTTTGAGATAGTTATTAAAACTGTTTAAAGGTTGTCAAACGTTGTTTCTCGTTGTATATCCTTTAATTCTAGAGTTAAATTGATAAATAACGTGTACGGATTTGTTTAACGCATTTGTTTTGGTTACTCGACGTCTCCGTTCTCGCGTAGCCTACATATTGCGTTTTTTTTTTAATTTGCTTACCGGGCTAAAGGTTAGCATGTTTAAAATACGTAAGTCGTTTTGTTCATCAAATTTAAGTAGATAACTCATCAGTTGGTTGCATCAGAGCGATAATTTTTGAGATAGTTATTAAAACTGTTTAAAGGTTGTCAAACGTTGTTTCTCGTTGTATATCCTTTAATTCTAGAGTTAAATTGATAAATAACGTGTACGAATTTGTTTAACGCATTTGTTTTGGTTACTCGACGTCTCCGTTCTCGTGTAGCCTACATATTGCGTTTTTTTTTTAATTTGCTTACCGGGCTAAAGGTTAGCATGTTTAAAATACGTAAGTCGTTTTGTTCAACAAATTTAAGTAGATAACTCATCAGTTGTTTTCATCAGAGCGACAATTTTTGAGATAGTTATTAAAACTGTTTAAAGGTTGTCAAACGTTGTTTCTCGTTGTATATCCTTTAATTCTAGAGTTAAATTGATAAATAACGTGTACGAATTTGTTTAACGCATTTGTTTTGGTTACTCGACGTCTCCGTTCTCGTGTAGCCTACATATTGCGTTTTTTTTTTTAATTTGCTTACCGGGCTAAAGGTTAGCATGTTTAAAATACGTAAGTCGTTTTGTTCATCAAATTTAAGTAGATAACTCATCAGTTGTTTGCATCAGAGCGATAATTTTTGAGATAGTTATTAAAACTGTTTAAAGGTTGTCAAACGTTGTTTCTCGTTGTATATCCTTTAATTCTAGAGTTAAATTGATAAATAACGTGTAAGAATTTGTTTAACGCATTTGTTTTGGTTACTCGACGTCTCCGTTCTCGTGTAGCCTACATATTGCGTTTTTTTTTTTAATTTGCTTACCGGGCTAAAAGTTAGCATGTTTAAAATACGTAAGTCGTTTTGTTCATCAAATTTAAGTAGATAACTCATCAGTTGTTTGCATCAGAGCGATAATTTTTGAGATAGTTATTAAAACTGTTTAAAGGTTGTCAAACGTTGTTTCTCGTTGTATATCCTTTAATTCTAGAGTTAAATTGATAAATAACGTGTACGAATTTGTTTAACGCATTTGTTTTGGTTACTCGACGTCTCCGTTCTCGTGTAGCCTACATATTGCGTTTTTTTTTTTAATTTGCTTACCGGGCTAAAGGTTAGCATGTTTAAAATACGTAAGTCGTTTTGTTCATCAAATTTAAGTAGATATCTCATCAGTTGTTTGCATCAGAGCGATAATTTTTGAGATAGTTATTAAAAATGTTTAAAGATTGTCAAACGTTGTTTCTCGTTGTATATCCTTTAATTCTAGAGTTAAATTGATAAATAACGTGTACGAATTTGTTTAACGCATTTGTTTTGGTTACTCGACGTCTCCGTTCTCGTGTAGCCTACATATTGCGTTTTTTTTTAATTTGCTTACTGGGCTAAAGGTTAGCATGTTTAAAATACGTAAGTCGTTTTGTTCATTATATTTAAGTAGATAACTCATCAGTTGTTTGCATCAGAGCGATAATTTTTGAGATAGTTATTAAAACTGTTTAAAGGTTGTCAAACGTTGTTTCTCGTTGTATATCCTTTAATTCTAGAGTTAAATTGATAAATAACGTGTACGAATTTGTTTAACGCATTTGTTTTGGTTACTCGACGTCTCCGTTCTCGTGTAGCCTACATATTGCGTTTTTTTTTAATTTGCTTACCGGGCTAAAGGTTAGCATGTTTAAAATACGTAAGTCGTTTTGTTCATCAAATTTAAGTAGATAACTCATCAGTTGTTTGCATCAGAGCGACAATTTTTGAGATAGTTATTAAAACTGTTTAAAGGTTGTCAAACGTTGTTTCTCGTTGTATATCCTTTAATTCTAGAGTTAAATTGATAAAGAACGTGTACGAATTTGTTTAACGCATTTGTTTTGGTTACTCGACGTCTCCGTTCTCGTGTAGCCTACATATTGCGTTTTTTTTTTAATTTGCTTACCGGGCTAAAGGTTAGCATGTTTAAAATACGTAAGTCGTTTTGTTCAACAAATTTGAGTAGATAACTCATCAGTTGTTTGCATCAGAGCGACAATTTTTGAGATAGTTATTAAAACTGTTTAAAGGTTGTCAAACGTTGTTTCTCGTTGTATATCCTTTAATTCTAGAGTTAAATTGATAAATAACGTGTACGAATTTGTTTAACGCATTTGTTTTGGTTACTCGACGTCTCCGTTCTCGTGTAGCCTACATATTGCGTTTTTTTTTTAATTTGCTTACCGGGCTAAAGGTTAGCATGTTCAAAATACGTAAGTCGTTTTGTTCATCAAATTTAAGTAGATAACTCATCAGTTGTTTGCATCAGAGCGATAATTTTTGAGATAGTTATTAAAACTGTTTAAAGGTTGTCAAACGTTGTTTCTCGTTGTATATCCTTTAATTCTAGAGTTAAATTGATAAATAACGTGTACGAATTTGTTTAACGCATTTGTTTTGGTTACTCGACGTCTCCGTTCTCGTGTAGCCTACATATTGCGTTTTTTTTTAAATTTGCTTACCGGGCTAAAGGTTAGCATGTTTAAAATACGTAAGTCGTTTTGTTAATCAAATTTAAGTAGATAACTCATCAGTTGTTTGCATCAGAGCGATAATTTTTGAAATAGTTATTAAAACTGTTTAAAGGTTGTCAAACGTTGTTTCTCGTTGTATATCCTTTAATTCTAGAGTTAAATTGATAAATAACGTGTACGAATTTGTTTAACGCATTTGTTTTGGTTACTCGACGTCTCCGTTCTCGTGTAGCCTACATATTGCGTTTTTTTTTTAATTTGCTTACCGGGCTAAAGGTTAGCATGTTTAAAATACGTAAGTCGTTTTGTTCATCATATTTAAGTAGATAACTCATCAGTTGTTTGCATCAGAGCGATAATTTTTGAGATAGTTATTAAAACTGTTTAAAGGTTGTCAAACGTTGTTTCTCGTTGTATATCCTTTAATTCTAGAGTTAAATTGATAAATAACGTGTACGAATTTGTTTAACGCATTTGTTTTGGTTACTCGACGTCTCCGTTCTCGTGTAGCCTACATATTGCGTTTTTTTTTTAATTTGCTTACCGGGCTAAAGGTTAGCATGTTTAAAATACGTAAGTCGTTTTGTTCATCAAATTTAAGTAGATAACTCATCAGTTGTTTGCATCAGAGCGATAATTTTTGAGATAGTTATTAAAACTGTTTAAAGGTTGTCAAACGTTGTTTCTCGTTGTATATCCTTTAATTCTAGAGTTAAATTGATAAATAACGTGTACGAATTTGTTTAACGCATTTGTTTTGGTTACTCGACGTCTCCGTTCTCGTGTAGCCTACATATTGCGTTTTTTTTTTAATTTGCTTACCGGGCTAAAGGTTAGCATGTTTAAAATACGTAAGTCGTTTTGTTCATCATATTTAAGTAGATAACTCATCAGTTGTTTGCATCAGAGCGATAATTTTTGAGATAGTTATTAAAACTGTTTAAAGGTTGTCAAACGTTGTTTCTCGTTGTATATCCTTTAATTCTAGGGTTAAATTGATAAATAACGTGTACGAATTTGTTTAACGCATTTGTTTTGGTTACTCGACGTCTCCGTTCTCGTGTAGCCTACATATTGCGTTTTTTTTTTTAATTTGCTTACCGGGCTAAAGGTTAGCATGTTTAAAATACGTAAGTCGTTTTGTTCAACAAATTTAAGTAGATAACTCATCAGTTGTTTGCATCAGAGCGATAATTTTTGAGATAGTTATTAAAACTGTTTAAAGGTTGTCAAACGTTGTTTCTCGTTGTATATCCTTTAATTCTAGAGTTAAATTGATAAATAACGTGTACGAATTTGCTTAACGCATTTGTTTTGGTTACTCGACGTCTCCGTTCTCGTGTAGCCTACATATTGCGTTTTTTTTTAATTTGCTTACCGGGCTAAAGGTTAGCATGTTTAAAATACGTAAGTCGTTTTGTTCATCAAATTTAAGTAGATAACTCATCAGTTGTTTGCATCAGAGCGATAATTTTTGAGATAGTTATTAAAACTGTTTAAAGGTTGTCAAACGTTGTTTCTCGTTGTATATCCTTTAATTCTAGAGTTAAATTGATAAATAACGTGTACGAATTTGTTTAACGCATTTGTTTTGGTTACTCGACGTCTCCGTTCTCGTGTAGCCTACATATTGCGTTTTTTTTTTTTAATTTGCTTACCGGGCTAAAGGTTAGCATGCTTAAAATACGTAAGTCGTTTTGTTCAACAAATTTAAGTAGATAACTCATCAGTTGTTTGCATCAGAGCGACAATTTTTGAGATAGTTATTAAAACTGTTTAAAGGTTGTCAAACGTTGTTTCTCGTTGTATATCCTTTAATTCTAGAGTTAAATTGATAAATAACGTGTACGAATTTGTTTAACGCATTTGTTTTGGTTACTCGACGTCTCCGTTCTCATGTAGCCTACATATTGCGTTTTTTTTTTTAATTTGCTTACCGGGCTAAAGGTTAGCATGTTTAAAATACGTAAGTCGTTTTGTTCATCAAATTTAAGTAGATAACTCATCAGTTGTTTGCATCAGAGCGATAATTTTTGAGATAGTTATTAAAACTGTTTAAAGGTTGTCAAACGTTGTTTCTCGTTGTATATCCTTTAATTCTAGAGTTAAATTGATAAAGAACGTGTACGAATTTGTTTAACGCATTTGTTTTGGTTACTCGACGTCTCCGTTCTCGTGTAGCCTACATATTGCGTTTTTTTTTTAATTTGCTTACCGGGCTAAAGGTTAGCATGTTTAAAATACGTAAGTCGTTTTGTTCAACAAATTTGAGTAGATAACTCATCAGTTGTTTGCATCAGAGCGACAATTTTTGAGATAGTTATTAAAACTGTTTAAAGGTTGTCAAACGTTGTTTCTCGTTGTATATCCTTTAATTCTAGAGTTAAATTGATAAATAACGTGTACGAATTTGTTTAACGCATTTGTTTTGGTTACTCGACGTCTCCGTTCTCGTGTAGCCTACATATTGCGTTTTTTTTTTAATTTGCTTACCGGGCTAAAGGTTAGCATGTTCAAAATACGTAAGTCGTTTTGTTCATCAAATTTAAGTAGATAACTCATCAGTTGTTTGCATCAGAGCGATAATTTTTGAGATAGTTATTAAAACTGTTTAAAGGTTGTCAAACGTTGTTTCTCGTTGTATATCCTTTAATTCTAGAGTTAAATTGATAAATAACGTGTACGAATTTGTTTAACGCATTTGTTTTGGTTACTCGACGTCTCCGTTCTCGTGTAGCCTACATATTGCGTTTTTTTTTAAATTTGCTTACCGGGCTAAAGGTTAGCATGTTTAAAATACGTAAGTCGTTTTGTTAATCAAATTTAAGTAGATAACTCATCAGTTGTTTGCATCAGAGCGATAATTTTTGAAATAGTTATTAAAACTGTTTAAAGGTTGTCAAACGTTGTTTCTCGTTGTATATCCTTTAATTCTAGAGTTAAATTGATAAATAACGTGTACGAATTTGTTTAACGCATTTGTTTTGGTTACTCGACGTCTCCGTTCTCGTGTAGCCTACATATTGCGTTTTTTTTTTAATTTGCTTACCGGGCTAAAGGTTAGCATGTTTAAAATACGTAAGTCGTTTTGTTCATCATATTTAAGTAGATAACTCATCAGTTGTTTGCATCAGAGCGATAATTTTTGAGATAGTTATTAAAACTGTTTAAAGGTTGTCAAACGTTGTTTCTCGTTGTATATCCTTTAATTCTAGAGTTAAATTGATAAATAACGTGTACGAATTTGTTTAACGCATTTGTTTTGGTTACTCGACGTCTCCGTTCTCGTGTAGCCTACATATTGCGTTTTTTTTTTAATTTGCTTACCGGGCTAAAGGTTAGCATGTTTAAAATACGTAAGTCGTTTTGTTCATCAAATTTAAGTAGATAACTCATCAGTTGTTTGCATCAGAGCGATAATTTTTGAGATAGTTATTAAAACTGTTTAAAGGTTGTCAAACGTTGTTTCTCGTTGTATATCCTTTAATTCTAGAGTTAAATTGATAAATAACGTGTACGAATTTGTTTAACGCATTTGTTTTGGTTACTCGACGTCTCCGTTCTCGTGTAGCCTACATATTGCGTTTTTTTTTTAATTTGCTTACCGGGCTAAAGGTTAGCATGTTTAAAATACGTAAGTCGTTTTGTTCATCATATTTAAGTAGATAACTCATCAGTTGTTTGCATCAGAGCGATAATTTTTGAGATAGTTATTAAAACTGTTTAAAGGTTGTCAAACGTTGTTTCTCGTTGTATATCCTTTAATTCTAGGGTTAAATTGATAAATAACGTGTACGAATTTGTTTAACGCATTTGTTTTGGTTACTCGACGTCTCCGTTCTCGTGTAGCCTACATATTGCGTTTTTTTTTTTAATTTGCTTACCGGGCTAAAGGTTAGCATGTTTAAAATACGTAAGTCGTTTTGTTCAACAAATTTAAGTAGATAACTCATCAGTTGTTTGCATCAGAGCGATAATTTTTGAGATAGTTATTAAAACTGTTTAAAGGTTGTCAAACGTTGTTTCTCGTTGTATATCCTTTAATTCTAGAGTTAAATTGATAAATAACGTGTACGAATTTGCTTAACGCATTTGTTTTGGTTACTCGACGTCTCCGTTCTCGTGTAGCCTACATATTGCGTTTTTTTTTAATTTGCTTACCGGGCTAAAGGTTAGCATGTTTAAAATACGTAAGTCGTTTTGTTCATCAAATTTAAGTAGATAACTCATCAGTTGTTTGCATCAGAGCGATAATTTTTGAGATAGTTATTAAAACTGTTTAAAGGTTGTCAAACGTTGTTTCTCGTTGTATATCCTTTAATTCTAGAGTTAAATTGATAAATAACGTGTACGAATTTGTTTAACGCATTTGTTTTGGTTACTCGACGTCTCCGTTCTCGTGTAGCCTACATATTGCGTTTTTTTTTTTTAATTTGCTTACCGGGCTAAAGGTTAGCATGCTTAAAATACGTAAGTCGTTTTGTTCAACAAATTTAAGTAGATAACTCATCAGTTGTTTGCATCAGAGCGACAATTTTTGAGATAGTTATTAAAACTGTTTAAAGGTTGTCAAACGTTGTTTCTCGTTGTATATCCTTTAATTCTAGAGTTAAATTGATAAATAACGTGTACGAATTTGTTTAACGCATTTGTTTTGGTTACTCGACGTCTCCGTTCTCATGTAGCCTACATATTGCGTTTTTTTTTTTAATTTGCTTACCGGGCTAAAGGTTAGCATGTTTAAAATACGTAAGTCGTTTTGTTCATCAAATTTAAGTAGATAACTCATCAGTTGTTTGCATCAGAGCGATAATTTTTGAGATAGTTATTAAAACTGTTTAAAGGTTGTCAAACGTTGTTTCTCGTTGTATATCCTTTAATTCTAGAGTTAAATTGATAAATAACGTGTACGAATTTGTTTAACGCATTTGTTTTGGTACTCGACGTCTCCGTTCTCGTGTAGCCTACATATTGCGTTTTTTTTTTAATTTGCTTACCGGGCTAAAGGTTAGCATGTTTAAAATACGTAAGTCGTTTTGTTAATCAAATTTAAGTAGATAACTCATCAGTTGTTTGCATCAGAGCGATAATTTTTGAAATAGTTATTAAAACTGTTTAAAGGTTGTCAAACGTTGTTTCTCGTTGTATATCCTTTAATTCTAGAGTTAAATTGATAAATAACGTGTACGAATTTGTTTAACGCATTTGTTTTGGTTACTCGACGTCTCCGTTCTCGTGTAGCCTACATATTGCGTTTTTTTTTTAATTTGCTTACCGGGCTAAAGGTTAGCATGTTTAAAATACGTAAGTCGTTTTGTTCATCATATTTAAGTAGATAACTCATCAGTTGTTTGCATCAGAGCGATAATTTTTGAGATAGTTATTAAAACTGTTTAAAGGTTGTCAAACGTTGTTTCTCGTTGTATATCCTTTAATTCTAGAGTTAAATTGATAAATAACGTGTACGAATTTGTTTAACGCATTTGTTTTGGTTACTCGACGTCTCCGTTCTCGTGTAGCCTACATATTGCGTTTTTTTTTTAATTTGCTTACCGGGCTAAAGGTTAGCATGTTTAAAATACGTAAGTCGTTTTGTTCAACAAATTTGAGTAGATAACTCATCAGTTGTTTGCATCAGAGCGACAAATTTTGAGATAGTTATTAAAACTGTTTAAAGGTTGTCAAACGTTGTTTCTCGTTGTATATCCTTTAATTCTAGAGTTAAATTGATAAATAACGTGTACGAATTTGTTTAACGCATTTGTTTTGGTTACTCGACGTCTCCGTTCTCGTGTAGCCTACATATTGCGTTTTTTTTTTAATTTGCTTACCGGGCTAAAGGTTAGCATGTTTAAAATACGTAAGTCGTTTTGTTCATCAAATTTAAGTAGATAACTCATCAGTTGTTTGCATCAGAGCGATAATTTTTGAGATAGTTATTAAAACTGTTTAAAGGTTGTCAAACGTTGTTTCTCGTTGTATATCCTTTAATTCTAGAGTTAAATTGATAAATAACGTGTACGAATTTGTTTAACGCATTTGTTTTGGTTACTCGACGTCTCCGTTCTCGTGTAGCCTACATATTGCGTTTTTTTTTTAATTTGCTTACCGGGCTAAAGGTTAGCATGTTTAAAATACGTAAGTCGTTTTGTTCATCATATTTAAGTAGATAACTCATCAGTTGTTTGCATCAGAGCGATAATTTTTGAGATAGTTATTAAAACTGTTTAAAGGTTGTCAAACGTTGTTTCTCGTTGTATATCCTTTAATTCTAGAGTTAAATTGATAAATAACGTGTACGAATTTGTTTAACGCATTTGTTTTGGTTACTCGACGTCTCCGTTCTCGTGTAGCCTACATATTGCGTTTTTTTTTTAATTTGCTTACCGGGCTAAAGGTTAGCATGTTTAAAATACGTAAGTCGTTTTGTTCAACAAATTTAAGTAGATAACTCATCAGTTGTTTGCATCAGAGCGATAATTTTTGAGATAGTTATTAAAACTGTTTAAAGGTTGTCAAACGTTGTTTCTCGTTGTATATCCTTTAATTCTAGAGTTAAATTGATAAATAACGTGTACGAATTTGCTTAACGCATTTGTTTTGGTTACTCGACGTCTCCGTTCTCGTGTAGCCTACATATTGCGTTTTTTTTTAATTTGCTTACCGGGCTAAAGGTTAGCATGTTTAAAATACGTAAGTCGTTTTGTTCATCAAATTAAAGTAGATAACTCATCAGTTGTTTGCATCAGAGCGATAATTTTTGAGATAGTTATTAAAACTGTTTAAAGGTTGTCAAACGTTGTTTCTCGTTGTATATCCTTTAATTCTAGAGTTAAATTGATAAATAACGTGTACGAATTTGTTTAACGCATTTGTTTTGGTTACTCGACGTCTCCGTTCTCGTGTAGCCTACATATTGCGTTTTTTTTTTTTTAATTTGCTTACCGGGCTAAAGGTTAGCATGCTTAAAATACGTAAGTCGTTTTGTTCAACAAATTTAAGTAGATAACTCATCAGTTGTTTGCATCAGAGCGACAATTTTTGAGATAGTTATTAAAACTGTTTAAAGGTTGTCAAACGTTGTTTCTCGTTGTATATCCTTTAATTCTAACGTGTACGAATTTGTTTAACGCATTTGTTTTGGTTACTCGACGTCTCCGTTCTCATGTAGCCTACATATTGCGTTTTTTTTTTAATTTGCTTACCGGGCTAAAGGTTAGCATGTTTAAAATACGTAAGTCGTTTTGTTCATCAAATTTAAGTAGATAACTCATCAGTTGTTTGCATCAGAGCGATAATTTTTGAGATAGTTATTAAAACTGTTTAAAGGTTGTCAAACGTTGTTTCTCGTTGTATATCCTTTAATTCTAGAGTTAAATTGATAAATAACGTGTACGAATTTGTTTAACGCATTTGTTTTGGTACTCGACGTCTCCGTTCTCGTGTAGCCTACATATTGCGTTTTTTTTTTAATTTGCTTACCGGGCTAAAGGTTAGCATGTTTAAAATACGTAAGTCGTTTTGTTCATCATATGTAAGTAGATAACTCATCAGTTGTTTGCATCAGAGCGATAATTTTTGAGATAGTTATTAAAACTGTTTAAAGGTTGTCAAATCTTGTTTCTCGTTGTATATCCTTTAATTCTAGAGTTAAATTGATAAATAACGTGTACGAATTTGTTTAACGTATTTGTTTTGGTTACTCGACGTCTCCGTTCTCGTGTAGCCTACATATTGCGTTTTTTTTTTAATTTGCTTACCGGGCTAAAGGTTAGCATGTTTAAAATACGTAAGTCGTTTTGTTCAACAAATTTGAGTAGATAACTCATCAGTTGTTTGCATCAGAGCGATAATTTTTGAGATAGTTATTAAAACTGTTTAAAGGTTGTCAAACGTTGTTTCTCGTTGTATATCCTTTAATTCTAGAGTTAAATTGATAAATAACGTGTACGAATTTGTTTAACGCATTTGTTTTGGTTACTCGACGTCTCCGTTCTCGTGTAGCCTACATATTGCGTTTTTTTTTTAATTTGCTTACCGGGCTAAAGGTTAGCATGTTTAAAATACGTAAGTCGTTTTGTTCATCAAATTTATGTAGATAACTCATCAGTTGTTTGCATCAGAGCGATAATTTTTGAGATAGTTATTAAAACTGTTTAAAGGTTGTCAAACGTTGTTTCTCGTTGTATATCATTTAATTCTAGAGTTAAATTGATAAATAACGTGTACGAATTTGTTTAACGCATTTGTTTTGGTTACTCGACGTCTCCGTTCTCGTGTAGCCTACATATTGCGTTTTTTTTTAATTTGCTTACCGGGCTAAAGGTTAGCATGTTTAAAATACGTAAGTCGTTTTGTTCAACAAATTTGAGTAGATAACTCATCAGTTGTTTGCATCAGAGCGATAATTTTTGAGATAGTTATTAAAACTGTTTAAAGGTTGTCAAACGTTGTTTCTCGTTGTATATCCTTTAATTCTAGAGTTAAATTGATAAATAACGTGTACGAATTTGTTTAACGCATTTGTTTTGGTTACTCGACGTCTCCGTTCTCGTGTAGCCTACATATTGCGTTTTTTTTTTAATTTGCTTACCGGGCTAAAGGTTAGCATGTTTAAAATACGTAAGTCGTTTTGTTCATCAAATTTAAGTAGATAACTCATCAGTTGTTTGCATCAGAGCTATAATTTTTGAGATAGTTATTAAAACTGTTTAAAGGTTGTTAAACGTTGTTTCTCGTTGTATATCCTTTAATTCTAGAGTTAAATTGATAAATAACGTGTACGAATTTGTTTAACGCATTTGTTTTGGTTACTCGACGTCTCCGTTCTCGTGTAGCCTACATATTGCGTTTTTTTTTTAATTTGCTTACTGGGCTAAAGGTTAGCATGTTTAAAATACGTAAGTCGTTTTGTTCAACAAATTTAAGTAGATAACTCATCAGTTGTTTGCATCAGAGCGATAATTTTTGAGATAGTTATTAAAACTGTTTAAAGGTTGTCAAACGTTGTTTCTCGTTGTATATCCTTTAATTCTAGAGTTAAATTGATAAATAACGTGTACGAATTTGTTTAACGCATTTGTTTTGGTTACTCGACGTCTCCGTTCTCGTGTAGCCTACATATTGCGTTTTTTTTTTTAATTTGCTTACCGGGCTAAAGGTTAGCATGTTTAAAATACGTAAGTCGTTTTGTTCATCAAATTTAAGTAGATAACTCATCAGTTGTTTGCATCAGAGCGATAATTTTTGAGATAGTTATTAAAACTGTTTAAAGGTTGTCAAACGTTGTTTCTCGTTGTATATCCTTTAATTCTAGAGTCAAATTGATAAATAACGTGTACGAATTTGTTTAACGCATTTGTTTTGGTTACTCGACGTCTCCGTTCTCGTGTAGCCTACATATTGCGTTTTTTTTTTAATTTGCTTACCGGGCTAAAGGTTAGCATGTTTAAAATACGTAAGTCGTTTTGTTCATCAAATTTATGTAGATAACTCATCAGTTGTTTGCATCAGAGCGACAATTTTTGAAATAGTTATTAAAACTGTTTAAAGGTTGTCAAACGTTGTTTCTCGTTGTATATCCTTTAATTCTAGAGTTAAATTGATAAATAACGTGTACGAATTTGTTTAACGAATTTGTTTTGGTTACTCGACGTCTCCGTTCTCGTGTAGCCTACATATTGCGTTTTTTTTTTAATTTGCTTACCGGGCTAAAGGTTAGCATGTTTAAAATACGTAAGTCGTTTTGTTCATCAAATTTAAGTAGATAACTCATCAGTTGTTTGCATCAGAGCGATAATTTTTGAGATAGTTATTAAAACTGTTTAAAGGTTGTCAAACGTTGTTTCTCGTTGTATATCCTTTAATTCTAGAGTTAAATTGATAAATAACGTGTACGAATTTGTTTAACGCATTTGTTTTGGTTACTCGACGTCTCCGTTCTCGTGTAGCCTACATATTGCGTTTTTTTTTTTAATTTGCTTACCGGGCTAAAGGTTAGCATGTTTAAAATACGTAAGTCGTTTTGTTCATCAAATTTAAGTAGATAACTCATCAGTTGGTCCATCAGAGCGATAATTTTTGAGATAGTTATTAAAACTGTTTAAAGGTTGTCAAACGTTGTTTCTCGTTGTATATCCTTTAATTCTAGAGTTAAATTGATAAATAACGTGTACGAATTTGTTTAACGCATTTGTTTTGGTTACTCGACGTCTCCCTTCTCGTGTAGCCTACATATTGCGTTTTTTTTTTAATTTGCTTACCGGCCTAAGGGTTAGCATGTTTAAAATACGTAAGTCGTTTTGTTCAACAAATTTAAGTAGATAACTCATCAGTTGTTTGCATCAGAGCGACAATTTTTGAGATAGTTATTAAAACTGTTTAAAGGTTGTCAAACGTTGTTTCTCGTTGTATATCCTTTAATTCTAGAGTTAAATTGATAAATAACGTGTACGAATTTGTTTAACGCATTTGTTTTGGTTACTCGACGTCTCCGTTCTCGTGTAGCCTACATATTGCGTTTTTTTTTTTAATTTGCTTACCGGGCTAAAGGTTAGCATGTTTAAAATACGTAAGTCGTTTTGTTCATCAAATTTAAGTAGATAACTCATCAGTTGTTTGCATCAGAGCGATAATTTTTGAGATAGTTATTAAAACTGTTTAAAGTTTGTCAAACGTTGTTTCTCGTTGTATATCCTTTAATTCTAGAGTTAAATTGATAAATAACGTGTAAGAATTTGTTTAACGCATTTGTTTTGGTTACTCGACGTCTCCGTTCTCGTGTAGCCTACATATTGCGTTTTTTTTTTTAATTTGCTTACCGGGCCAAAGGTTAGCATGTTTAAAATACGTAAGTCGTTTTGTTCATCAAATTTAAGTAGATAACTCATCAGTTGTTTGCATCAGAGCGATAATTTTTGAGATAGTTATTAAAACTGTTTAAAGGTTGTCAAACGTTGTTTCTCGTTGTATATCCTTTAATTCTAGAGTTAAATTGATAAATAACGTGTACGAATTTGTTTAACGCATTTGTTTTGGTTACTCGACGTCTCCGTTCTCGTGTAGCCTACATATTGCGTTTTTTTTTAAATTTGCTTACCGGGCTAAAGGTTAGCATGTTTAAAATACGTAAGTCGTTTTGTTCATCAAATTTAAGTAGATAACTCATCAGTTGTTTGCATCAGAGCGATAATTTTTGAGATAGTTATTAAAACTGTTTAAAGGTTGTCAAACGTTGTTTCTCGTTGTATATCCTTTAATTCTAGAGTTAAATTGATAAATAACGTGTACGAATTTGTTTAACGCATTTGTTTTGGTTACTCGACGTCTCCGTTCTCGTGTAGCCTACATATTGCGTTTTTTTTTTAATTTGCTTACCGGGCTAAAGGTTAGCATGTTTAAAATACGTAAGTCGTTTTGTTTCATCATATTTAAGTAGATAACTCATCAGTTGTTTGCATCAGAGCGATAATTTTTGAGATATGTTATTTAAAACTGTTTTAAAGGTTGTCAAACGTTGTTTTCTCGTTGTATATCCTTTAATTCTAGAGTTAAATTGATAAATAACGTGTACGAATTTGTTTAACGCATTTGTTTTGGTTACTCGACGTCTCCGTTTCTCGTGTAGCCTACATATTGCGTTTTTTTTTTAATTTGCTTACCGGGCTAAAGGTTAGCATGTTTAAAATACGTAAGTCGTTTTGTTCAACAAATTTGAGTAGATAACTCATCAGTTGTTTGCATCAGAGCGACAATTTTTGAGATAGTTATTAAAACTGTTTAAAGGTTGTCAAACGTTGTTTCTCGTTGTATATCCTTTAATTCTAGAGTTAAATTGATAAATAACGTGTACGAATTTGTTTAACGCATTTGTTTTGGTTACTCGACGTCTCCGTTCTCGTGTAGCCTACATATTGCGTTTTTTTTTTAATTTGCTTACCGGGCTAAAGGTTAGCATGTTTAAAATACGTAAGTCGTTTTGTTCATCAAATTTAAGTAGATAACTCATCAGTTGTTTGCATCAGAGCGATAAATTTTGAGATAGTTATTAAAACTGTTTAAAGGTTGTCAAACGTGGTTTCTCGTTGTATATCCTTTTAAGTTAAATTGATAAATAACGTGTACGAATTTGTTTAACGCATTTGTTTTGGTTACTCGACGTCTCCGTTCTCGTGTAGCCTACATATTGCGTTTTTTTTTTAATTTGCTTACCGGGCTAAAGGTTAGCATGTTTAAAATACGTAAGTCGTTTTGTTCATCATATTTAAGTAGATAACTCATCAGTTGTTTGCATCAGAGCGATAATTTTTGAGATAGTTATTAAAACTGTTTAAAGGTTGTCAAACGTTGTTTCTCGTTGTATATCCTTTAATTCTAGAGTTAAATTGATAAATAACTTGTACGAATTTGTTTAACGCATTTGTTTTGGTTACTCGACGTCTCCGTTCTCGTGTAGCCTACATATTGCGTTTTTTTTTTAATTTGCTTACCGGGCTAAAGGTTAGCATGTTTAAAATACGTAAGTCGTTTTGTTCAACAAATTTAAGTAGATAACTCATCAGTTGTTTGCATCAGAGCGATAATTTTTGAGATAGTTATTAAAACTGTTTAAAGGTTGTCAAACGTTGTTTCTCGTTGTATATCCTTTAATTCTAGAGTTAAATTGATAAATAACGTGTACGAATTTGTTTAACGCATTTGTTTTGGTTACTCGACGTCTCCGTTCTCGTGTAGCCTACATATTGCGTTTTTTTTTAATTTGCTTACCGGGCTAAAGGCTAGCATGTTTAAGATACGTAAGTCGTTTTGTTCATCAAATTTAAGTAGATAACTCATCAGTTGTTTGCATCAGAGCGATAATTTATGAGATAGTTATTAAAACTGTTTAAAGGTTGTCAAACGTTGTTTCTCGTTGTATATCCTTTAATTCTAGAGTTAAATTGATAAATAACGTGTACGAATTTGTTTAACGCATTTGTTTTGGTTACTTGACGTCTCCGTTCTCGTGTAGCCTACATATTGCGTTTTTTTTTTAATTTGCTTACCGGGCTAAAGGTTAGCATGCTTAAAATACGTAAGTCGTTTTGTTCAACAAATTTAAGTAGATAACTCATCAGTTGTTTGCATCAGAGCGACAATTTTTGAGATAGTTATTAAAACAGTTTAAAGGTTGTCAAACGTTGTTTCTCGTTGTATATCCTTTAATTCTAGAGTTAAATTGATAAATAACGTGTACGAATTTGTGTAACGCATTTGTTTTGGTTACTCAACGTCTCCGTTCTCGTGTAGCCTACATATTGCGTTTTTTTTTTAATTTGCTTTCCGGGCTAAAGGTTAGCATGTTTAAAATACGTAAGTCGTTTTGTTCATCATATTTAAGTAGATAACTCATCAGTTGTTTGCATCAGAGCGATAATTTTTGAGATAGTTATTAAAACTGTTTAAAGGTTGTCAAACGTTGTTTCTCGTTGTATATCCTTTAATTCTAGAGTTAAATTGATAAATAACTTGTACGAATTTGTTTAACGCATTTGTTTTGGTTACTCGACGTCTCCGTTCTCGTGTAGCCTACATATTGCGTTTTTTTTTTAATTTGCTTACCGGGCTAAAGGTTAGCATGTTTAAAATACGTAAGTCGTTTTGTTCAACAAATTTAAGTAGATAACTCATCAGTTGTTTGCATCAGAGCGATAATTTTTGAGATAGTTATTAAAACTGTTTAAAGGTTGTCAAACGTTGTTTCTCGTTGTATATCCTTTAATTCTAGAGTTAAATTGATAAATAACGTGTACGAATTTGTTTAACGCATTTGTTTTGGTTACTCGACGTCTCCGTTCTCGTGTAGCCTACATATTGCGTTTTTTTTTAATTTGCTTACCGGGCTAAAGGTTAGCATGTTTAAAATACGTAAGTCGTTTTGTTCATCAAATTTAAGTAGATAACTCATCAGTTGTTTGCATCAGAGCGATAATTTATGAGATAGTTATTAAAACTGTTTAAAGGTTGTCAAACGTTGTTTCTCGTTGTATATCCTTTAATTCTAGAGTTAAATTGATAAATAACGTGTACGAATTTGTTTAACGCATTTGTTTTGGTTACTCGACGTCTCCGTTCTCGTGTAGCCTACATATTGCGTTTTTTTTTTAATTTGCTTACCGGGCTAAAGGTTAGCATGTTTAAAATACGTAAGTCGTTTTGTTCATCAAATTTAAGTAGATAACTCATCAGTTGTTTGCATCAGAGCGATAATTTATGAGATAGTTATTAAAACTGTTTAAAGGTGGTCAAACGTTGTTTCTCGTTGTATATCCTTTAATTCTAGAGTTAAATTGATAAATAACGTGTACGAATTTGTTTAACGCATTTCTTTTGGTTACTCGACGTCTCCGTTCTCGTGTAGCCTACATATTGCGTTTTTTTTTTAATTTGCTTACCGGGCTAAAGGTTAGCATGCTTAAAATACGTAAGTCGTTTTGTTCAACAAATTTAAGTAGATAACTCATCAGTTGTTTGCATCAGAGCGACAATTTTTGAGATAGTTATTAAAACTGTTTAAAGGTTGTCAAACGTTGTTTCCCGTTGTATATCCTTTAATTCTAGAGTTAAATTGATAAATAACGTGTACGAATTTGTTTAACGCATTTGTTTTGGTTACTCGACGTCTCCGTTCTCGTGTAGCCTACATATTGCGTTTTTTTTTTAATTTGCTTACCGGGCTAAAGGTTAGCATGTTTAAAATACGTAAGTCGTTTTGTTCATCAAATTTAAGTAGATAACTCATCAGTTGTTTGCATCAGAGCGATAATTTTTGAGATAGTTATTAAAACTGTTTAAAGGTTGTGAAACGTTGTTTCTCGTTGTATATCCTTTAATTCTAGAGTTAAATTGATAAATAACGTGTACGAATTTGTTTAACGCATTTGTTTTGGTTACTCGACGTCTCCGTTCTCGTGTAGCCTACATATTGCGTTTTTTTTTAATTTGCTTACCGGGCTAAAGGTTAGCATGTTTAAAATACGTAAGTCGTTTTGTTCATCATATTTAAGTAGATAACTCATCAGTTGTTTGCATCAGAGCGACAATTTTTGAGATAGTTATTAAAACTGTTTAAAGGTTGTCAAACGTTGTTTCTCGTTGTATATCCTTTAATTCTAGAGTTAAATTGATAAATAACGTGTACGAATTTGTTTAACGCATTTGTTTTGGTTACTCGACGTCTCCGTTCTCGTGTAGCCTACATATTGCGTTTTTTTTTTAATTTGCTTACCGGGCTAAAGGTTAGCATGTTTAAAATACGTAAGTCGTTTTGTTCATCAAAGTTAAGTAGATAACTCATCAGTTGTTTGCATCAGAGTGATAATTTTTGAGATAGTTATTAAAACTGTTTAAAGGTTGTCAAACGTTGTTTCTCGTTGTATATCCTTTAATTCTAGAGTTAAGTTGATAAATAACGTGTACGAATTTGTTTAACGCATTTGTTTTGGTTACTCGACGTCTCCGTTCTCGTGTAGCCTACATATTGCGTTTTTTTTTTAATTTGCTTACCGGGCTAAAGGTTAGCATGCTTAAAATACGTAAGTCGTTTTGTTCAACAAATTTAAGTAGATAAGTCATCAGTTGTTTGCATCAGAGCGACAATTTTTGAGATAGTTATTAAAACTGTTTAAAGGTTGTCAAACGTTGTTTCTCGTTGTATATCCTTTAATTCTAGAGTTAAATTGATAAATAACGTGTACGAATTTGTTTAACGCATTTGTTTTGGTTACTCGACGTCTCCGTTCTCGTGTAGCCTACATATTGCGTTTTTTTTTAATTTGCTTACCGGGCTAAAGGTTAGCATGTTTAAAATACGTAAGTCGTTTTGTTCATCATATTTAAGTAGATAACTCATCAGTTGTTTGCATCAGAGCGATAATTTTTGAGATAGTTATTAAAACTGTTTAAAGGTTGTCAAACGTTGTTTCTCGTTGTATATCCTTTAATTCTAGAGTTAAATTGATAAATAACGTGTACGAATTTGTTTAACGCATTTGTTTTGGTTACTCGACGTCTCCGTTCTCGTGTAGCCTACATATTGCGTTTTTTTTTTAATTTGCTTACCGGGCTAAAGGTTAGCATGTTTAAAATACGTAAGTCGTTTTGTTCATCATATTTAAGTAGATAACTCATCAGTTGTTTGCATCAGAGCGATAATTTTTGAGATAGTTATTAAAACTGTTTAAAGGTTGTCAAACGTTGTTTCTCGTTGTATATCCTTTAATTCTAGAGTTAAATTGATAAATAACGTGTACGAATTTGTTTAACGCATTTGTTTTGGTTACTCGACGTCTCCGTTCACGTGTAGCCTACATATTGCGTTTTTTTTTTTAATTTGCTTACCGGGCTAAAGGTTAGCATGTTTAAAATACGTAAGTCGTTTTGTTCAACAAATTTAAGTAGATAACTCATCAGTTGTTTGCATCAGAGCGACAATTTTTGAGATAGTTATTAAAACTGTTTAAAGGTTGTCAAACGTTGTTTCTCGTTGTATATCCTTTAATTCTAGAGTTAAATTGATAAATAACGTGTACGAATTTGTTTAACGCATTTGTTTTGGTTACTCGACGTCTCCGTTCTCGTGTAGCCTACATATTGCGTTTTTTTTTTTAATTTGCTTACCGGGCTAAAGGTTAGCATGCTTAAAATACGTAAGTCGTTTTGTTCAACAAATTTGAGTAGATAACTCATCAGTTGTTAGCATCAGAGCGATAATTTTTGAGATAGTTATTAAAACTGTTTAAAGGTTGTCAAACGTTGTTTCTCGTTGTATATCCTTTAATTCTAGAGTTAAATTGATAAATAACGTGTACGAATTTGTTTAACGCATTTGTTTTGGTTACTCGACGTCTCCGTTCTCGTGTAGCCTACATATTGCGTTTTTTTTTTAATTTGCTTACCGGGCTAAAGGTTAGCATGTTTAAAATACGTAAGTCGTTTTGTTCATCATATTTAAGTAGATAACTCATCAGTTGTTTGCATCAGAGCGATAATTTTTGAGATAGTTATTAAAACTGTTTAAAGGTTGTCAAACGTTGTTTCTCGTTGTATATCCTTTAATTCTAGAGCTAAATTGATAAATAACGTGTACGAATTTGTTTTAACGCATTTGTTTTGGTTACTCGACGTCTCCGTTCTCGTGTAGCCTACATATTGCGTTTTTTTTTTAATTTGCTTACCGGGCTAAAGGTTAGCATGCTTAAAATACGTAAGTCGTTTTGTTCACCAAATTTGAGTAGATAACTCATCAGTTGTTTGCATCAGAGCGATAATTTTTGAGATAGTTATTAAAACTGTTTAAAGGTTGTCAAACGTTGTTTCTCGTTGTATATCCTTTAATTCTAGAGTTAAATTGATAAATAACGTGTACGAATTTGTTTAACGCATTTGTTTTGGTTACTCGACGTCTCCGTTCTCGTGTAGCCTACATATTGCGTTTTTTTTTTAATTTGCTTACCGGGCTAAAGGTTAGCATGTTAAAATACGTAAGTCGTTTTGTTCAACAAATTTAAGTAGATAACTCATCAGTTGTTTGCATCAGAGCGATAATTTTTGAGATAGTTATTAAAACTGTTTAAAGGTTGTCAAACGTTGTTTCTCGTTGTATATCCTTTAATTCTAGAGTTAAATTGATAAATAACGTGTACGAATTTGTTTAACGCATTTGTTTTGGTTACTCGACGTCTCCGTTCTCGTGTAGCCTACATATTGCGTTTTTTTTTTAATTTGCTTACCGGGCTAAAGGTTAGCATGTTTAAAATACGTAAGTCGTTTTGTTCATCATATTTAAGTAGATAACTCATCAGTTGTTTGCATCAGAGCGATAATTTTTGAGATAGTTATTAAAACTGTTTAAAGGTTTCAAACGTTGTTTCTCGTTGTATATCCTTTAATTCTAGAGTTAAATTGATAAATAACGTGTACGAATTTGTTTAACGTATTTGTTTTGGTTACTCGACGTCTCCGTTCTCGTGTAGCCTACATATTGCGTTTTTTTTTTAATTTGCTTACCGGGCTAAAGGTTAGCATGCTTAAAATACGTAAGTCGTTTTGTTCATCATATATAAGTAGATAACTCATCAGTTGTTTGCATCAGAGCGATAATTTTTGAGATAGTTATTAAAACTGTTTAAAGGTTGTCAAACGTTGTTGCTCGTTGTATATCCTTTAATTCTATAGTTAAATTGATAACTAACGTGTACGAATTTGTTTAACGTATTTGTTTTGGTTACTCGACGTCTCCGTTCTCGTGTAGCCTACATATTGCGTTTTTTTTTTTTAATTTGCTTACCGGGCTAAAGGTTAGCATGCTTAAAATACGTAAGTCGTTTTGTTCATCATATATAAGTAGATAACTCATCAGTTGTTTGCATCAGAGCGATAATTTTTGAGATAGTTATTAAAACTGTTTAAAGGTTGTCAAACGTTGTTTCTCGTTGTATATCCTTTAATTCTAGAGTTAAATTGATAAATAACGTGTACGAATTTGTTTAACGCATTTGTTTTGGTTACTCGACGTCTCCGTTCTCGTGTAGCCTACATATTGCGTTTTTTTTTTTTAATTTGCTTACCGGGCTAAAGGTTAGCATGTTTAAAATACGTAAGTCGTTTTGTTCATCATATTTAAGTAGATAACTCATCAGTTGTTTGCATCAGAGCGATAATTTTTGAGATAGTTATTAAAACTGTTTAAAGGTTTCAAACGTTGTTTCTCGTTGTATATCCTTTAATTCTAGAGTTAAATTGATAAATAACGTGTACGAATTTGTTTAACGTATTTGTTTTGGTTACTCGACGTCTCCGTTCTCGTGTAGCCTACATATTGCGTTTTTTTTTTAATTTGCTTACCGGGCTAAAGGTTAGCATGCTTAAAATACGTAAGTCGTTTTGTTCATCATATATAAGTAGATAACTCATCAGTTGTTTGCATCAGAGCGATAATTTTTGAGATAGTTATTAAAACTGTTTAAAGGTTGTCAAACGTTGTTTCTCGTTGTATATCCTTTAATTCTAGAGTTAAATTGATAAATAACGTGTACGAATTTGTTTAACGCATTTGTTTTGGTTACTCGACGTCTCCGTTCTCGTGTAGCCTACATATTGCGTTTTTTTTTTAATTTGATTACCGGGCTAAAGGTTAGCATGTTTAAAATACGTAAGTCGTTTTGTTCAACAAATTTGAGTAGATAACTCAGCAGTTGTTTGCATCAGAGCGACAATTTTTGAGATAGTTATTAAAATTGTTTAAAGGTTGTCAAACGTTGTTTCTCGTTGTATATCCTTTAATTCTAGAGTTAAATTGATAAATAACGTGTACGAATTTGTTTAACGCATTTGTTTTGGTTACTCGACGTCTCCGTTCTCGTGTAGCCTACATATTGCGTTTTTTTTTAAATTTGCTTACCTGGCTAAAGGTTAGCATGTTTAAAATACGTAAGTCGTTTTGTTCATCATATTTAAGTAGATAACTCATCAGTTGTTTGCATCAGAGCGATAATTTTTGAGATAGTTATTAAAACTGTTTAAAGGTTGTCAAACGTTGTTTCTCGTTGTATATCCTTTAATTCTAGAGTTAAATTGATAAATAACGTGTACGAATTTGTTTAACGCATTTGTTTTGGTTACTCGACGTCTCCGTTCTCGTGTAGCCTACATATTGCGTTTTTTTTTTAATTTGCTTGCCTGGCTAAAGGTTAGCATGTTTAAAATACGTAAGTCGTTTTGTTCAACAAATTTAAGTAGATAACTCATCAGTTGTTTGCATCAAAGCGATAATTTTTGAGATAGTTATTAAAACTGTTTAAAGGTTGTCAAACGTTGTTTCTCGTTGTATATCCTTTAATTCTAGAGTTAAATTGATAAATAACGTGTACGAATTTGTTTAACGCATTTGTTTTGGTTACTCGACGTCTCCGTTCTCGTGTAGCCTACATATTGCGTTTTTTTTTTTAATTTGCTTACCGGGCTAAAGGTTAGCATGTTTAAAATACGTAAGTCGTTTTGTTCAACAAATTTAAGTAGATAACTCATCAGTTGTTTGCATCAGAGCGACAATTTTTGAGATAGTTATTAAAACTGTTTAAAGGTTGTCAAACGTTGTTTCTCGTTGTATATCCTTTAATTCTAGAGTTAAATTGATAAATAACGTGTACGAATTTGATTAACGCATTTGTTTTGGTTACTCGACGTCTCCGTTCTCGTGTAGCCTACATATTGCATTTTTTTTTTAATTTGCTTACCGGGCTAAAGGTTAGCATGCTTAAAATACGTAAGTCGTTTTGTTCAACAAATTTGAGTAGATAACTCATCAGTTGTTTGCATCAGAGCGATAATTTTTGAGATAGTTATTAAAACTGTTTAAAGGTTGTCAAACGTTGTTTCTCGTTGTATATCCTTTAATTCTAGAGTTAAATTGATAAATAACGTGTACGAATTTGTTTAACGCATTTGTTTTGGTTACTCGACGTCTCCGTTCTCGTGTAGCCTACATATTGCGTTTTTTTTTTAATTTGCTTACCGGGCTAAAGGTTAGCATGTTAAAATACGTAATTCGTTTTGTTCAACAAATTTAAGTAGATAACTCATCAGTTGTTTGCATCAGAGCGATAATTTTTGAGATAGTTATTAAAACTGTTTAAAGGTTGTCAAACGTTGTTTCTCGTTGTATATCCTTTAATTCTAGAGTTAAATTGATAAATAACGTGTACGAATTTGTTTAACGCATTTGTTTTGGTTACTCGACGTCTCCGTTCTCGTGTAGCCTACATATTGCGTTTTTTTTTTTAATTTGCTTACCGGGCTAAAGGTTAGCATGTTTAAAATACGTAAGTCGTTTTGTTCATCATATTTAAGTAGATAACTCATCAGTTGTTTGCATCAGAGCGATAATTTTTGAGATAGTTATTAAAACTGTTTAAAGGTTGTCAAACGTTGTTTCTCGTTGTATATCCTTTAATTCTAGAGTTAAATTGATAAATAACGTGTACGAATTTGTTTAACGTATTTGTTTTGGTTACTCGACGTCTCCGTTCTCGTGTAGCCTACATATTACGTTTTTTTTTTAATTTGCTTACCGGGCTAAAGGTTAGCATGCTTAAAATACGTAAGTCGTTTTGTTCATCATATATAAGTAGATAACTCATCAGTTGTTTGCATCAGAGCGATAATTTTTGAGATAGTTATTAAAACTGTTTAAAGGTTGTCAAACGTTGTTTCTCGTTGTATATCCTTTAATTCTAGAGTTAAATTGATAAATAACGTGTACGAATTTGTTTAACGCATTTGTTTTGGTTACTCGACGTCTCCGTTCTCGTGTAGCCTACATATTGCGTTTTTTTTTAATTTGCTTACCGGGCTAAAGGTTAGCATGCTTAAAATACGTAAGTCGTTTTGTTCATCATATATAAGTAGATAACTCATCAGTTGTTTGCATCAGAGCGATAATTTTTGAGATAGTTATTAAAACTGTTTAAAGGTTGTCAAACGTTGTTTCTCGTTGTATATCCTTTAATTCTAGAGTTAAATTGATAAATAACGTGTACGAATTTGTTTAACGCATTTGTTTTGGTTACTCGACGTCTCCGTTCTCGTGTAGCCTACATATTGCGTTTTTTTTTAATTTGCTTACCGGGCTAAAGGTTAGCATGCTTAAAATACGTAAGTCGTTTTGTTCAACAAATTTAAGTAGATAACTCATCAGTTGTTTGCATCAGAGCGACAATTTTTGAGATAGTTATTAAAACTCGTTAAAGGTTGTCAAACGTTGTTTCTCGTTGTATATCCTTTAATTCTAGAGTTAAATTGATAAATACCGTGTACGAATTTGTTTAACGCATTTGTTTTGGTTACTCGACGTCTCCGTTCTCGTGTAGCCTGCATATTGCGTTTTTTTTTTAACTTGCTTACCGGGCTAAAGGTTAGCATGTTTAAAATACGTAAGTCGTTTTGTTCATCAAATTTAAGTAGATAACTCATCAGTTGTTTGCATCAGAGCGATAATTTTTGAGATAGTTATTAAAACTGTTTAAAGGTTGTCAAACGTTGTTTCTCGTTGTATATCCTTTAATTCTAGAGTTAAATTGATAAATAACGTGTACGAATTTGTTTAACGCATTTGTTTTGGTTACTCGACGTCTCCGTTCTCGTGTAGCCTACATATTGCGTTTTTTTTTTAATTTGCTTACCGGGCTAAAGGTTAGCATGCTTAAAATACGTAAGTCGTTTTGTTCAACAAATTTGAGTAGATAACTCATCAGTTGTTTGCATCAGAGCGACAATTTTTGAGATAGTTATTAAAACTGTTTAAAGGTTGTCAAACGTTGTTTCTCGTTGTATATCCTTTAATTCTAGAGTTAAATTGATAAATAACGTGTACGAATTTGTTTAACGCATTTGTTTTGGTTACTCGACGTCTCCGTTCTCGTGTAGCCTACATATTGCGTTTTTTTTTAATTTGCTTACCGGGCTAAAGGTTAGCATGCTTAAAATACGTAAGTCGTTTTGTTCATCAAATTTAAGTAGATAACTCATCAGTTGTTTGCATCAGAGCGATAATTTTTGAGATAGTTATTAAAACTGTTTAAAGGTTGTCAAACGTTGTTTCTCGTTGTATATCCTTTAATTCTAGAGTTAAATTGATAAATAACGTGTACGAATTTGTTTAACGCATTTGTTTTGGTTACTCGACGTCTCCGTTCTCGTGCAGCCTACATATTGCGTTTTTTTTTTAATTTGCTTACCGGGCTAAAGGTTAGCATGTTTAAAATACGTAAGTCGTTTTGTTCATCATATTTAAGTAGATAACTCATCAGTTGTTTGCATCAGAGCGACAATTTTTGAGATAGTTATTAAAACTGTTTAAAGGTTGTCAAACGTTGTTTCTCGTTGTATATCCTTTAATTCTAGAGTTAAATTGATAAATAACGTGTACGAATTTGTTTAACGCATTTGTTTTGGTTACTCGACGTCTCCGTTCTCGTGTAGCCTACATATTGCGTTTTTTTTTAATTTGCTTACCGGGCTAAAGGTTAGCATGTTTAAAATACGTAAGTCGTTTTGTTCAACAAATTTGAGTAGATAACTCATCAGTTGTTTGCATCAGAGCGATAATTTTTGAGATAGTTATTAAAACTGTTTAAAGGTTGTCAAACGTTGTTTCTCGTTGTATATCCTTTGATAAATAACGTGTACGAATTTGTTTAACGCATTTGTTTTGGTTACTCGACGTCTCCGTTCTCGTGTAGCCTACATATTGCGTTTTTTTTTAATTTGCTTACCGGGCTAAAGGTTAGCATGTTTAAAATACGTAAGTCGTTTTGTTCATCATATTTAAGTAGATAACTCATCAGTTGTTTGCATCAGAGCGATAATTTTTGAGATAGTTATTAAAACTGTTTAAAGGTTGTCAAACGTTGTTTCTCGTTGTATATCCTTTAATTCTAGAGTTAAATTGATAAATAACGTGTACGAATTTGTTTAACGCATTTGTTTTGGTTACTCGACGTCTCCGTTCTCGTGTAGCCTACATATTGCGTTTTTTTTTAATTTGCTTACCGGGCTAAAGGTTAGCATGTTTAAAATACGTAAGTCGTTTTGTTCATCATATTTAAGTAGATAACTCATCAGTTGTTTGCATCAGAGCGATAATTTTTGAGATAGTTATTAAAACTGTTTAAAGGTTGTCAAACGTTGTTTCTCGTTGTATATCCTTTAATTCTAGAGTTAAATTGATAAATAACGTGTACGAATTTGTTTAACGCATTTGTTTTGGTTACTCGACGTCTCCGTTCTCGTGTAGCCTACATATTGCGTTTTTTTTTTAATTTGCTTACCGGGCTAAACGTTAGCATGCTTAAAATACGTAAGTCGTTTTGTTCATCATATATAAGTAGATAACTCATCAGTTGTTTGCATCAGAGCGATAATTTTTGAGATAGTTATTAAAACTGTTTAAAGGTTGTCAAACGTTGTTTCTCGTTGTATATCCTTTAATTCTAGAGTTAAATTGATAAATAACGTGTACGAATTTGTTTAACGCATTTGTTTTGGTTACTCGACGTCTCCGTTCTCGTGTAGCCTACATATTGCGTTTTTTTTTAATTTGCTTACCGGGCTAAAGGTTAGCATGCTTAAAATACGTAAGTCGTTTTGTTCATCAAATTTAAGTAGATAACTCATCAGTTGTTTGCATCAGAGCGATAATTTTTGAGATAGTTATTAAAACTGTTTAAAGGTTGTCAAACGTTGTTTCTCGTTGTATATCCTTTAATTCTAGAGTTAAATTGATAAATAACGTGTACGAATTTGTTTAACGCATTTGTTTTGGTTACTCGACGTCTCCGTTCTCGTGTAGCCTACATATTGCGTTTTTTTTTTTTAATTTGCTTACCGGGCTAAAGGTTAGCATGTTTAAAATACGTAAGTCGTTTTGTTCATCATATTTAAGTAGATAACTCATCAGTTGTTTGCATCAGAGCGACAATTTTTGAGATAGTTATTAAAACTGTTTAAAGGTTGTCAAACGTTGTTTCTCGTTGTATATCCTTTAATTCTAGAGTTAAATTGATAAATAACGTGTACGAATTTGTTTAACGCATTTGTTTTGGTTACTCGACGCCTCCGTTCTCGTGTAGCCTACATATTGCGTTTTTTTTTTAATTTGCTTACCGGGCTAAAGGTTAGCATGTTTAAAATACGTAAGTCGTTTTGTTCATCATATTTAAGTAGATAACTCATCAGTTGTTTGCATCAGAGCGATAATTTTTGAGATAGTTATTAAAACTGTTTAAAGGTTGTCAAACGTTGTTTCTCGTTGTATATCCTTTAATTCTAGAGTTAAATTGATAAATAACGTGTACGAATTTGTTTAACGCATTTGTTTTGGTTACTCGACGTCTCCGTTCTCGTGTAGCCTACATATTGCGTTTTTTTTTTAATTTGCTTACCGGGCTAAAGGTTAGCATGTTTAAAATACGTAAGTCGTTTTGTTCATCATATTTAAGTAGATAACTCATCAGTTGTTTGCATCAGAGCGATAATTTTTGAGATAGTTATTAAAACTGTTTAAAGGTTGTCAAACGTTGTTTCTCGTTGTATATCCTTTAATTCTAGAGTTAAATTGATAAATAACGTGTACGAATTTGTTTAACGCATTTGTTTTGGTTACTCGACGTCTCCGTTCTCGTGTAGCCTACATATTGCGTTTTTTTTTTAATTTGCTTACCGGGCTAAAGGTTAGCATGCTTAAAATACGTAAGTCGTTTTGTTCATCATATATAAGTAGATAACTCATCAGTTGTTTGCATCAGAGCGATAATTTTTGAGATAGTTATTAAAACTGTTTAAAGGTTGTCAAACGTTGTTTCTCGTTGTATATCCTTTAATTCTAGAGTTAAATTGATAAATAACGTGTACGAATTTGTTTAACGCATTTGTTTTGGTTACTCGACGTCTCCGTTCTCGTGTAGCCTACATATTGCGTTTTTTTTTTAATTTGCTTACCGGGCTAAAGGTTAGCATGCTTAAAATACGTAAGTCGTTTTGTTCAACAAATTTAAGTAGATAACTCATCAGTTGTGTGCATCAGAGCGACAATTTTTGAGATAGTTATTAAAACTGTTTAAAGGTTATCAAAACGTTGTTTCTCGTTGTATATCCTTTAATTCTAGAGTTAAATTGATAAATAACGTGTACGAATTTGTTTAACGCATTTGTTTTGGTTACTCGACGTCTCCGTTCTCGTGTAGCCTACATATTGCGTTTTTTTTTTAATTTGCTTACCGGGCTAAAGGTTAGCATGTTTAAAATACGTAAGTCGTTTTGTTCATCAAATTTAAGTAGATAACTCATCAGTTGTTTGCATCAGAGCGATAATTTTTGAGATAGTTATTAAAACTGTTTAAAGGTTGTCAAACGTTGTTTCTCGTTGTATATCCTTTAATTCTAGAGGTAAATTGATAAATAACGTGTACGAATTTGTTTAAAGCATTTGTTTTGGTTACTCGACGTCTCCGTTCTCGTGTAGCCTACATATTGCGTTTTTTTTTTTTTAATTTGCTTACCGGGCTAAAGGTTAGCATGCTTAAAATACGTAAGTCGTTTTGTTCATCATATATAAGTAGATAACTCATCAGTTGTTTGCATCAGAGCGATAATTTTTGAGATAGTTATTAAAACTGTTTAAAGGTTGTCAAACGTTGTTTCTCGTTGTATATCCTTTAATTCTAGAGTTAAATTGATAAATAACGTGTACGAATTTGTTTAACGCATTTGTTTTGGTTACTCGACGTCTCCGTTCTCGTGTAGCCTACATATTGCGTTTTTTTTTTTAATTTGCTTACCGGGCTAAAGGTTAGCATGCTTAAAATACGTAAGTCGTTTTGTTCATCATATATAAGTAGATAACTCATCAGTTGTTTGCATCAGAGCGATAATTTTTGAGATAGTTATTAAAACTGTTTAAAGGTTGTCAAACGTTGTTTCTCGTTGTATATCCTTTAATTCTAGAGTTAAATTGATAAATAACGTGTACGAATTTGTTTAACGCATTTGTTTTGGTTACTCGACGTCTCCGTTCTCGTGTAGCCTACATATTGCGTTTTTTTTTAATTTGCTTACCGGGCTAAAGGTTAGCATGCTTAAAATACGTAAGTCGTTTTGTTCAACAAATTTAAGTAGATAACTCATCAGTTGTGTGCATCAGAGCGACAATTTTTGAGATAGTTATTAAAACTGTTTAAAGGTTATCAAACGTTGTTTCTCGTTGTATATCCTTTAATTCTAGAGTTAAATTGATAAATAACGTGTACGAATTTGTTTAACGCATTTGTTTTGGTTACTCGACGTCTCCGTTCTCGTGTAGCCTACATATTGCGTTTTTTTTTTAATTTGCTTACCGGGCTAAAGGTTAGCATGCTTAAAATACGTAAGTCGTTTTGTTCAACAAATTTGAGTAGATAACTCATCAGTTGTTTGCATCAGAGCGACAATTTTTGAGATAGTTATTAAAACTGTTTAAAGGTTGTCAAACGTTGTTTCTCGTTGTATATCCTTTAATTCTAGAGTTAAATTGATAAATAACGTGTACGAATTTGTTTAAAGCATTTGTTTTGGTTACTCGACGTCTCCGTTCTCGTGTAGCCTACATATTGCGTTTTTTTTTTTAATTTGCTTACCGGGCTAAAGGTTAGCATGCTTAAAATACGTAAGTCGTTTTGTTCATACAATTTAAGTAGATAACTCATCAGTTGTTTGCATCAGAGCGATAATTTTTGAGATAGTTATTAAAACTGTTTAAAGGTTGTCAAACGTTGTTTCTCGTTGTATATCCTTTAATTCTAGAGTTAAATTGATAAATAACGTGTACGAATTTGTTTAACGCATTTGTTTTGGTTACTCGACGTCTCCGTTCTCGTGTAGCCTACATATTGCGTTTTTTTTTTAATTTGCTTACCGGGCTAAAGGTTAGCATGTTTAAAATACGTAAGTCGTTTTGTTCATCATATTTAAGTAGATAACTCATCAGTTGTTTGCATCAGAGCGATAATTTTTGAGATAGTTATTAAAACTGTTTAAAGGTTGTCAAACGTTGTTTCTCGTTGTATATCCTTTAATTCTAGAGTTAAATTGATAAATAACGTGTACGAATTTGTTTAACGCATTTGTTTTGGTTACTCGACGTCTCCGTTCTCGTGTAGCCTACATATTGCGTTTTTTTTTTTAATTTGCTTACCGGGCTAAAGGTTAGCATGTTTAAAATACGTAGGTCGTTTTGTTCATCATATTTAAGTAGATAACTCATCAGTTGTTTGCATCAGAGCGACAATTTTTGAGATAGTTATTAAAACTGTTTAAAGGTTGTCAAACGTTGTTTCTCGTTGTATATCCTTTAATTCTAGAGTTAAATTGATAAATAACGTGTACGAATTTGTTTAACGCATTTGTTTTGGTTACTCGACGTCTCCGTTCTCGTGTAGCCTACATATTGCGTTTTTTTTTTAATTTGCTTACCGGGCTAAAGGTTAGCATGCTTAAAATACGTAAGTCGTTTTGTTCATCATATATAAGTAGATAACTCATCAGTTGTTTGCATCAGAGCGATAATTTTTGAGATAGTTATTAAAACTGTTTAAAGGTTGTCAAACGTTGTTTCTCGTTGTATATCCTTTAATTCTAGAGTTAAATTGATAAATAACGTGTACGAATTTGTTTAACGCATTTGTTTTGGTTACTCGACGTCTCCGTTCTCGTGTAGCCTACATATTGCGTTTTTTTTAATTTGCTTACCGGGCTAAAGGATAGCATGCTTAAAATACGTAAGTCATTTTGTTCAACAAATTTAAGTAGATAACTCATCAGTTGTGTGCATCAGAGCGACAATTTTTGAGATAGTTATTAAAACTGTTTAAAGGTTGTCAAACGTTGTTTCTCGTTGTATATCCTTTAATTCTAGAGTTAAATTGATAAATAACGTGTACGAATTTGTTTAACGCATTTGTTTTGGTTACTCGACGTCTCCGTTCTCGTGTAGCCTACATATTGCGTTTTTTTTTTAATTTGCTTACCGGGCTAAAGGTTAGCATGTTTAAAATACGTAAGTCGTTTTGTTCATCAAATTTAAGTAGATAACTCATCAGTTGTTTGCATCAGAGCGATAATTTTTGAGATAGTTATTAAAACTGTTTAAAGGTTGTCAAACGTTGTTTCTCGTTGTATATCCTTTAATTCTAGAGTTAAATTGATAAATAACGTGTACGAATTTGTTTAACGTATTTGTTTTGGTTACTCGACGTCTCCGTTCTCGTGTAGCCTACATATTGCGTTTTTTTTTTAATTTGCTTACCGGGCTAAAGGTTAGCATGTTTAAAATTCGTAAGTCGTTTTGTTCATCAAATTTAAGTAGATAACTCATCAGTTGTTTGCATCAGAGCGACAATTTTTGAGATAGTTATTAAAACTGTTTAAAGGTTGTCAAACGTTGTTTCTCGTTGTATATCCTTTAATTCTAGAGTTAAATTGATAAATAACGTGTATGAATTTGTTTAACGCATTTATTTTGGTTACTCGACGTCTCCGTTCTCGTGTAGCCTACATATTGCGTTTTTTTTTTAATTTGCTTACCGGGCTAAAGGTTAGCATGTTTAAAATACGTAAGTCGTTTTGTTCATCAAATTTAAGTAGATAACTCATCAGTTGTTTGCATCAGAGCGATAATTTTTGAGATAGTTATTAAAACTGTTTAAAGGTTGTCAAACGTTGTTTCTCGTTGTATATCCTTTAATTCTAGAGTTAAATTGATAAATAACGTGTACGAATTTGTTTAACGCATTTGTTTTGGTTACTCGACGTCTCCGTTCTCGTGTAGCCTACATATTGCGTTTTTTTTTTAATTTGCTTACCGGCTAAAAGTTAGCATGTTTAAAATACGTAAGTCGTTTTGTTCATCAAATTTAAGTAGATAACTCATCAGTTGTTTGCATCAGAGCGATAATTTTTGAGATAGTTATTAAAACTGTTTAAAGGTTGTCAAACGTTGTTTCTCGTTGTATATCCTTTAATTCTAGAGTTAAATTGATAAATAACGTGTACGAATTTGTTTAACGCATTTGTTTTGGTTACTCGACGTCTCCGTTCTCGTGTAGCCTACATATTGCGTTTTTTTTTTAATTTGCTTACCGGGCTAAAGGTTAGCATGTTTAAAATACGTAAGTCGTTTTGTTCATCAAATTTAAGTAGATAACTCATCAGTTGTTTGCATCAGAGCGATAATTTTTGAGATAGTTATTAAAACTGTTTAAAGGTTGTCAAACGTTGTTTCTCGTTGTATATCCTTTAATTCTAGAGTTAAATTGATAAATAACGTGTACGAATTTGTTTAACGCATTTGTTTTGGTTACTCGACGTCTCCATTCTCGTGTAGCCTACATATTGCGTTTTTTTTTAATTTGCTTACCGGGCTAAAGGTTAGCATGTTTAAAATACGTAAGTCGTTTTGTTCATCATATTTAAGTAGATAACTCATCAGTTGTTTGCATCAGAGCGACAATTTTTGAGATAGTTATTAAAACTGTTTAAAGGTTGTCAAACGTTGTTTCTCGTTGTATATCCTTTAATTCTAGAGTTAAATTGATAAATAACGTGTACGAATTTGTTTAACGCATTTGTTTTGGTTACTCGACGTCTCCGTTCTCGTGTAGCCTACATATTGCGTTTTTTTTTTAATTTGCTTACCGGGCTAAAGGTTAGCATGTTTAAAATACGTAAATCGTGTTGTTCATCAAATTTAGGTAGATAACTCATCAGTTGTTTGCATCAGAGCGACAATTTTTGAGATAGTTATTAAAACTGTTTAAAGGTTGTCAAACGTTGTTTCTCGTTGTATATCCTTTAATCCTAGAGTTAAATTGATAAATAACGTGTACGAATTTGTTTAACGCATTTGTTTTGGTTACTCGACGTCTCCGTTCTCGTGTAGCCCACATATTGCGTATTTTTTTTAATTTGCTTACCGGGCTAAAGGTTAGCATGTTTAAAATACGTAAGTCGTTTTGTTCATCATATTTAAGTAGATAACTCTTCAGTTGTTTGCATCAGAGCGATAATTTTTGAGATAGTTATTAAAACTGTTTAAAGGTTGTCAAACGTTGTTTCTCGTTGTATATCCTTTAATTCTAGAGTTAAATTGATAAATAACGTGTACGAATTTGTTTAACGCATTTGTTTTGGTTACTCGACGTCTCCGTTCTCGTGTAGCCTACATATTGCGTTTTTTTTTTAATTTGCTTACCGGGCTAAAGGTTAGCATTTTAAAATACGTATGTCGTTTTGTTCATCAAATTTAAGTAGATAACTCATCAGTTGTTTGCATCAGAGCGACAATTTTTGAGATAGTTATTAAAACTGTTTAAAGGTTGTCAAACGTTGTTTCTCGTTGTATATCCTTTAATTCTAGAGTTAAATTGATAAATAACGTGTACGAAATTGTTTAACGCATTTGTTTTGGTTACTCGACGTCTCCGTTCTCGTGTAGCCTACATATTGCGTTTTTTTTTTTAATTTGCTTACCGGGCTAAAGGTTAGCATGTTTAAAATACGTAAGTCGTTTTGTTCAACAAATTTAAGTAGATAACTCATCAGTTGTTTGCATCAGAGCGATAATTTTTGAGAGAGTTATTAAAACTGTTTAAAGGTTGTCAAACGTTGTTTCTCGTTGTATATCCTTTAATTCTAGAGTTAAATTGATAAATAACGTGTACGAATTTGTTTAACGCATTTGTTTTGGTTACTCGACGTCTCCGTTCTCGTGTAGCCTACATATTGCGTTTTTTTTTTTAATTTGCTTACCGGGCTAAAGGTTAGCATGTTTAAAATACGTAAGTCGTTTTGTTCGTCATATTTAAGTAGATAACTCATCAGTTGTTTGCATCAGAGTGATAATTTTTGAGATAGTTATTAAAACTGTTTAAAGGTTGTCAAACGTTGTTTCTCGTTGTATATCCTTTAATTCTAGAGTTAAATTGATAAATAACGTGTACGAATTTGTTTAACGCATTTGTTTTGGTTACTCGACGTCTCCGTTCTCGTGTAGCCTACATATTGCGTTTTTTTTTTAATTTGCTTACCGGCTAAAGGTTAGCATGTTTAAAATACGTAAGTCGTTTTGTTCATCAAATTTAAGTAGATAACTCATCAGTTGTTTGCATCAGAGCGATAATTTTTGAGATAGTTATTAAAACTGTTTAAAGGTTGTCAAACGTTGTTTCTCGTTGTATATCCTTTAATTCTAGAGTTAAATTGATAAATAACGTGTACGAATTTGTTTAACGCATTTGTTTTGGTTACTCGACGTCTCCGTTCTCGTGTAGCCTACATATTGCGTTTTTTTTTTTAATTTGCTTACCGGGCTAAAGGTTAGCATGTTTAAAATACGTAAGTCGTTTTGTTCATCAAATTTAAGTACATAACTTATCAGTTGTTTGCATCAGAGCGATAATTTTTGAGATAGTTATTAAAACTGTTTAAAGGTTGTCAAACGTTGTTTCTCGTTGTATATCCTTTAATTCTAGAGTTAAATTGATAAATAACGTGTACGAATTTGTTTAACGCATTTGTTTTGGTTACTCGACGTCTCCGTTCTCGTGTAGCCTACATATTGCGTTTTTTTTTTAATTTGCTTACCGGGCTAAATGTTAGCATGCTTAAAATACGTAAGTCGTTTTGTTCAACAAATTTAAGTAGATAACTCATCAGTTGTTTGCATCAGAGCGATAATTTTTGAGATAGTTATTAAAACTGTTTAAAGGTTGTCAAACGTTGTTTCTCGTTGTATATCCTTTAATTCTAGAGTTAAATTGATAAATAACGTGTATGAATTTGTTTAACGCATTTGTTTTGGTTACTCGACGTCTCCGTTCTCGTGTAGCCTACATATTGCGTTTTTTTTTTAATTTGCTTACCGGGCTAAAGGTTAGCATGTTTAAAATACGTAAGTCGTTTTGTTCATCAAATTTAAGTAGATAACTCATCAGTTGTTTGCATCAGAGGGATAATTTTTGAGATAGTTATTAAAACTGTTTAAAGGTTGTCAAACGATGTTTCTCGTTGTATATCCTTTAATTCTAGAGTTAAATTGATAAATAACGTGTACGAATTTGTTTAACGTATTTGTTTTGGTTACTCGGCGTCTCCGTTCTCGTGTAGCCTACATATTGCGTTTTTTTTTAATTTGCTTACCGGGCTAAAGGTTAGCATGTTTAAAATTCGTAAGTCGTTTTGTTCATCAAATTTAAGTAGATAACTCATCAGTTGTTTGCATCAGAGCGACAATTTTTGAGATAGTTATTAAAACTGTTTAAAGGTTGTCAAACGTTGTTTCTCGTTGTATATCCTTTAATTCTAGAGTTAAATTGATAAATAACGTGTACGAATTTGTTTAACGCATTTGTTTTGGTTACTCGACGTCTCCGTTCTCGTGTAGCCTACATATTGCGTTTTTTTTTTAATTTGCTTACCGGGCTAAAGGTTAGCATGTTTAAAATACGTAAGTCGTTTTGTTCATCATATTTAAGTAGATAACTCATCAGTTGTTTGCATCAGAGCGATAATTTTTGAGATAGTTATTAAAACTGTTTAAAGGTTGTCAAACGTTGTTTCTCGTTTTATATCCTTTAATTCTAGAGTTAAATTGATAAATAACGTGTGCGAATTTGTTTAACGCATTTGTTTTGGTTACTCGACGTCTCCGTTCTCGTGTAGCCTACATATTGCGTTTTTTTTTTAAT
This sequence comes from Eurosta solidaginis, assembly GCF_040869045.1. Taxonomy (NCBI): domain Eukaryota; kingdom Metazoa; phylum Arthropoda; class Insecta; order Diptera; family Tephritidae; genus Eurosta; species Eurosta solidaginis. Next base: position 57,441 of record NW_027136963.1, read on the forward strand.
TTGCTTACCGGGCTAAAGGTTAGCATGTTTAAAATACGTAAGTCGTTTTGTTCCACAAATTTGAGTAGATAACTCATCAGTTGTTTGCATCAGAGCGATAATTTTTGAGATAGTTATTAAAACTGTTTAAAGGTTGTCAAACGTTGTTTCTCGTTGTATATCCTTTAATTCTAGAGTTAAATTGATAAATAACGTGTACGAATTTGTTTAACGCATTTGTTTTGGTTACTCGACGTCTCCGTTCTCGTGTAGCCTACATATTGCGTTTTTTTTTTAATTTCCTTACCGGGCTAAAGGTTAGCATGCTTAAAATACGTAAGTCGTTTTGTTCATCAAATTTAAGTAGATAACTCATCAGTTGTTTGCATCAGAGCGATAATTTTTGAGATAGTTATTAAAACTGTTTAAAGGTTGTCAAACGTTGTTTCTCGTTGTATATCCTTTAATTCTAGAGTTAAATTGATAAATAACGTGTACGAATTTGTTTAACGCATTTGTTTAACGCATTTGTTTTGGTTACTCGACGTCTCCGTTCTCGTGTAGCCTACATATTGCGTTTTTTTTTTAATTTGCTTACCGGCTAAAGGTTAGCATGTTTAAAATACGTAAGTCGTTTTGTTCATCAAATTTAAGTAGATAACTCATCAGTTGTTTGCATCAGAGCGATAATTTTTGAGATAGTTATTAAAACTGTTTAAAGGTTGTCAAACGTTGTTTCTCGTTGTATATCCTTTAATTCTAGAGTTAAATTGATAAATAACGTGTACGAATTTTTTTAACGCATTTGTTTTGGTTACTCGACGTCTCCGTTCTCGTGTAGCCTACATATTGCGTTTTTTTTTTAATTTGCTTACCGGGCTAAAGGTTAGCATGTTTAAAATACGTAAGTCGTTTTGTTCATCAAATTTAAGTAGATAACTCATCAGTTGTTTGCATCAGAGCGATAATTTTTGAGATAGTTATTAAAACTGTTTAAAGGTTGTCAAACGTTGTTTCTCGTTGTATATCCTTTAATTCTAGAGTTAAATTGATAAATAACGTGTACGAATTTGTTTAACGCATTTGTTTTGGTTACTCGACGTCTCCATTCTCGTGTAGCCTACATATTGCGTTTTTTTTTTAATTTGCTTACCGGGCTAAAGGTTAGCATGTTTAAAATACGTAAGTCGTTTTGTTCATCATATTTAAGTAGATAACTCATCAGTTGTTTGCATCAGAGCGACAATTTTTGAGATAGTTATTAAAACTGTTTAAAGGTTGTCAAACGTTGTTTCTCGTTGTATATCCTTTAATTCTAGAGTTAAATTGATAAATAACGTGTACGAATTTGTTTAACGCATTTGTTTTGGTTACTCGACGTCTCCGTTCTCGTGTAGCCTACATATTGCGTTTTTTTTTTAATTTGCTTACCGGGCTAAAGGTTAGCATGTTTAAAATACGTAAGTCGTTTTGTTCATCAAATTTAGGTAGATAACTCATCAGTTGTTTATATCAGAGCGACAATTTTTGAGATAGTTATTAAAACTGTTTAAAGGTTGTCAAACGTTGTTTCTCGTTGTATATCCTTTAATTCTAGAGTTAAATTGATAAATAACGTGTACGAATTTGTTTAACGCATTTGTTTTGGTTACTCGACGTCTCCGTTCTCGTGTAGCCTACATATTGCGTTTTTTTTTTAATTTGCTTACCGGGCTAAAGGTTAGCATTTTAAAATACGTAAGTCGTTTTGTTCATCAAATTTAAGTAGATAACTCATCAGTTGTTTGCATCAGAGCGACAATTTTTGAGATAGTTATTAAAACTGTTTAAAGGTTGTCAAACGTTGTTTCTCGTTGTAAATCCTTTAATTCTAGAGTTAAATTGATAAATAACGTGTACGAATTTGTTTAACGCATTTGTTTTGGTTACTCGACGTCTCCGTTCTCGTGTAGCCTACATATTGCGTTTTTTTTTTTAATTTGCTTACCAGGCTAAAGGTTAGCATGTTTAAAATACGTAAGTCGTTTTGTTCAACAAATTTAAGTAGATAACTCATCAGTTGTTTGCATCAGATCGATAATTTTTGAGAGAGTTATTAAAACTGTTTAAAGGTTGTCAAACGTTGTTTCTCGTTGTATATCCTTTAATTCTAGAGTTAAATTGATAAATAACGTGTACGAATTTGTTTAACGCATTTGTTTTGGTTACTCGACGTCTCCGTTCTCGTGTAGCCTACATATTGCGTTTTTTTTTTTAATTTGCTTACCGGGCTAAAGGTTAGCATGTTTAAAATACGTAAGTCGTTTTGTTCAACAAATTTAAGTAGATAACTCATCAGTTGTTTGCATCAGAGCGATAATTTTTGAGATAGTTATTAAAACTGTTTAAAGGTTGTCAAACGTTGTTTCTCGTTGTATATCCTTTAATTCTAGAGTTAAATTGATAAATAACGTGTACGAATTTGTTTAACGCATTTGTTTTGGTTACTCGACGTCTCCGTTCTCGTGTAGCCTACATATTGCGTTTTTTTTTTAATTTGCTTACCGGGCTAAAGGTTAGCATGTTTAAAATGCGTAAGTCGTTTTGTTCATCAAATTTAAGTAGATAACTCATCAGTTGTTTGTATCAGAGCGATAATTTTTGAGATAGTTATTAAAACTGTTTAAATGTTGTCAAACGTTGTTTCTCGTTGTATATCCTTTAATTCTAGAGTTAAATTGATAAATAACGTGTACGAATTTGTTTAACGCATTTGTTTTGGTTACTCGATGTCTCCGTTCTCGTGTAGCCTACATATTGCGTTTTTTTTTAAATTTGCTTACCGGGCTAAAGGTTAGCATGTTTAAAATACGTAAGTCGTTTTGTTCATCATATTTAAGTAGATAACTCATCAGTTGTTTGCATCAGAGCGATAATTTTTGAGATAGTTATTAAAACTGTTTAAAGGTTGTCAAACGTTGTTTCTCGTTGTATATCCTTTAATTCTAGAGTTAAATTGATAAATAACGTGTACGAATTTGTTTAACGCATTTGTTTTGGTTACTCGACGTCTCCGTTCTCGTGTAGCCTACATATTGCGTTTTTTTTTTTAATTTGCTTACCGGGCTAAAGGTTAGCATTTTAAAATACGTAAGTCGTTTTGTTCATCAAATTTAAGTAGATAACTCATCAGTTGTGTGCATCAGAGCGACAATTTTTGAGATAGTTATTAAAACTGTTAAAAGGTTGTCAAACGTTGTTTCTCGTTGTAAATCCTTTAATTCTAGAGTTAAATTGATAAATAACGTGTACGAATTTGTTTAACGCATTTGTTTTGGTTACTCGACGTCTCCGTTCTCGTGTAGCCTACATATTGCGTTTTTTTTTTAATTTGCTTACCGGGCTAAAGGTTAGCATGTTTAAAATACGTAAGTCGTTTTGTTCAACAAATTTAAGTAGATAACTCATCAGTTGTTTGCATCAGATCGATAATTTTTGAGAGAGTTATTAAAACTGTTTAAAGGTTGTCAAACGTTGTTTCTCGTTGTATATCCTTTAATTCTAGAGTTAAATTTATAAATAACGTGTACGAATTTGTTTAACGCATTTGTTTTGGTTACTCGACGTCTCCGTTCTCGTGTAGCCTACATATTGCGTTTTTTTTTAATTTGCTTACCGGGCTAAAGGTTAGCATGTTTAAAATACGTAAGTCGTTTTGTTCATCATATTTAAGTAGATAACTCATCAGTTGTTTGCATCAGAGCGATAATTTTTGAGATAGTTATTAAAACTGTTTAAAGGTTGTCAAACATTGTTTCTCGTTGTATATCCTTTAATTCTAGAGTTAAATTGATAAATAACGTGTACGAATTTGTTTAACGCATTTGTTTTGGTTACTCGACGTCTCCGTTCTCGTGTAGCCTACATATTGCGTTTTTTTTTTAATTTGCTTACCGGGCTAAAGGTTAGCATGTTTAAAATACGTAAGTCGTTTTGTTCATCAAATTTAGGTAGATAACTCATCAGTTGTTTGCATCAGAGCGACAATTTTTGAGATAGTTATTAAAACTGTTTAAAGGTTGTCAAACGTTGTTTCTCGTTGTATATCCTTTAATTCTAGAGTTAAATTGATAAATAACGTGTACGAATTTGTTTAACGCATTTGTTTTGGTTACTCGACGTCTCCGTTCTCGTGTAGCCTACATATTGCGTTTTTTTTTTAATTTGCTTACGGGGCTAAAGGTTAGCATTTTAAAATACGTAAGTCGTTTTGTTCATCAAATTTAAGTAGATAAATCATCAGTTGTTTGCATCAGAGCGACAATTTTTGAGATAGTTATTAAAACTGTTTAAAGGTTGTCAAACGTTGTTTCTCGTTGTAAATCCTTTAATTCTAGAGTTAAATTGATAAATAACGTGTACGAATTTGTTTAACGCATTTGTTTTGGTTACTCGACGTCTCCGTTCTCGTGTAGCCTACATATTGCGTTTTTTTTTTAATTTGCTTACCGGGCTAAAGGTTAGCATGTTTAAAATACGTAAGTCGTTTTGTTCAACAAATTTAAGTAGATAACTCATCAGTTGTTTGCATCAGAGCGATAATTTTTGAGAGAGTTATTAAAACTGTTTAAAGGTTGTCAAACGTTGTTTCTCGTTGTATATCCTTTAATTCTAGAGTTAAATTGATAAATAACGTGTACGAATTTGTTTAACGCATTTGTTTTGGTTACTCGACGTCTCCGTTCTCGTGTAGCCTACATATTGCGTTTTTTTTTAATTTGCTTACCGGGCTAAAGGTTAGCATGTTTAAAATACGTAAGTCGTTTTGTTCATCATATTTAAGTAGATAACTCATCAGTTGTTTGCATCAGAGCGATAATTTTTGAGATAGTTATTAAAACTGTTTAAAGGTTGTCAAACGTTGTTTCTCGTTGTATATCCTTTAATTCTAGAGTTAAATTGATAAATAACGTGTACGAATTTGTTTAACGCATTTGTTTTGGTTACTCGACGTCTCCGTTCTCGTGTAGCCTACATATTGCGTTTTTTTTTTAATTTGCTTACCGGGCTAAAGGTTAGCATGTTTAAAATACGTAAGTCGTTTTGTTCAACAAATTTAAGTAGATAACTCATCAGTTGTTTGCATCAGAGCGATAATTTTTGAGATAGTTATTAAAACTGTTTAAAGGTTGTCAAACGTTGTTTCTCGTTGTATATCCTTTAATTCTAGAGTTAAATTGATAAATAACGTGTACGAATTTGTTTAACGCATTTGTTTTGGTTACTCGACGTCTCCGTTCTCGTGTAGCCTACATATTGCGTTTTTTTTTTAATTTGCTTACCGGGCTAAAGGTTAGCATGTTTAAAATGCGTAAGTCGTTTTGTTCATCAAATTTAAGTAGATAACTCATCAGTTGTTTGCATCAGAGCGATAATTTTTGAGATAGTTATTAAAACTGTTTAAAGGTTGTCAAACGTTGTTTCTCGTTGTATATCCTTTAATTCTAGAGTTAAATTGATAAATAACGTGTACGAATTTGTTTAACGCATTTGTTTTGGTTACTCGACGTCTCCGTTCTCGTGTAGCCTACATATTGCGTTTTTTTTTTAAATTTGCTTACCGGGCTAAAGGTTAGCATGTTTAAAATACGTAAGTCGTTTTGTTCATCATATTTAAGTAGATAACTCATCAGTTGTTTGCATCAGAGCGATAATTTTTGAGATAGTTATTAAAACTGTTTAAAGGTTGTCAAACGTTGTTTCTCGTTGTATATCCTTTAATTCTAGAGTTAAATTGATAAATAACGTGTACGAATTTGTTTAACGCATTTGTTTTGGTTACTCGACGTCTCCGTTCTCGTGTAGCCTACATATTGCGTTTTTTTTTTAATTTGCTTACCGGGCTAAAGGTTAGCATGTTTAAAATACGTAAGTCGTTTTGTTCATCATATTTAAGTAGATAACTCATCAGTTGTTTGCATCAGAGCGATAATTTTTGAGATAGTTATTAAAACTGTTTAAAGGTTGTCAAACGTTGTTTCTCGTTGTATATCCTTTAATTCTAGAGTTAAATTGATAAATAACGTGTACGAATTTGTTTAACGCATTTGTTTTGGTTACTCGACGTCTCCGTTCTCGTGTAGCCTACATATTGCGTTTTTTTTTTAATTTGCTTACCGGGCTAAAGGTTAAATAAAAATAAATGTAAGGCGCGATAACCTCCGAAGAGATCTAAGGCCGAGCTTCTCTTCCAATTTGCGTCGTGCTCCTCTTGATTTTTCCCTACAAATTGGCCGGACGGGACCTACATGTTTTATGCCGACTCCGAACGGCATCTGCAAGGCAGATGAGTTTTCACTGAGAGCTTTTCATGGCAGAAATACAATCGGAGCGCTTGCCAGACACTGCCGAGGGGCGACCCCGCTTAGAAAAATTTTCTTCTAATTGAAAAATCTTATTTCTAAAATTTTGATGTTGCTTTGCCCGGGAGTTGAACCCAGGGCATACGGTGTGATAGGCGGAGCACGCTACCATCACACCACGGTGGCCGCCGGGCTAAAGGTTAGCATGTTTAAAATACGTAAGTCGTTTTGTTCATCATATTTAAGTAGATAACTCATCAGTTGTTTGCATCAGAGCGATAATTTTTGAGATAGTTATTAAAACTGTTTAAAGGTTGTCAAACGTTGTTTCTCGTTGTATATCCTTTAATTCTAGAGTTAAATTGATAAATAACGTGTGCGAATTTGTTTAACGCATTTGTTTTGGTTACTCGACGTCTCCGTTCTCGTGTAGCCTACATATTGCGTTTTTTTTTTAATTTGCTTACCGGGCTAAAGGTTAGCATGTTTAAAATACGTAAGTCGTTTTGTTCATCATATTTAAGTAGATAACTCATCAGTTGTTTGCATCAGAGCGATAATTTTTGAGATAGTTATTAAAACTGTTTAAAGGTTGTCAAACGTTGTTTCTCGTTGTATATCCTTTAATTCTAGAGTTAAATTGATAAATAACGTGTACGAATTTGTTTAACGCATTTGTTTTGGTTACTCGACGTCTCCGTTCTCGTGTAGCCTACATATTGCGTTTTTTTTTAAATTTGCTTACCGGGCTAAAGGTTAGCATGTTTAAAATACGTAAGTCGTTTTGTTCATCATATTTAAGTAGATAACTCATCAGTTGTTTGCATCAGAGCGATAATTTTTGAGATAGTTATTAAAACTGTTTAAAGGTTGTCAAACGTTGTTTCTCGTTGTAAATCCTTTAATTCTAGAGTTAAATTGATAAATAACGTGTACGAATTTGTTTAACGCATTTGTTTTGGTTACTCGACGTCTCCGTTCTCGTGTAGCCTACATATTGCGTTTTTTTTTTAATTTGCTTACCGGGCTAAAGGTTAGCATGTTTAAAATACGTAAGTCGTTTTGTTCATCATATTTAAGTAGATAACTCATCAGTTGTTTGCATCAGAGCGATAATTTTTGAGATAGTTATTAAAACTGTTTAAAGGTTGTCAAACGTTGTTTCTCGTTGTATATCCTTTAATTCTAGAGTTAAATTGATAAATAACGTGTGCGAATTTGTTTAACGCATTTGTTTTGGTTACTCGACGTCTCCGTTCTCGTGTAGCCTACATATTGCGTTTTTTTTTTAATTTGCTTACCGGGCTAAAGGTTAGCATGTTTAAAATACGTAAGTCGTTTTGTTCATCAAATTTAAGTAGATAACTCATCAGTTGTTTGCATCAGAGCGATAATTTTTGAGATAGTTATTAAAACTGTTTGAAGGTTGTCAAACGTTGTTTCTCGTTGTATATCCTTTAATTCTAGAGTTAAGTTGATAAATAACGTGTACGAATTTGTTTAACGCATTTGTTTTGGTTACTCGACGTCTCCGTTCTCGTGTAGCCTACATATTGCGTTTTTTTTTAATTTGCTTACCGGGCTAAAGGTTAGCATGTTTAAAATACGTAAGTCGTTTTGTTCATCATATTTAAGTAGATAACTCATCAGTTGTTTGCATCAGAGCGATAATTTTTGAGATAGTTATTAAAACTGTTTAAAGGTTGTCAAACGTTGTTTCTCGTTGTATATCCTTTAATTCTAGAGTTAAATTGATAAATAACGTGTACGAATTTGTTTAACGCATTTGTTTTGGTTACTCGACGTCTCCGTTCTCGTGTAGCCTACATATTGCGTTTTTTTTTTTAATTTGCTTACCGGGCTAAAGGTTAGCATGTTTAAAATACGTAAGTCGTTTTGTTCAACAAATTTAAGTAGATAACTCATCAGTTGTTTGCATCAGAGCGATAATTTTTGAGATAGTTATTAAAACTGTTTAAAGGTTGTCAAACGTTGTTTCTCGTTGTATATCCTTTAATTCTAGAGTTAAATTGATAAATAACGTGTACGAATTTGTTTAACGCATTTGTTTTGGTTACTCGACGTCTCCGTTCTCGTGTAGCCTACATATTGCGTTTTTTTTTAATTTGCTTACCGGGCTAAAGGTTAGCATGTTTAAAATGCGTAAGTCGTTTTGTTCATCAAATTTAAGTAGATAACTCATCAGTTGTTTGCATCAGAGCGATAATTTTTGAGATAGTTATTAAAACTGTTTAAATGTTGTCAAACGTTGTTTCTCGTTGTATATCCTTTAATTCTAGAGTTAAATTGATAAATAACGTGTACGAATTTGTTTAACGCATTTGTTTTGGTTACTCGACGTCTCCGTTCTCGTGTAGCCTACATATTGCGTTTTTTTTAAATTTGCTTACCGGGCTAAAGGTTAGCATGTTTAAAATACGTAAGTCGTTTTGTTCATCATATTTAAGTAGATAACTCATCAGTTGTTTGCATCAGAGCGATAATTTTTGAGATAGTTATTAAAACTTTTTAAAGGTTGTCAAACGTTGTTTCTCGTTGTATATCCTTTAATTCTAGAGTTAAATTGATAAATAACGTGTACGAATTTGTTTAACGCATTTGTTTTGGTTACTCGACGTCTCCGTTCTCGTGTAGCCTACATATTGCGTTTTTTTTTTTAATTGGCTTACCGGGCTAAAGGTTAGCATGTTTAAAATACGTAAGTCGTTTTGTTCATCATATTTAAGTAGATAACTCATCAGTTGTTTGCATCAGAGCGATAATTTTTGAGATAGTTATTATAACTGTTTAAAGGTTGTCAAACGTTGTTTCTCGTTGTATATCCTTTAATTCTAGAGTTAAATTGATAAATAACTTGTGCGAATTTGTTTAACGCATTTGTTTTGGTTACTCGACGTCTCCGTTCTCGTGTAGCCTACATATTGCGTTTTTTTTTTAATTTGCTTACCGGGCTAAAGGTTAGCATGTTTAAAATACGTAAGTCGTTTTGTTCATCAAATTTAAGTAGATAACTCATCAGTTGTTTGCATCAGAGCGATAATTTTTGAGATAGTTATTAAAACTGTTTAAAGGTTGTCAAACGTTGTTTCTCGTTGTATATCCTTTAATTCTAGAGTTAAATTGATAAATAACGTGTACGAATTTGTTTAACGCATTTGTTTTGGTTACTCGACGTCTCCGTTCTCGTGTAGCCTACATATTGCGTTTTTTTTTAATTTGCTTACCGGGCTAAAGGTTAGCATGTTTAAAATACGTAAGTCGTTTTGTTCATCATATTTAAGTAGATAACTCATCAGTTGTTTGCATCAGAGCGATAATTTTTGAGATAGTTATTAAAACTGTTTAAAGGTTGTCAAACGTTGTTTCTCGTTGTATATCCTTTAATTCTAGAGTTAAATTGATAAATAACGTGTACGAATTTGTTTAACGCATTTGTTTTGGTTACTCGACGTCTCCGTTCTCGTGTAGCCTACATATTGCGTTTTTTTTTTAATTTGCTTACCGGGCTAAAGGTTAGCATGTTTAAAATACGTAAGTCGTTTTGTTCCACAAATTTGAGTAGATAACTCATCAGTTGTTTGCATCAGAGCGATAATTTTTGAGATAGTTATTAAAACTGTTTAAAGGTTGTCAAACGTTGTTTCTCGTTGTATATCCTTTAATTCTAGAGTTAAATTGATAAATAACGTGTACGAATTTGTTTAACGCATTTGTTTTGGTTACTCGACGTCTCCGTTCTCGTGTAGCCTACATATTGCGTTTTTTTTTTAATTTCCTTACCGGGCTAAAGGTTAGCATGCTTAAAATACGTAAGTCGTTTTGTTCATCAAATTTAAGTAGATAACTCATCAGTTGTTTGCATCAGAGCGATAATTTTTGAGATAGTTATTAAAACTGTTTAAAGGTTGTCAAACGTTGTTTCTCGTTGTATATCCTTTAATCCTAGAGTTAAATTGATAAATAACGTGTACGAATTTGTTTAACGCATTTGTTTTGGTTACTCGACGTCTCCGTTCTCGTGTAGCCTACATATTGCGTTTTTTTTTTAATTTGCTTACCGGGCTAAAGGTTAGCATGTTTAAAATACGTAAGTCGTTTTGTTCAACAAATTTAAGTAGATAACTCATCAGTTGTTTGCATCAGAGCGATAATTTTTGAGATAGTTATTAAAACTGTTTAAAGGTTGTCAAACGTTGTTTCTCGTTGTATATCCTTTAATTCTAGAGTTAAATTGATAAATAACGTGTACGAATTTGTTTAACGCATTTGTTTTGGTTACTCGACGTCTCCGTTCTCGTGTAGCCTACATATTGCGTTTTTTTTAAATTTGCTTACCGGGCTAAAGGTTAGCATGTTTAAAATACGTAAGTCGTTTTGTTCATCATATTTAAGTAGATAACTCATCAGTTGTTTGCATCAGAGCGATAATTTTTGAGATAGTTATTAAAACTGTTTAAAGGTTGTCAAACGTTGTTTCTCGTTGTATATCCTTTAATTCTAGAGTTAAATTGATAAATAACGTGTACGAATTTGTTTAACGCATTTGTTTTGGTTACTCGACGTCTCCGTTCTCGTGTAGCCTACATATTGCGTTTTTTTTTTTAATTTGCTTACCGGGCTAAAGGTTAGCATGTTTAAAATACGTAAGTCGTTTTGTTCATCAAATTTAAGTAGATAACTCATCAGTTGTTTGCATCAGAGCGATAATTTTTGAGATAGTTATTAAAACTGTTTAAAGGTTGTCAAACGTTGTTTCTCGTTGTATATCCTTTAATTCTAGAGTTAAATTGATAAATAACGTGTACGAATTTGTTTAACGCATTTGTTTTGGTTACTCGACGTCTCCGTTCTCGTGTAGCCTACATATTGCGTTTTTTTTAATTTGCTTACCGGGCTAAAGGTTAGCATGTTTAAAATACGTAAGTCGTTTTGTTCATCATATTTAAGTAGATAACTCATCAGTTGTTTGCATCAGAGCGATAATTTTTGAGATAGTTATTAAAACTGTTTAAAGGTTGTCAAACGTTGTTTCTCGTTGTATATCCTTTAATTCTAGAGTTAAATTGATAAATAACGTGTACGAATTTGTTTAACGCATTTGTTTTGGTTACTCGACGTCTCCGTTCTCGTGTAGCCTACATATTGCGTTTTTTTTTTAATTTGCTTACCGGGCTAAAGGTTAGCATTTTAAAATACGTAAGTCGTTTTGTTCATCAAATTTAAGTAGATAACTCATCAGTTGTTTGCATCAGAGCGACAATTTTTGAGATAGTTATTAAAACTGTTTAAAGGTTGTCAAACGTTGTTTCTCGTTGTAAATCCTTTAATTCTAGAGTTAAATTGATAAATAACGTGTACGAATTTGTTTAACGCATTTGTTTTGGTTACTCGACGTCTCCGTTCTCGTGTAGCCTACATATTGCGTTTTTTTTTTAATTTGCTTACCGGGCTAAAGGTTAGCATGTTTAAAATACGTAAGTCGTTTTGTTCAACAAATTTAAGTAGATAACTCATCAGTTGTTTGCATCAGAGCGATAATTTTTGAGAGAGTTATTAAAACTGTTTAAAGGTTGTCAAACGTTGTTTCTCGTTGTATATCCTTTAATTCTAGAGTTAAATTGATAAATAACGTGTACGAATTTGTTTAACGCATTTGTTTTGGTTACTCGACGTCTCCGTTCTCGTGTAGCCTACATATTGCGTTTTTTTTTAATTTGCTTACCGGGCTAAAGGTTAGCATGTTTAAAATACGTAAGTCGTTTTGTTCATCATATTTAAGTAGATAACTCATCAGTTGTTTGCATCAGAGCGATAATTTTTGAGATAGTTATTAAAACTGTTTAAAGGTTGTCAAACGTTGTTTCTCGTTGTATATCCTTTAATTCTAGAGTTAAATTGATAAATAACGTGTACGAATTTGTATAACGCATTTGTTTTGGTTACTCGACGTCTCCGTTCTCGTGTAGCCTACATATTGCGTTTTTTTTTTTAATTTGCTTACCGGGCTAAAGGTTAGCATGTTTAAAATACGTAAGTCGTTTTGTTCAACAAATTTAAGTAGATAACTCATCAGTTGTTTGCATCAGAGCGATAATTTTTGAGATAGTTATTAAAACTGTTTAAAGGTTGTCAAACGTTTTTTCTCGTTGTATATCCTTTAATTCTAGAGTTAAATTGATAAATAACGTGTACGAATTTGTTTAACGCATTTGTTTTGGTTACTCGACGTCTCCGTTCTCGTGTAGCCTACATATTGCGTTTTTTTTTTAATTTGCTTACCGGGCTAAAGGTTAGCATGTTTAAAATGCGTAAGTCGTTTTGTTCATCAAATTTAAGTAGATAACTCATCAGTTGTTTGCATCAGAGCGATAATTTTTGAGATAGTTATTAAAACTGTTTAAAGGTTGTCAAACGTTGTTTCTCGTTGTATATCGTTAAATTGATAAATAACGTGTACGAATTTGTTTAACGCATTTGTTTTGGTTACTCGACGTCTCCGTTCTCGTGTAGCCTACATATTGCGTTTTTTTTTTAATTTGCTTACCGGGCTAAAGGTTAGCATGTTTAAAATACGTAAGTCGTTTTGTTCATCATATTTAAGTAGATAACTCATCAGTTGTTTGCATCAGAGCGATAATTTTTGAGATAGTTATTAAAACTGTTTAAAGGTTGTCAAACGTTGTTTCTCGTTGTATATCCTTTAATTCTAGAGTTAAATTGATAAATAACGTGTACGAATTTGTTTAACGCATTTGTTTTGGTTACTCGACGTCTCCGTTCTCGTGTAGCCTACATATTGCGTTTTTTTTTTAATTTGCTTACCGGGCTAAAGGTTAGCATGTTTAAAATACGTAAGTCGTTTTGTTCATCATATTTAAGTAGATAACTCATCAGTTGTTTGCATCAGAGCGATAATTTTTGAGATAGTTATTAAAACTGTTTAAAGGTTGTCAAACGTTGTTTCTCGTTGTATATCCTTTAATTCTAGAGTTAAATTGATAAATAACGTGTACGAATTTGTTTAACGCATTTGTTTTGGTTACTCGACGTCTCCGTTCTCGTGTAGCCTACATATTGCGTTTTTTTTTTAATTTGCTTACCGGGCTAAAGGTTAAATAAAAATAAATGTAAGGCGCGATAACCTCCGAAGAGATCTAAGGCCGAGCTTCTCTTCCAATTTGCGTCGTGCTCCTCTTGATTTTTCCCTACAAATTGGCCGGACGGGACCTACATGTTTTATGCCGACTCCGAACGGCATCTGCAAGGCAGATGAGTTTTCACTGAGAGCTTTTCATGGCAGAAATACAATCGGAGCGCTTGCCAGACACTGCCGAGGGGCGACCCCGCTTAGAAAAATTTTCTTCTAATTGAAAAATCTTATTTCTAAAATTTTGATGTTGCTTTGCCCGGGAGTTGAACCCAGGGCATACGGTGTGATAGGCGGAGCACGCTACCATCACACCACGGTGGCCGCCGGGCTAAAGGTTAGCATGTTTAAAATACGTAAGTCGTTTTGTTCATCATATTTAAGTAGATAACTCATCAGTTGTTTGCATCAGAGCGATAATTTTTGAGATAGTTATTAAAACTGTTTAAAGGTTGTCAAACGTTGTTTCTCGTTGTATATCCTTTAATTCTAGAGTTAAATTGATAAATAACGTGTGCGAATTTGTTTAACGCATTTGTTTTGGTTACTCGACGTCTCCGTTCTCGTGTAGCCTACATATTGCGTTTTTTTTTAATTTGCTTACCGGGCTAAAGGTTAGCATGTTTAAAATACGTAAGTCGTTTTGTTCATCATATTTAAGTAGATAACTCATCAGTTGTTTGCATCAGAGCGATAATTTTTGAGATAGTTATTAAAACTGTTTAAAGGTTGTCAAACGTTGTTTCTCGTTGTATATCCTTTAATTCTAGAGTTAAATTGATAAATAACGTGTACGAATTTGTTTAACGCATTTGTTTTGGTTACTCGACGTCTCCGTTCTCGTGTAGCCTACATATTGCGTTTTTTTTTAAATTTGCTTACCGGGCTAAAGGTTAGCATGTTTAAAATACGTAAGTCGTTTTGTTCATCATATTTAAGTAGATAACTCATCAGTTGTTTGCATCAGAGCGATAATTTTTGAGATAGTTATTAAAACTGTTTAAAGGTTGTCAAACGTTGTTTCTCGTTGTATATCCTTTAATTCTAGAGTTAAATTGATAAATAACGTGTACGAATTTGTTTAACGCATTTGTTTTGGTTACTCGACGTCTCCGTTCTCGTGTAGCCTACATATTGCGTTTTTTTTTTAATTTGCTTACCGGGCTAAAGGTTAGCATGTTTAAAATACGTAAGTCGTTTTGTTCATCATATTTAAGTAGATAACTCATCAGTTGTTTGCATCAGAGCGATAATTTTTGAGATAGTTATTAAAACTGTTTAAAGGTTGTCAAACGTTGTTTCTCGTTGTATATCCTTTAATTCTAGAGTTAAATTGATAAATAACGTGTGCGAATTTGTTTAACGCATTTGTTTTGGTTACTCGACGTCTCCGTTCTCGTGTAGCCTACATATTGCGTTTTTTTTTTTTTAATTTGCTTACCGGGCTAAAGGTTAGCATGTTTAAAATACGTAAGTCGTTTTGTTCATCAAATTTAAGTAGATAACTCATCAGTTGTTTGCATCAGAGCGATAATTTTTGAGATAGTTATTAAAACTGTTTAAAGGTTGTCAAACGTTGTTTCTCGTTGTATATCCTTTAATTCTAGAGTTAAGTTGATAAATAACGTGTACGAATTTGTTTAACGCATTTGTTTTGGTTACTCGACGTCTCCGTTCTCGTGTAGCCTACATATTGCGTTTTTTTTAATTTGCTTACCGGGCTAAAGGTTAGCATGTTTAAAATACGTAAGTCGTTTTGTTCATCATATTTAAGTAGATAACTCATCAGTTGTTTGCATCAGAGCGATAATTTTTGAGATAGTTATTAAAACTGTTTAAAGGTTGTCAAACGTTGTTTCTCGTTGTATATCCTTTAATTCTAGAGTTAAATTGATAAATAACGTGTACGAATTTGTTTAACGCATTTGTTTTGGTTACTCGACGTCTCCGTTCTCGTGTAGCCTACATATTGCGTTTTTTTTTTTAATTTGCTTACCGGGCTAAAGGTTAGCATGTTGCGTTTTTTTTTAAGAGCGATAATTTTTGAGATAGTTATTAAAACTGTTTAAAGGTTGTCAAACGTTGTTTCTCGTTGTATATCCTTTAATCCTAGAGTTAAATTGATAAATAACGTGTACGAATTTGTTTAACGCATTTGTTTTGGTTACTCGACGTCTCCGTTCTCGTGTAGCCTACATATTGCGTTTTTTTTTTAATTTGCTTACCGGGCTAAAGGTTAGCATGTTTAAAATACGTAAGTCGTTTTGTTCAACAAATTTAAGTAGATAACTCATCAGTTGTTTGCATCAGAGCGATAATTTTTGAGATAGTTATTAAAACTGTTTAAAGGTTGTCAAACGTTGTTTCTCGTTGTATATCCTTTAATTCTAGAGTTAAATTGATAAATAACGTGTACGAATTTGTTTAACGCATTTGTTTTGGTTACTCGACGTCTCCGTTCTCGTGTAGCCTACATATTGCGTTTTTTTTAAATTTGCTTACCGGGCTAAAGGTTAGCATGTTTAAAATACGTAAGTCGTTTTGTTCATCATATTTAAGTAGATAACTCATCAGTTGTTTGCATCAGAGCGATAATTTTTGAGATAGTTATTAAAACTGTTTAAAGGTTGTCAAACGTTGTTTCTCGTTGTATATCCTTTAATTCTAGAGTTAAATTGATAAATAACGTGTACGAATTTGTTTAACGCATTTGTTTTGGTTACTCGACGTCTCCGTTCTCGTGTAGCCTACATATTGCGTTTTTTTTTTTAATTTGCTTACCGGGCTAAAGGTTAGCATGTTTAAAATACGTAAGTCGTTTTGTTCATCAAATTTAAGTAGATAACTCATCAGTTGTTTGCATCAGAGCGATAATTTTTGAGATAGTTATTAAAACTGTTTAAAGGTTGTCAAACGTTGTTTCTCGTTGTATATCCTTTAATTCTAGAGTTAAATTGATAAATAACGTGTACGAATTTGTTTAACGCATTTGTTTTGGTTACTCGACGTCTCCGTTCTCGTGTAGCCTACATATTGCGTTTTTTTTTAATTTGCTTACCGGGCTAAAGGTTAGCATGTTTAAAATACGTAAGTCGTTTTGTTCATCATATTTAAGTAGATAACTCATCAGTTGTTTGCATCAGAGCGATAATTTTTGAGATAGTTATTAAAACTGTTTAAAGGTTGTCAAACGTTGTTTCTCGTTGTATATCCTTTAATTCTAGAGTTAAATTGATAAATAACGTGTACGAATTTGTTTAACGCATTTGTTTTGGTTACTCGACGTCTCCGTTCTCGTGTAGCCTACATATTGCGTTTTTTTTTTAATTTGCTTACCGGGCTAAAGGTTAGCATTTTAAAATACGTAAGTCGTTTTGTTCATCAAATTTAAGTAGATAACTCATCAGTTGTTTGCATCAGAGCGACAATTTTTGAGATAGTTATTAAAACTGTTTAAAGGTTGTCAAACGTTGTTTCTCGTTGTAAATCCTTTAATTCTAGAGTTAAATTGATAAATAACGTGTACGAATTTGTTTAACGCATTTGTTTTGGTTACTCGACGTCTCCGTTCTCGTGTAGCCTACATATTGCGTTTTTTTTTTAATTTGCTTACCGGGCTAAAGGTTAGCATGTTTAAAATACGTAAGTCGTTTTGTTCAACAAATTTAAGTAGATAACTCATCAGTTGTTTGCATCAGAGCGATAATTTTTGAGAGAGTTATTAAAACTGTTTAAAGGTTGTCAAACGTTGTTTCTCGTTGTATATCCTTTAATTCTAGAGTTAAATTGATAAATAACGTGTACGAATTTGTTTAACGCATTTGTTTTGGTTACTCGACGTCTCCGTTCTCGTGTAGCCTACATATTGCGTTTTTTTTTAATTTGCTTACCGGGCTAAAGGTTAGCATGTTTAAAATACGTAAGTCGTTTTGTTCATCATATTTAAGTAGATAACTCATCAGTTGTTTGCATCAGAGCGATAATTTTTGAGATAGTTATTAAAACTGTTTAAAGGTTGTCAAACGTTGTTTCTCGTTGTATATCCTTTAATTCTAGAGTTAAATTGATAAATAACGTGTACGAATTTGTTTAACGCATTTGTTTTGGTTACTCGACGTCTCCGTTCTCGTGTAGCCTACATATTGCGTTTTTTTTTTTAATTTGCTTACCGGGCTAAAGGTTAGCATGTTTAAAATACGTAAGTCGTTTTGTTCAACAAATTTAAGTAGATAACTCATCAGTTGTTTGCATCAGAGCGATAATTTTTGAGATAGTTATTAAAACTGTTTAAAGGTTGTCAAACGTTGTTTCTCGTTGTATATCCTTTAATTCTAGAGTTAAATTGATAAATAACGTGTACGAATTTGTTTAACGCATTTGTTTTGGTTACTCGACGTCTCCGTTCTCGTGTAGCCTACATATTGCGTTTTTTTTTTAATTTGCTTACCGGGCTAAAGGTTAGCATGTTTAAAATGCGTAAGTCGTTTTGTTCATCAAATTTAAGTAGATAACTCATCAGTTGTTTGCATCAGAGCGATAATTTTTGAGATAGTTATTAAAACTGTTTAAAGGTTGTCAAACGTTGTTTCTCGTTGTATATCCTTTAATTCTAGAGTTAAATTGATAAATAACGTGTACGAATTTGTTTAACGCATTTGTTTTGGTTACTCGACGTCTCCGTTCTCGTGTAGCCTACATATTGCGTTTTTTTTTTAATTTGCTTACCGGGCTAAAGGTTAGCATGTTTAAAATACGTAAGTCGTTTTGTTCATCATATTTAAGTAGATAACTCATCAGTTGTTTGCATCAGAGCGATAATTTTTGAGATAGTTATTAAAACTGTTTAAAGGTTGTCAAACGTTGTTTCTCGTTGTATATCCTTTAATTCTAGAGTTAAATTGATAAATAACGTGTACGAATTTGTTTAACGCATTTGTTTTGGTTACTCGACGTCTCCGTTCTCGTGTAGCCTACATATTGCGTTTTTTTTTAATTTGCTTACCGGGCTAAAGGTTAGCATGTTTAAAATACGTAAGTCGTTTTGTTCATCATATTTAAGTAGATAACTCATCAGTTGTTTGCATCAGAGCGATAATTTTTGAGATAGTTATTAAAACTGTTTAAAGGTTGTCAAACGTTGTTTCTCGTTGTATATCCTTTAATTCTAGAGTTAAATTGATAAATAACGTGTACGAATTTGTTTAACGCATTTGTTTTGGTTACTCGACGTCTCCGTTCTCGTGTAGCCTACATATTGCGTTTTTTTTTTAATTTGCTTACCGGGCTAAAGGTTAAATAAAAATAAATGTAAGGCGCGATAACCTCCGAAGAGATCTAAGGCCGAGCTTCTCTTCCAATTTGCGTCGTGCTCCTCTTGATTTTTCCCTACAAATTGGCCGGACGGGACCTACATGTTTTATGCCGACTCCGAACGGCATCTGCAAGGCAGATGAGTTTTCACTGAGAGCTTTTCATGGCAGAAATACAATCGGAGCGCTTGCCAGACACTGCCGAGGGGCGACCCCGCTTAGAAAAATTTTCTTCTAATTGAAAAATCTTATTTCTAAAATTTTGATGTTGCTTTGCCCGGGAGTTGAACCCAGGGCATACGGTGTGATAGGCGGAGCACGCTACCATCACACCACGGTGGCCGCCGGGCTAAAGGTTAGCATGTTTAAAATACGTAAGTCGTTTTGTTCATCATATTTAAGTAGATAACTCATCAGTTGTTTGCATCAGAGCGATAATTTTTGAGATAGTTATTAAAACTGTTTAAAGGTTGTCAAACGTTGTTTCTCGTTGTATATCCTTTAATTCTAGAGTTAAATTGATAAATAACGTGTGCGAATTTGTTTAACGCATTTGTTTTGGTTACTCGACGTCTCCGTTCTCGTGTAGCCTACATATTGCGTTTTTTTTTAATTTGCTTACCGGGCTAAAGGTTAGCATGTTTAAAATACGTAAGTCGTTTTGTTCATCATATTTAAGTAGATAACTCATCAGTTGTTTGCATCAGAGCGATAATTTTTGAGATAGTTATTAAAACTGTTTAAAGGTTGTCAAACGTTGTTTCTCGTTGTATATCCTTTAATTCTAGAGTTAAATTGATAAATAACGTGTACGAATTTGTTTAACGCATTTGTTTTGGTTACTCGACGTCTCCATTCTCGTGTAGCCTACATATTGCGTTTTTTTTTAAATTTGCTTACCGGGCTAAAGGTTAGCATGTTTAAAATACGTAAGTCGTTTTGTTCATCATATTTAAGTAGATAACTCATCAGTTGTTTGCATCAGAGCGATAATTTTTGAGATAGTTATTAAAACTGTTTAAAGGTTGTCAAACGTTGTTTCTCGTTGTATATCCTTTAATTCTAGAGTTAAATTGATAAATAACGTGTACGAATTTGTTTAACGCATTTGTTTTGGTTACTCGACGTCTCCGTTCTCGTGTAGCCTACATATTGCGTTTTTTTTTTAATTTGCTTACCGGGCTAAAGGTTAGCATGTTTAAAATACGTAAGTCGTTTTGTTCATCATATTTAAGTAGATAACTCATCAGTTGTTTGCATCAGAGCGATAATTTTTGAGATAGTTATTAAAACTGTTTAAAGGTTGTCAAACGTTGTTTCTCGTTGTATATCCTTTAATTCTAGAGTTAAATTGATAAATAACGTGTGCGAATTTGTTTAACGCATTTGTTTTGGTTACTCGACGTCTCCGTTCTCGTGTAGCCTACATATTGCGTTTTTTTTTTTAATTTGCTTACCGGGCTAAAGGTTAGCATGTTTAAAATACGTAAGTCGTTTTGTTCATCAAATTTAAGTAGATAACTCATCAGTTGTTTGCATCAGAGCGATAATTTTTGAGATAGTTATTAAAACTGTTTAAAGGTTGTCAAACGTTGTTTCTCGTTGTATATCCTTTAATTCTAGAGTTAAGTTGATAAATAACGTGTACGAATTTGTTTAACGCATTTGTTTTGGTTACTCGACGTCTCCGTTCTCGTGTAGCCTACATATTGCGTTTTTTTTAATTTGCTTACCGGGCTAAAGGTTAGCATGTTTAAAATACGTAAGTCGTTTTGTTCATCATATTTAAGTAGATAACTCATCAGTTGTTTGCATCAGAGCGATAATTTTTGAGATAGTTATTAAAACTGTTTAAAGGTTGTCAAACGTTGTTTCTCGTTGTATATCCTTTAATTCTAGAGTTAAATTGATAAATAACGTGTACGAATTTGTTTAACGCATTTGTTTTGGTTACTCGACGTCTCCGTTCTCGTGTAGCCTACATATTGCGTTTTTTTTTTTAATTTGCTTACCGGGCTAAAGGTTAGCATGTTTAAAATACGTAAGTCGTTTTGTTCAACAAATTTAAGTAGATAACTCATCAGTTGTTTGCATCAGAGCGATAATTTTTGAGATAGTTATTAAAACTGTTTAAAGGTTGTCAAACGTTGTTTCTCGTTGTATATCCTTTAATTCTAGAGTTAAATTGATAAATAACGTGTACGAATTTGTTTAACGCATTTGTTTTGGTTACTCGACGTCTCCGTTCTCGTGTAGCCTACATATTGCGTTTTTTTTTAATTTGCTTACCGGGCTAAAGGTTAGCATGTTTAAAATGCGTAGGTCGTTTTGTTCATCAAATTTAAGTAGATAACTCATCAGTTGTTTGCATCAGAGCGATAATTTTTGAGATAGTTATTAAAACTGTTTAAATGTTGTCAAACGTTGTTTCTCGTTGTATATCCTTTAATTCTAGAGTTAAATTGATAAATAACGTGTACGAATTTGTTTAACGCATTTGTTTTGGTTACTCGACGTCTCCGTTCTCGTGTAGCCTACATATTGCGTTTTTTTTTAAATTTGCTTACCGGGCTAAAGGTTAGCATGTTTAAAATACGTAAGTCGTTTTGTTCATCATATTTAAGTAGATAACTCATCAGTTGTTTGCATCAGAGCGATAATTTTTGAGATAGTTATTAAAACTGTTTAAAGGTTGTCAAACGTTGTTTCTCGTTGTATATCCTTTAATTCTAGAGTTAAATTGATAAATAACGTGTACGAATTTGTTTAACGCATTTGTTTTGGTTACTCGACGTCTCCGTTCTCGTGTAGCCTACATATTGCGTTTTTTTTTTTAATTTGCTTACCGGGCTAAAGGTTAGCATGTTTAAAATACGTAAGTCGTTTTGTTCATCATATTTAAGTAGATAACTCATCAGTTGTTTGCATCAGAGCGATAATTTTTGAGATAGTTATTAAAACTGTTTAAAGGTTGTCAAACGTTGTTTCTCGTTGTATATCCTTTAATTCTAGAGTTAAATTGATAAATAACGTGTACGAATTTGTTTAACGCATTTGTTTTGGTTACTCGACGTCTCCGTTCTCGTGTAGCCTACATATTGCGTTTTTTTTTTAATTTGCTTACCGGGCTAAAAGTTAGCATGTTTAAAATACGTAAGTCGTTTTGTTCCACAAATTTGAGTAGATAACTCATCAGTTGTTTGCATCAGAGCGATAATTTTTGAGATAGTTATTAAAACTGTTTAAAGGTTGTCAAACGTTGTTTCTCGTTGTATATCCTTTAATTCTAGAGTTAAATTGATAAATAACGTGTACGAATTTGTTTAACGCATTTGTTTTGGTTACTCGACGTCTCCGTTCTCGTGTAGCCTACATATTGCGTTTTTTTTTAATTTCCTTACCGGGCTAAAGGTTAGCATGCTTAAAATACGTAAGTCGTTTTGTTCATCAAATTTAAGTAGATAACTCATCAGTTGTTTGCATCAGAGCGATAATTTTTGAGATAGTTATTAAAACTGTTTAAAGGTTGTCAAACGTTGTTTCTCGTTGTATATCCTTTAATCCTAGAGTTAAATTGATAAGTAACGTGTACGAATTTGTTTAACGTATTTGTTTTGGTTACTCGACGTCTCCGTTCTCGTGTAGCCTACATATTGCGTTTTTTTTTTAATTTGCTTACCGGGCTAAAGGTTAGCATGTTTAAAATACGTAAGTCGTTTTGTTCAACAAATTTAAGTAGATAACTCATCAGTTGTTTGCATCAGAGCGATAATTTTTGAGATAGTTATTAAAACTGTTTAAAGGTTGTCAAACGTTGTTTCTCGTTGTATATCCTTTAATTCTAGAGTTAAATTTATAAATAACGTGTACGAATTTGTTTAACGCATTTGTTTTGGTTACTCGACGTCTCCGTTCTCGTGTAGCCTACATATTGCGTTTTTTTTTAATTTGCTTACCGGGCTAAAGGTTAGCATGTTTAAAATACGTAAGTCGTTTTGTTCATCATATTTAAGTAGATAACTCATCAGTTGTTTGCATCAGAGCGATAATTTTTGAGATAGTTATTAAAACTGTTTAAAGGTTGTCAAACGTTGTTTCTCGTTGTATATCCTTTAATTCTAGAGTTAAATTGATAAATAACGTGTACGAATTTGTTTAACGCATTTGTTTTGGTTACTCGACGTCTCCGTTCTCGTGTAGCCTACATATTGCGTTTTTTTTTTAATTTGCTTACCGGGCTAAAGGTTAGCATGTTTAAAATACGTAAGTCGTTTTGTTCATCAAATTTAAGTAGATAACTCATCAGTTGTTTGCATCAGAGCGATAATTTTTGAGATAGTTATTAAAACTGTTTAAAGGTTGTCAAACGTTGTTTCTCGTTGTATATCCTTTAATTCTAGAGTTAAATTGATAAATAACGTGTACGAATTTGTTTAACGCATTTGTTTTGGTTACTCGATGTCTCCGTTCTCGTGTAGCCTACATATTGCGTTTTTTTTTAATTTGCTTACCGGGCTAAAGGTTAGCATGTTTAAAATACGTAAGTCGTTTTGTTCATCATATTTAAGTAGATAACTCATCAGTTGTTTGCATCAGAGCGATAATTTTTGAGATAGTTATTAAAACTGTTTAAAGGTTGTCAAACGTTGTTTCTCGTTGTATATCCTTTAATTCTAGAGTTAAATTGATAAATAACGTGTACGAATTTGTTTAACGCATTTGTTTTGGTTACTCGACGTCTCCGTTCTCGTGTAGCCTACATATTGCGTTTTTTTTTTAATTTGCTTACCGGGCTAAAGGTTAGCATGTTTAAAATACGTAAGTCGTTTTGTTCAACAAATTTAAGTAGATAACTCATCAGTTGTTTGCATCAGATCGATAATTTTTGAGAGAGTTATTAAAACTGTTTAAAGGTTGTCAAACGTTGTTTCTCGTTGTATATCCTTTAATTCTAGAGTTAAATTGATAAATAACGTGTACGAATTTGTTTAACGCATTTGTTTTGGTTACTCGACGTCTCCGTTCTCGTGTAGCCTACATATTGCGTTTTTTTTTAATTTGCTTACCGGGCTAAAGGTTAGCATGTTTAAAATACGTAAGTCGTTTTGTTCATCATATTTAAGTAGATAACTCATCAGTTGTTTGCATCAGAGCGATAATTTTTGAGATAGTTATTAAAACTGTTTAAAGGTTGTCAAACATTGTTTCTCGTTGTATATCCTTTAATTCTAGAGTTAAATTGATAAATAACGTGTACGAATTTGTTTAACGCATTTGTTTTGGTTACTCGACGTCTCCGTTCTCGTGTAGCCTACATATTGCGTTTTTTTTTTTAATTTGCTTACCGGGCTAAAGGTTAGCATGTTTAAAATACGTAAGTCGTTTTGTTCAACAAATTTAAGTAGATAACTCATCAGTTGTTTGCATCAGAGCGATAATTTTTGAGATAGTTATTAAAACTGTTTAAAGGTTGTCAAACGTTGTTTCTCGTTGTATATCCTTTAATTATAGAGTTAAATTGATAAATAACGTGTACGAATTTGTTTAACGCATTTGTTTTGGTTACTCGACGTCTCCGTTCTCGTGTAGCCTACATATTGCGTTTTTTTTTTAATTTGCTTACCGGGCTAAAGGTTAGCATGTTTAAAATGCGTAAGTCGTTTTGTTCATCAAATTTAAGTAGATAACTCATCAGTTGTTTGTATCAGAGCGATAATTTTTGAGATAGTTATTAAAACTGTTTAAATGTTGTCAAACGTTGTTTCTCGTTGTATATCCTTTAATTCTAGAGTTAAATTGATAAATAACGTGTACGAATTTGTTTAACGCATTTGTTTTGGTTACTCGACGTCTCCGTTCCCGTGTAGCCTACATATTGCGTTTTTTTTTTTAATTTGCTTACCGGGCTAAAGGTTAGCATGTTTAAAATACGTAAGTCGTTTTGTTCATCAAATTTAAGTAGATAACTCATCAGTTGTTTGCATCAGAGCGATAATTTTTGAGATAGTTATTAAAACTGTTTAAAGGTTGTCAAACGTTGTTTCTCGTTGTATATCCTTTAATTCTAGAGTTAAATTGATAAATAACGTGTACGAATTTGTTTAACGCATTTGGTTTGGTTACTCGACGTCTCCGTTCTCGTGTAGCCTACATATTGCGTTTTTTTTAAATTTGCTTACCGGCTAAAGTTAGCATGTTTAAAATACGTAAGTCGTTTTGTTCATCAAATTTAAGTAGATAACTCATCAGTTGCTTGCATCTGAGCGATAATTTTTGAGATAGTTATTAAAACTGTTTAAAGGTTGTCAAACGTTGTTTCTCGTTGTATATCCTTTAATTCTAGAGTTAAATTGATAAATAACGTGTACGAATTTGTTTAACGAATTTGTTTTGGTTACTCGACGTCTCCGTTCTCGTGTAGCCTACATATTGCGTTTTTTTTTTTAATTTGCTTACCGGGCTAAAGGTTAGCATGTTTAAAATACGTAAGTCGTTTTGTTCATCAAATTTAAGTAGATAACTCATCAGTTGTTTGCATCAGAGCGATAATTTTTGAGATAGTTATTAAAACTGTTTAAAGGTTGTCAAACGTTGTTTCTCGTTGTATATCCTTTAATTCTAGAGTTAAATTGATAAATAACGTGTACGAATTTGTTTAACGCATTTGTTTTGGTTACTCGACGTCTCCGTTCTCGTGTAGCCTACATATTGCGTTTTTTTTTTAATTTGCTTACCGGGCTAAAGGTTAGCATGTTTAAAATACGTAAGTCGTTTTGTTCATCAAATTTAAGTAGATAACTCATCAGTTGTTTGCATTAGAGCGACAATTTTTGAGATAGTTATTAAAACTGTTTAAAGGTTGTCAAACGTTGTTTCTCGTTGTATATCCTTTAATTCTAGAGTTAAATTGATAAATAACGTGTACGAATTTGTTTAACGCATTTGTTTTGGTTACTCGACGTCTCCGTTCTCGTGTAGCCTACATATTGCGTTTTTTTTTGAATTTGCTTACCGGGCTAAAGGTTAGCATGTTTAAAATACGTAAGTCGTTTTGTTCATCATATTTAAGTAGATAACTCATCAGTTGTTTGCATCAGAGCGACAATTTTTGAGATAGTTATTAAAACTGTTTAAAGGTTGTCAAACGTTGTTTCTCGTTGTATATCCTTTAATTCTAGAGTTAAATTGATTAATAACATGTACGAATTTGTTTAACGCATTTGTTTTGGTTACTCGACGTCTCCGTTCTCGTGTAGCCTACATATTGCGTTTTTTTTTTAATTTGCTTACCGGGCTAAAGGTTAGCATGTTTAAAATACGTAAGTCGTTTTGTTCATCAAATTTAAGTAGATAACTCATCAGTTGTTTGCATCAGAGCGACAATTTTTGAGATAGTTATTAAAACTGTTTAAAGGTTGTCAAACGTTGTTTCTCGTTGTATATCCTTTAATCCTAGAGTTAAATTGATAAATAACGTGTACGAATTTGTTTAACGCATTTGTTTTGGTTACTCGACGTCTCCGTTCTCGTGTAGCCTACATATTGCGTTTTTTTTTTAATTTGCTTACCGGGCTAAAGGTTAGCATATTTAAAATACGTAAGTCGTTTTGTTCATCAAATTTAAGTAGATAACTCATCAGTTGTTTGCATCAGAGCGACAATTTTTGAGATAGTTATTAAAACTGTTTAAAGGTTGTTAAACGTTGTTTCTCGTTGTATATCCTTTAATTCTAGAGTTAAATTGATAAATAACGTGTACGAATTTGTTTAACGCATTTGTTTTGGTTACTCGACGTCTCCGTTCTCGTGTAGCCTACATATTGCGTTTTTTTTAATTTGCTTACCGGGCTAAAGGTTAGCATGCTTAAAATACGTAAGTCGTTTTGTTCAACAAATTTAAGTAGATAACTGATCAGTTGTTTGCATCAGAGCGACAATTTTTGAGATAGTTATTAAAACTGTTTAAAGGTTGTCAAACGTTGTTTCTCGTTGTATATCCTTTAATTCTAGAGTTAAATTGAGAAATAACGTGTACGAATTTGTTTAACGCATTTGTTTTGGTTACTCGACGTCTCCGTTCTCGTGTAGCCTACATATTGCGTTTTTTTTTTAATTTGCTTACCGGGCTAAAGGTTAGCATGCTTAAAATACGTAAGTCGTTTTGTTCATCATATTTAAGTAGATAACTCATCAGTTGTTTGCATCAGAGCGATAATTTTTGAGATAGTTATTAAAACTGTTTAAAGGTTGTCAAACGTTGTTTCTCGTTGTATATCCTTTAATTCTAGAGTTAAATTGATAAATAACGTGTACGAATTTGTTTAACGCATTTGTTTTGGTTACTCGACGTCTCCGTTCTCGTGTAGCCCACATATTGCGTTTTTTTTTAATTTGCTTACCGGGCTAAAGGTTAGCATGTTTAAAATACGTAAGTCGTTTTGTTCATCATATTTAAGTAATTAACTCATCAGTTGTTTGCATCAGAGCGATAATTTTTGAAATAGTTATTAAAACTGTTTAAAGGTTGTCAAACGTTGTTTCTCGTTGTATATCCTTTAATTCTAGAGTTAAATTGATAAATAACGTGTACGAATTTGTTTAACGCATTTGTTTTGGTTACTCGACGTCTCCGTTCTCGTGTAGCCCACATATTGCGTATTTTTTTTAATTTGCTTACCGGGCTAAAGGTTAGCATGTTTAAAATACGTAAGTCGTTTTGTTCATCATATTTAGTAGATAACTCGTCAGTTGTTTGCATCAGAGCGATAATTTTTGAGATAGTTATTAAAACTGTTTAAAGGTTGTCAAACGTTGTTTCTCGTAGTATATCCTTTAATTCTAGAGTTAAATTGATAAATAACGTGTACGAATTTGTTTAACGCATTTGTTTTGGTTACTCGACGTCTCCGTTCTCGTGTAGCCTACATATTGCGTTTTTTTTTTAATTTGCTTACCGGGCTAAAGGTTAGCATTTTAAAATACGTAAGTCGTTTTGTTCATCAAATTTAAGTAGATAACTCATCAGTTGTTTGCATCAGAGCGACAATTTTTGAGATAGTTATTAAAACTGTTTAAAGGTTGTCAAACGTTGTTTCTGGTTGTATATCCTTTAATTCTAGAGTTAAATTGATAAATAACGTGTACGAATTTGTTTAACGCATTTGTTTTGGTTACTCGACGTCTCCGTTCTCGTGTAGCCTACATATTGCGTTTTTTTTTTAATTTGCTTACCGGGCTAAAGGTTAGCATGTTTAAAATACGTAAGTCGTTTTGTTCAACAAATTTAAGTAGATAACTCATCAGTTGTTTGCATCAGAGCGATAATTTTTGAGATAGTTATTAAAACTGTTTAAAGGTTGTCAAACGTTGTTTCTCGTTGTATATCCTTTAATTTTAGAGTTAAATTGATAAATAACGTGTACGAATTTGTTTAACGCATTTGTTTTGGTTACTCGACGTCTCCGTTCTCGTGTAGCCTACATATTGCGTTTTTTTTTTTAATTTGCTTACCGGGCTAAAGGTTAGCATGTTTAAAATACGTAAGTCGTTTTGTTCATCATATTTAAGTAGATAACTCATCAGTTGTTTGCATCAGAGCGATAATTTTTGAGATAGTTATTAAAACTGTTTAAAGGTTGTCAAACGTTGTTTCTCGTTGTATATCCTTTAATTCTAGAGTTAAATTGATAAATAACGTGTACGAATTTGTTTAACGCATTTGTTTTGGTTACTCGACGTCTCCGTTCTCGTGTAGCCTACATATTGCGTTTTTTTTTTTAATTTGCTTACCGGGCTAAAGGTTAGCATGTTTAAAATACGTAAGTCGTTTTGTTCATCAAATTTAAGTAGATAACTCATCAGTTGTTTGCATCAGAGCGATAATTTTTGAGATAGTTATTAAAACTGTTTAAAGGTTGTCAAACGTTGTTTCTCGTTGTATATCCTTTAATTCTAGAGTTAAATTGATAAATAACGTGTACGAATTTGTTTAACGCATTTGTTTTGGTTACTCGACGTCTCCGTTCTCGTGTAGCCTACATATTGCGTTTTTTTTTTTAATTTGCTTACCGGGCTAAAGGTTAGCATGTTTAAAATACGTAAGTCGTTTTGTTCATCATATTTAAATAGATAACTCATCAGTTGTTTGCATCAGAGCGACAATTTTTGAGATAGTTATTAAAACTGTTTAAAGGTTGTCAAACGTTGTTTCTCGTTGTATATCCTTTAATTCTAGAGTTAAATTGATAAATAACGTGTACGAATTTGTTTAACGCATTTGTTTTGGTTACTCGACGTCTCCGTTCTCGTGTAGCCTACATATTGCGTTTTTTTTTTTAAATTTGCTTACCGGGCTAAAGGTTAGCATGTTTAAAATACGTAAGTCGTTTTGTTCATCAAATTTAAGTAGATAACTCATCAGTTGTTTGCATCAGAGCGACAATTTTTGAGATAGTTATTAAAACTGTTTAAAGGTTGTCAAACGTTGTTTCTCGTTGTATATCCTTTAATTCTAGAGTTAAATTGATAAATAACGTGTACGAATTTGTTTAACGCATTTGTTTTGGTTACTCGACGTCTCCGTTCTCGTGTAGCCTACATATTGCGTTTTTTTTTAATTTGCTTACCGGGCTAAAGGTTAGCATGCTTAAAATACGTAAGTCGTTTTGTTCAACAAATTTAAGTAGATAACTCATCAGTTGTTTGCATCAGAGCGACAATTTTTGAGATAGTTATTAAAACTGTTTAAAGGTTGTCAAACGTTGTTTCTCGTTGTATATTCTTTAATTCTAGAGTTAAATTGATAAATAACGTGTACGAATTTGTTTAACGCATTTGTTTTGGTTACTCGACGTCTCCGTTCTCGTGTAGCCTACATATTGCATTTTTTTTTTAATTTGCTTACCGGGCTAAAGGTTAGCATGTTTAAAATACGTAAGTCGTTTTGTTCATCATATTTAAGTAGATAACTCATCAGCTGTTTGCATCAGAGCGACAATTTTTGAGATAGTTATTAAAACTGTTTAAAGGTTGTCAAACGTTGTTTCTCGTTGTATATCCTTTAATTCTAGAGTTAAATTGATTAATAACGTGTACGAATTTGTTTAACGCATTCGTTTTGGTTACTCGACGTCTCCGTTCTCGTGTAGCCTACATATTGCGTTTTTTTTTAATTTGCTTACCGGGCTAAAGGTTAGCATGTTTAAAATACGTAAGTCGTTTTGTTTATCAAATTTAAGTAGATAACTCATCAGTTGTTTGCATCAGAGCGACAATTTTTGAGATAGTTATTAAAACTGTTTAAAGGTTGTCAAACGTTGTTTCTCGTTGTATATCCTTTAATCCTAGAGTTAAATTGATAAATAACGTGTACGAATTTGACAATTTTTGTTGTTATATCGGCCTTTTTTTTTTTAATTTGCTTACCGGGCTAAAGATTAGCATGTTTAAAATACGTAAGTCGTTTTGTTAATCAAATTTAAGTAGATAACTCATCAGTTGTTTGCATCAGAGCGACAATTTTTGAGATAGT
This sequence comes from Eurosta solidaginis, assembly GCF_040869045.1. Lineage (NCBI taxonomy): Eukaryota > Metazoa > Arthropoda > Insecta > Diptera > Tephritidae > Eurosta > Eurosta solidaginis. The sequence goes on from NW_027136963.1 coordinate 87,768, forward strand.
TATTAAAACTGTTTAAAGGTTGTCAAACGTTGTTTCTCGTTGTATATCCTTTAATTCTAGAGTTAAATTGATAAATAACGTGTACGAATTTGTTTAACGCATTTGTTTTGGTTACTCGACGTCTCCGTTCTCGTGTAGCCTACATATTGCGTTTTTTTTTTAATTTGCTTACCGGGCTAAAGGTTAGCATGTTTAAAATACGTAAGTCGTTTTGTTCAACAAATTTAAGTAGATAACTCATCAGTTGTTTGCATCAGAGCGATAATTTTTGAGAGAGTTATTAAAACTGTTTAAAGGTTGTCAAACGTTGTTTCTCGTTGTATATCCTTTAATTCTAGAGTTAAATTGATAAATAACGTGTACGAATTTGTTTAACGCATTTGTTTTGGTTACTCGACGTCTCCGTTCTCGTGTAGCCTACATATTGCGTTTTTTTTTTAATTTGCTTACCGGGCTAAAGGTTAGCATGTTTAAAATACGTAAGTCGTTTTGTTCATCATATTTAAGTAGATAACTCATCAGTTGTTTGCATCAGAGCGATAATTTTTGAGATAGTTATTAAAACTGTTTAAAGGTTGTCAAACGTTGTTTCTCGTTGTATATCCTTTAATTCTAGAGTTAAATTGATAAATAACGTGTACGAATTTGTTTAACGCATTTGTTTTGGTTACTCGACGTCTCCGTTCTCGTGTAGCCTACATATTGCGTTTTTTTTTTAATTTTCTTACCGGGCTAAAGGTTAGCATGTTTAAAATACGTAAGTCGTTTTGTTCATCATATTTAAGTAGATAACTCATCAGTTGTTTGCATCAGAGCGATAATTTTTGAGATAGTTATTAAAACTGTTTAAAGGTTGTCAAACGTTGTTTCTCGTTGTATATCCTTTAATTCTAGAGTTAAATTGATAAATAACGTGTACGAATTTGTTTAACGCATTTGTTTTGGTTACTCGACGTCTCCGTTCTCGTGTAGCCTACATATTGCGTTTTTTTTTTAATTTGCTTACCGGGCTAAAGGTTAGCATGTTTAAAATACGTAAGTCGTTTTGTTCATCATATTTAAGTAGATAACTCATCAGTTGTTTGCATCAGAGCGATAATTTTTGAGATAGTTATTAAAACTGTTTAAAGGTTGTCAAACGTTGTTTCTCGTTGTATATCCTTTAATTCTAGAGTTAAATTGATAAATAACGTGTACGAATTTGTTTAACGCATTCGTTTTGGTTACTCGACGTCTCCGTTCTCGTGTAGCCTACATATTGCGTTTTTTTTTTAATTTGCTTACCGGGCTAAAGGTTAGCATGTTTAAAATACGTACGTCGTTTTGTTCATCAAATTTAAGTAGATAACTCATCAGTTGTTTGCATCAGAGCGATAATTTTTGAGATAGTTATTAAAACTGTTTAAAGGTTGTCAAACGTTGTTTCTCGTTGTATATCCTTTAATTCTAGAGTTAAATTGATAAATAACGTGTACGAATTTGTTTAACGCATTTGTTTTGGTTACTCGACGTCTCCGTTCTCGTGTAGCCTACATATTGCGTTTTTTTTTTAATTTGCTTACCGGGCTAAAGGTTAGCATGTTTAAAATACGTAAGTCGTTTTGTTCATAATATTTAAGTAGATAACTCATCAGTTGTTTGCATCAGAGCGATAATTTTTGAGATAGTTATTAAAACTGTTTAAAGGCTGTCAAACGTTGTTTCTCGTTGTATATCCTTTAATTCTAGAGTTAAATTGATAAATAACGTGTACGAATTTGTTTAACGCATTTGTTTTGGTTACTCGACGTCTCCGTTCTCGTGTAGCCTACATATTGCGTTTTTTTTTTAATTTGCTTACCGGGCTAAAGGTTAGCATGTTTAAAATACGTAAGTCGTTTTCTTCAACAAATTTGAGTAGATAACTCATCAGTTGTTTGCATCAGAGCGATAATTTTTGAGATAGTTATTAAAACTGTTTAAAGGTTGTCAAACGTTGTTTCTCGTTGTGTATCCTTTAATTCTAGAGTTAAATTGATAAATAACGTGTACGAATTTGTTTAACGCATTTGTTTTGGTTACTCGACGTCTCCGTTCTCGTGTAGCCTACATATTGCGTTTTTTTTAATTTGCTTACCGGGCTGAAGGTTAGCATGTTTAAAATACGTAAGTCGTTCTGTTCAACAAATTTAAGTAGATAACTCATCAGTTGTTTGCATCAGAGCGATAATTTTTGAGATAGTTATTAAAACTGTTTAAAGGTTGTCAAACGTTGTTTCTCGTTGTATATCCTTTAATTCTAGAGTTAAATTGATAAATAACGTGTACAAATTTGTTTAACGCATTTGTTTTGGTTACTCGACGTCTCCGTTCTCGTGTAGCCTACATATTGCGTTTTTTTTTTAATTTGCTTACCGGGCTAAAGGTTAGCATGTTTAAAATACGTAAGTCGTTTTGTTCATCATATTTAAGTAGATAACTCATCAGTTGTTTGCATCAGAGCGATAATTTTTGAGATAGTTATTAAAACTGTTTAAAGGTTGTCAAACGTTGTTTCTCGTTGTATATCCTTTAATTCTAGAGTTAAATTGATAAATAACGTGTACGAATTTGTTTAACGCATTTGTTTTGGTTACTCGACGTCTCCGTTCTCGTGTAGCCTACATATTGCGTTTTTTTTTTAATTTGATTACCGGGCTAAAGGTTAGCATGTTTAAAATACGTAAGTCGTTTTGTTCATCAAATTTAAGTAGATAACTCATCAGTTGTTTGCATCAGAGCGATAATTTTTGAGATAGTTATTAAAACTGTTTAAAGGTTGTCAAACGTTGTTTCTCGTTGTATATCCTTTAATTCTAGAGTTAAATTGATAAATAACGTGTACGAATTTGTTTAACGAATTTGTTTTGGTTACTCGACGTCTCCGTTCTCGTGTAGCCTACATATTGCGTTTTTTTTTTAATTTGCTTACCGGGCTAAAGGTTAGCATGTTTAAAATACGTAAGTCGTTTTGTTCATCATATTTAAGTAGATAACTCATCAGTTGTTTGCATCAGAGCGATAATTTTTGAGATAGTTATTAAAACTGTTTAAAGGTTGTCAAACGTTGTTTCTCGTTGTATATCCTTTAACTCTAGAGTTAAATTGATAAATAACGTGTACGAATTTGTTTAACGCATTTGTTTTGGTTACTCGACGTCTCCGTTCTCGTGTAGCCTACATATTGCGTTTTTTTTTTAATTTGCTTACCGGGCTAAAGGTTAGCATGTTTAAAATACGTAAGTCGTTTTGTTCATCATATTTAAGTAGATAACTCATCAGTTGTTTGCATCAGAGCGATAATTTTTGAGATAGTTATTAAAACTGTTTAAAGGTTGTCAAACGTTGTTTCTCGTTGTATATCCTTTAATTCTAGAGTTAAATTGATAAATAACGTGTACGAATTTGTTTAACGCATTTGTTTTGGTTACTCGACGTCTCCGTTCTCGTGCAGCCTACATATTGCGTTTTTTTTTAAATTTGCTTACCGGGCTAAAGGTTAGCATGTTTAAAATACGTAAGTCGTTTTGTTCATCAAATTTAAGTAGATAACTCATCAGTTGTTTGCATCAGAGCGACAATTTTTGAGATAGTTATTAAAACTGTTTAATGGTTGTCAAACGTTGTTTCTCGTTGTATATCCTTTAATTATAGAGTTAAATTGATAAATAACGTGTACGAATTTGTTTAACGCATTTGTTTTGGTTACTCGACGTCTTCGTTCTCGTGTAGCCTACATATTGCGTTTTTTTTTTTAATTTGCTTACCGGGCTAAAGGTTAGCATGTATAAAATACGTAAGTCGTTTTGTTCATCAAATTTAAGTAGATAACTCATCAGTTGTTTGCATCAGAGCGATAATTTTTGAGATAGTTATTAAAACTGTTTAAAGGTTGTCAAACGTTGTTTCTCGTTGTATATCCTTTAATTCTAGAGTTAAATTGATAAATAACGTGTACGAATTTGTTTAACGCATTTGTTTTGGTTACTCGACGTCTCCGTTCTCGTGTAGCCCACATATTGCGTTTTTTTTTAATTTGCTTACCGGGCTAAAGGTTAGCATGTTTAAAATACGTAAGTCGTTTTGTTCATCATATTTAAGTAGATAACTCATCAGTTGTTTGCATCAGAGCGATAATTTTTGAGATAGTTATTAAAACTGTTTAAAGGTTGTCAAACGTTGTTTCTCGTTGTATATCCTTTAATTCTAGAGTTAAATTGATAAATAACGTGTACGAATTTGTTTAACGCATTTGTTTTGGTTACTCGAAGTCTCCGTTCTCGTGTAGCCTACATATTGCATTTTTTTTTAATTTGCTTACCGGGCTAAAGGTTAGCATGTTTAAAATACGTAAGTCGTTTTGTTCATCATATTTAAGTAGATAACTCATCAGTTGTTTGCATCAGAGCGATAATTTTTGAGATAGTTATTAAAACTGTTTAAAGGTTGTCAAACGTTGTTTCTCGTTGTATATCCTTTAATTCTAGAGTTAAATTGATAAATAACGTGTACGAATTTGTTTAACGCAATTGTGTTGGTTACTCGACGTCTCCGTTCTCGTGTAGCCTACATATTGCGTTTTTTTTTTTAATTTGCTTACCGGGCTAAAGGTTAGCATGTTTAAAATACGTAAGTCATTTTGTTCATCATAGTTAAGTAGATAACTCATCAGTTGTTTGCATCAGAGCGATAATTTTTGAGATAGTTATTAAAACTGTTTAAAGGTTGTCAACCGTTGTTTCTCGTTGTATATCCTTTAATTCTAGAGTTAAATTGATAAATAACGTGTACGAATTTGTTTAACGCATTTGTTTTGGTTACTCGACGTCTCCGTTCTCGTGTAGCCTACATATTGCGTTTTTTTTTTAATTTGCTTACCGGGCTAAAGGTTAGCATGTTTAAAATACGTAAGTCGTTTTGTTCATCAAATTTAAGTAGATAACTCATCAGTTGTTTGCATCAGAGCGATAATTTTTGAGATAGTTATTAAAACTGTTTAAAGGTTGTCAAACGTTGTTTCTCGTTGTATATCCTTTAATTCAAGAGTTAAATTGATAAATAACATGTACGAATTTGTTTAACGCATTTGTTTTGGTTACTCGACGTCTCCGTTCTCGTGTAGCCTACATATTGCGTTTTTTTTTTAATTTGCTTACCGGGCTAAAGGTTAGCATGTTTAAAATACGTAAGTCGTTTTGTTCATCATATTTAAGTAGATAACTCATCAGTTGTTTGCATCAGAGCGATAATTTTTGAGATAGTTATTAAAACTGTTTAAAGGTTGTCAAACGTTGTTTCTCGTTGTATATCCTTTAATTCTAGACTTAAATTGATAAATAACGTGTACGAATTTGTTTAACGCATTTGTTTTGGTTACTCGACGTCTCCGTTCTCGTGTAGCCTACATATTGCGTTTTTTTTTTTAATTTGCTTACCGGGCTAAAGGTTAGCATGTTTAAAATACGTAAGTCGTTTTGTTCATCAAATTTAAGTAGATAACTCATCAGTTCTTTGCATCAGTGCGATAATTTTTGAGATAGTTATTAAAACTGTTTAAAGGTTGTCAAACGTTGTTTCTCGTTGTATATCCTTTAATTCTAGACTTAAATTGATAAATAACGTGTACGAATTTGTTTAACGCATTTGTTTTGGTTACTCGACGTCTCCGTTCTCGTGTAGCCTACATATTGCGTTTTTTTTTTAATTTGCTTACCGGGCTAAAGGTTAGCATGTTTAAAATACGTAAGTCGTTTTGTTCATCATATTTAAGTAGATAACTCATCAGTTGTTTGCATCAGAGCGATAATTTTTGAGATAGTTATTAAAACTGTTTAAAGGTTGTCAAACGTTGTTTCTCGTTGTATATCCTTTAATTCTAGAGTTAAATTGATAAATAACGTGTACGAATTTGTTTAACGCATTTGTTTTGGTTACTCGACGTCTCCGTTCTCGTGTAGCCTACATATTGCGTTTTTTTTTTAATTTGCTTACCGGGCTAAAGGTTAGCATGTTTAAAATACGTAAGTCGTTTTGTTCATCAAATTTAAGTAGATAACTCATCAGTTGTTTGCATTAGAGCGATAATTTTTGAGATAGTTATTAAAACTGTTTAAAGGTTGTCAAACGTTGTTTCTCGTTGAATATCCTTTAATTCTAGAGTTAAATTGATAAATAACGTGTACGAATTTGTTTAACGCATTTGTTTTGGTTACTCGACGTCTCCGTTCTCGTGTATCCTACATATTGCGTTTTTTTTAATTTGCTTACCGGGCTAAAGGTTAGCATGTTTAAAATACGTAAGTCGTTTTGTTCATCAAATTTAAGTAGATAACTCATCAGTTGTTTGCATCAGAGCGATAATTTTTGAGATAGTTATTAAAACTGTTTAAAGGTTGTCAAACGTTGTTTCTCGTTGTATATCCTTTAATTCTAGAGTTAAATTGATAACTAACGTGTACGAATTTGTTTAACGCATTTGTTTTGGTTACTCGACGTCTCCGTTCTCGTGTAGCCTACATATTGCGTTTTTTTTTTAATTTGCTTACCGGGCTAAAGGTTAGCATGTTTAAAATACGTAAGTCGTTTTGCTCACCAAATTTAAGTAGATAACTCATCAGTTGTTTGCATCAGAGCGATAATTTTTGAGATAGTTATTAAAACTGTTTAAAGGTTGTCAAACGTTGTTTCTCGTTGTATATCCTTTAATTCTAGAGTTAAATTGATAAATAACGTGTACGAATTTGTTTAACGCATTTGTTTTGGTTACTCGACGTCGGCGTTCTCGTGTAGCCTACATATTGCGTTTTTTTTTTAATTTGCTTACCGGGCTAAAGGTTAGCATGTTTAAAATACGTAAGTCGTTTTGTTCATCATATTTAAGTAGATAACTCATCAGTTGTTTGCATCAGAGCGATAATTTTTGAGATAGTTATTAAAACTGTTTAAAGGTTGTCAAACGTCGTTTCTCGTTGTATATCCTTTAATTCTAGAGTTAAATTGATAAATAACGTGTACGAATTTGTTTAACGCATTTGTTTTGGTTACTCGACGTCTCCGTTCTCGTGTAGCCTACATATTGCGTTTTTTTTTTAATTTGCTTACCGGGCTAAAGGTTAGCATGTTTAAAATACGTAAGTCGTTTTGTTCATCATATTTAAGTAGATAACTCATCAGTTGTTTGCATCAGAGCGATAATTTTTGAGATAGTTATTAAAACTGTTTAAAGGTTGTCAAACGTTGTTTCTCGTTGTATATCCTTTAATTCTAGAGTTAAATTGATAAATAACGTGTACGAATTTGTTTAACGCATTTGTTTTGGTTACTCGACGTCTCCGTTCTCGTGTAGCCTACATATTGCGTTTTTTTTTTAATTTGCTTACCGGGCTAAAGGTTAGCATGCTTAAAATACGTAAGTCGTTTTGTTCATCAAATTTAAGTAGATAACTCATCAGTTGTTTGCATCAGAGCGATAATTTTTGAGATAGTTATTAAAACTGTTTAAAGGTTGTCAAACGTTGTTTCTCGTTGTATATCCTTTAATTCTAGAGTTATATTGATAAATAACGTGTACGAATTTGTTTAACGCATTTGCTTTGGTTACTCGACGTATCCGTTCTCGTGTAGCCTACATATTGCGTTTTTTTTTTAATTTGCTTACCGGGCTAAAGGTTAGCATGTTTAAAATACGTAAGTCGTTTTGTTCATCATATTTAAGTAGATAACTCATCAGTTGTTTGCATCAGAGCGAAAATTTTTGAGATAGTTATTAAAACTGTTTAAAGGTTGTCAAACGTTGTTTCTCGTTGTATATCCTTTACTCCTAGAGTTAAATTGATAAATAACGTGTACGAGTTTGTTTAACGTATTTGTTTTGGTTACTCGACGTCTCCGTTCTCGTGTAGCCTACATATTGCGTTTTTTTTTTAATTTGCTTACCGGGCTAAAGGTTAGCATGCTTAAAATACGTAAGTCGTTTTGTTCATCAAATTTAAGTAGATAACTCATCAGTTGTTTGCATCAGAGCGACAATTTTTGAGATAGTTATTAAAACTGTTTAAAGGTTGTCAAACGTTGTTTCTCGTTGTATATCCTTTAATTCTAGAGTTAAATTGATAAATAACGTGTATGAATTTGTTTAACGCATTTGTTTTGGTTACTCGACGTCTCCGTTCTCGTGTAGCCTACATATTGCGTTTTTTTTTTAATTTGCTTACCGGGCTAAAGGTTAGCATGTTTAAAATACGTAAGTCGTTTTGTTCATCAAATTTAAGCAGATAACTCATCAGTTGTTTGCATCAGAGCGATAATTTTTGAGATAGTTATTAAAACTGTTTAAAGGTTGTCAAACGTTGTTTCTCGTTGTATATCCTTTAATTCTAGAGTTAAATTGATAAATAACGTGTACGAATTTGTTTAACGCATTTGTTTTGGTTACTCGACGTCTCCGTTCTCGTGTAGCCTACATATTGCGTTTTTTTTTTTTAATTTGCTTACCGGGCTAAAGGTTAGCATGTTTAAAATACGTAAGTCGTTTTGTTCATCAAATTTAAGTAGATAACTCATCAGTTGTTTGCATCAGAGCGATAATTTTTGAGATAGTTATTAAAACTGTTTAAAGGTTGTCAAACGTTGTTTCTCGTTGTATATCTTTTAATTCTAGAGATAAATTGATAAATAACGTGTACGAATTTGTTTAACGCATTTGTTTTGGTTACTCGACGTCTCCGTTCTCGTGTAGCCTACATATTGCGTTTTTTTTTTAATTTGCTTACCGGGCTAAAGGTTAGCATGTTTAAAATACGTAAGTCGTTTTGTTCATCATATTTTAGTAGATAACTTATCAGTTGTTTGCATCAGAGCGATAATTTTTGAGATAGTTATTAAAACTGTTTAAAGGTTGTCAAACGTTGTTTCTCGTTGTATATCCTTTAATTCTAGAGTTAAATTTATAAATAACGTGTACGAATTTGTTTAACGCATTTGTTTTGGTTACTCGACGTCTCCGTTCTCGTGTAGCCTACATATTGCGTTTTTTTTTTAATTTGCTTACCGGGCTAAAGGTTAGCATGTTTAAAATACGTAAGTCATTTTGTTCATCATAGTTAAGTAGATAACTCATCAGTTGTTTGCATCAGAGCGATAATTTTTGAGATAGTTATTAAAACTGTTTAAAGGTTGTCAAACGTTGTTTCTCGTTGTATATCCTTTAATTCTAGAGTTAAATTGATAAATAACGTGTACGAATTTGTTTAACGCATTTGTTTTGGTTACTCGACGTCTCCGTTCTCGTGTAGCCTACATATTGCGTTTTTTTTTTTAATTTGCTTACCGGGCTAAAGGTTAGCATGTTTAAAATACGTAAGTCATTTTGTTCATCATAGTTAAGTAGATAACTCATCAGTTGTTTGCATCAGAGCGATAATTTTTGAGATAGTTATTAAAACTGTTTAAAGGTTGTCAAACGTTGTTTCTCGTTGTATATCCTTTAATTCTAGAGTTAAATTGATAAATAACGTGTACGAATTTGTTTAACGCATTTGTTTTGGTTACTCGACGTCTCCGTTCTCGTGTAGCCTACATATTGCGTTTTTTTTTTTAATTTGCTTACCGGGCTAAAGGTTAGCATGTTTAAAATACGTAACTCGTTTTGTTCATCATATTTAAGTAGATAACTCATCAGTTGTTTGCATCAGAGCGATAATTTTTGAGATAGTTATTAAAACTGTTTAAAGGTTGTCAAACGTTGTTTCTCGTTGTATATCCTTTAATTCTAGAGTTAAATTGATAAATAACGTGTACGAATTTGTTTAACGCATTTGTTTTGGTTACTCGACGTCTCCGTTCTCGTGTAGCCTACATATTGCGTTTTTTTTTTTTAATTTGCTTACCGGGCTAAAGGTTAGCATGTTTAAAATACGTAAGTCGTTTTGTTCATCATATTTAAGTAGATAACTCATCAGTTGTTTGCATCAGAGCGATAATTTTTGAGATAGTTATTAAAACTGTTTAAAGGTTGTCAAACGTTGTTTCTCGTTGTATATCCTTTAATTCTAGAGTTAAATTGATAAATAACGTGTACGAATTTGTTTAACGCATTTGTTTTGGTTACTCGACGTCTCCGTTCTCGTGTAGCCTACATATTGCGTTTTTTTTTTTAATTTGCTTACCGGGCTAAAGGTTAGCATGTTTAAAATACGTAAGTCATTTTGTTCATCATAGTTAAGTAGATAACTCATCAGTTGTTTGCATCAGAGCGATAATTTTTGAGATAGTTATTAAAACTGTTTAAAGGTTGTCAAACGTTGTTTCTCGTTGTATATCCTTTAATTCTAGAGTTAAATTGATAAATAACGTGTACGAATTTGTTTAACGCATTTGTTTTGGTTACTCGACGTCTCCGTTCTCGTGTAGCCTACATATTGCGTTTTTTTTTTAATTTGCTTACCGGACTAAAGGTTAGCATGTTTAAAATACGTAAGTCGTTTTGTTCATCAAATTTAAGTAGATAACTCATCAGTTCTTTGCATCAGTGCGATAATTTTTGAGATAGTTATTAAAACTGTTTAAAGGTTGTCAAACGTTGTTTCTCGTTGTATATCCTTTAATTCTAGAGTTAAATTGATAAATAACGTGTACGAATTTGTTTAACGCATTTGTTTTGGTTACTCGACGTCTCCGTTCTCGTGTAGCCTACATATTGCGTTTTTTTTTTAATTTGCTTACCGGGCTAAAGGTTAGCATGTTTAAAATACGTAAGTCGTTTTGTTCATCATATTTAAGTAGATAACTCATCAGTTGTTTGCATCAGAGCGATAATTTTTGAGATAGTTATTAAAACTGTTTAAAGGTTGTCAAACGTTGTTTCTCGTTGTATATCCTTTAATTCTAGAGTTAAATTGATAAATAACGTGTACGAATTTGTTTAATGCATTTGTTTTGGTTACTCGACGTCTCCGTTCTCGTGTAGCCTACATATTGCGTTTTTTTTTTAATTTGCTTACCGGGCTAAAGGTTAGCATGTTTAAAATACGTAAGTCGTTTTGTTCATCATATTTAAGTAGATAACTCATCAGTTGTTTGCATCAGAGCGATAATTTTTGAGATAGTTATTAAAACTGTTTAAAGGTTGTCAAACGTTGTTTCTCGTTGTATATCCTTTAATTCTAGAGTTAAATTGATAAATAACGTGTACGAATTTGTTTAACGCATTTGTTTTGGTTACTCGACGTCTCCGTTCTCGTGTAGCCTACATATTGCGTTTTTTTTTTAATTTGCTTACCGGGCTAAAGGTTAGCATGTTTAAAATACGTAAGTCGTTTTGTTCATCAAATTTAAGTAGATAACTCATCAGTTGTTTGCATCAGAGCGATAATTTTTGAGATAGTTATTAAAACTGTTTAAAGGTTGTCAAACGTTGTTTCTCGTTGAATATCCTTTAATTCTAGAGTTAAATTGATAAATAACGTGTACGAATTTGTTTAACGCATTTGTTTTGGTTACTCGACGTCTCCGTTCTCGTGTAGCCTACATATTGCGTATTTTTTTAATTTGCTTACCGGGCTAAAGGTTAGCATGTTTAAAATACGTAAGTCGTTTTGTTCATCAAATTTAAGTAGATAACTCATCAGTTGTTTGCATCAGAGCGATAATTTTTGAGATAGTTATTAAAACTGTTTAAAGGTTGTCAAACGTTGTTTCTCGTTGTATATCCTTTAATTCTAGAGTTAAATTGATAACTAACGTGTACGAATTTGTTTAACGCATTTGTTTTGGTTACTCGACGTCTCCGTTCTCGTGTAGCCTACATATTGCGTTTTTTTTTTAATTTGCTTACCGGGCTAAAGGTTAGCATGTTTAAAATACGTAAGTCGTTTTGCTCACCAAATTTAAGTAGATAACTCATCAGTTGTTTGCATCAGAGCGATAATTTTTGAGATAGTTATTAAAACTGTTTAAAGGTTGTCAAACGTTGTTTCTCGTTGTATATCCTTTAATTCTAGAGTTAAATTGATAAATAACGTGTACGAATTTGTTTAACGCATTTGTTTTGGTTACTCGACGTCTCCGTTCTCGTGTAGCCTACATATTGCGTTTTTTTTTTAATTTGCTTACCGGGCTAAAGGTTAGCATGTTTAAAATACGTAAGTCGTTTTGTTCATCATATTTAAGTAGATAACTCATCAGTTGTTTGCATCAGAGCGATAATTTTTGAGATAGTTATTAAAACTGTTTAAAGGTTGTCAAACGTTGTTTCTCGTTGTATATCCTTTAATTCTAGAGTTAAATTGATAAATAACGTGTACGAATTTGTTTAACGCATTTGTTTTGGTTACTCGACGTCTCCGTTCTCGTGTAGCCTACATATTGCGTTTTTTTTTTTAATTTGCTTACCGGGCTAAAGGTTAGCATGTTTAAAATACGTAAGTCATTTTGTTCATCATAGTTAAGTAGATAACTCATCAATTGTTTGCATCAGAGCGATAATTTTTGAGATAGTTATTAAAACTGTTTAAAGGTTGTCAAACGTTGTTTCTCGTTGTATATCCTTTAATTCTAGAGTTAAATTGATAAATAACGTGTACGAATTTGTTTAACGCATTTGTTTTGGTTACTCGACGTCTCCGTTCTCGTGTAGCCTACATATTGCGTTTTTTTTTTAAATTGCTTACCGGGCTAAAGGTTAGCATGTTTAAAATACGTAAGTCGTTTTGTTCATCAAATTTAAGTAGATAACTCATCAGTTGTTTGCATCAGAGCGATAATTTTTGAGATAGTTATTAAAACTGTTTAAAGGTTGTCAAACGTTGTTTCTCGTTGTATATCCTTTAATTCAAGAGTTAAATTGATAAATAACGTGTACGAATTTGTTTAACGCATTTGTTTTGGTTACTCGACGTCTCCGTTCTCGTGTAGCCTACATATTGCGTTTTTTTTTTAATTTGCTTACCGGGCTAAAGGTTAGCATGTTTAAAATACGTAAGTCGTTTTGTTCATCATATTTAAGTAGATAACTCATCAGTTGTTTGCATCAGAGCGATAATTTTTGAGATAGTTATTAAAACTGTTTAAAGGTTGTCAAACGTTGTTTCTCGTTATATATCCTTTAATTCTAGAGTTAAATTGATAAATAACGTGTACGAATTTGTTTAACGCATTTGTTTTGGTTACTCGACGTCTCCGTTCTCGTGTAGCCTACATATTGCGTTTTTTTTTTTAATTTGCTTACCGGGCTAAAGGTTAGCATGTTTAAAATACGTAAGTCGTTTTGTTCATCAAATTTAAGTAGATAACTCATCAGTTGTTTGCATCAGAGCGATAATTTTTGAGATAGTTATTAAAACTGTTTAAAGGTTGTCAAACGTTGTTTCTCGTTGAATATCCTTTAATTCTAGAGTTAAATTGATAAATAACGTGTACGAATTTGTTTAACGCATTTGTTTTGGTTACTCGACGTCTCCGTTCTCGTGTAGCCTACATATTGCGTTTTTTTTTAATTTGCTTACCGGGCTAAAGGTTAGCATGTTTAAAATACGTAAGTCGTTTTGTTCATCAAATTTAAGTAGATAACTCATCAGTTGTTTGCATCAGAGCGATAATTTTTGAGATAGTTATTAAAACTGTTTAAAGGTTGTCAAACGTTGTTTCTCGTTGTATAACCTTTAATTCTAGAGTTAAATTGATAACTAACGTGTACGAATTTGTTTAACGCATTTGTTTTGGTTACTCGACGTCTCCGTTCTCGTGTAGCCTACATATTGCGTTTTTTTTTTAATTTGCTTACCGGGCTAAAGGTTAGCATGTTTAAAATACGTAAGTCGTTTTGCTCACCAAATTTAAGTAGATAACTCATCAGTTGTTTGCATCAGAGCGATAATTTTTGAGATAGTTATTAAAACTGTTTAAAGGTTGTCAAACGTTGTTTCTCGTTGTATATCCTTTAATTCTAGAGTTAAATTGATAAATAACGTGTACGAATTTGTTTAACGCATTTGTTTTGGTTACTCGACGTCGGCGTTCTCGTGTAGCCTACATATTGCGTTTTTTTTTTAATTTGCTTACCGGGCTAAAGGTTAGCATGTTTAGAATACGTAAGTCGTTTTGTTCATCATATTTAAGTAGATAACTCATCAGTTGTTTGCATCAGAGCGATAATTTTTGAGATAGTTATTAAAACTGTTTAAAGGTTGTCAAACGTTGTTTCTCGTTGTATATCCTTTAATTCTAGAGTTAAATTGATAAATAACGTGTACGAATTTGTTTAACGCATTTGTTTTGGTTACTCGACGTCTCCGTTCTCGTGTAGCCTACATATTGCGTTTTTTTTTTAATTTGCTTACCGGGCTAAAGGTTAGCATGTTTAAAATACGTAAGTCGTTTTGTTCATCATATTTAAGTAGATAACTCATCAGTTGTTTGCATCAGAGCGATAATTTTTGAGATAGTTATTAAAACTGTTTAAAGGTTGTCAAACGTTGTTTCTCGTTGTATATCCTTTAATTCTAGAGTTAAATTGATAAATAACGTGTACGAATTTGTTTAACGCATTTGTTTTGGTTACTCGACGTCTCCGTTCTCGTGTAGCCTACACATTGCGTTTTTTTTTTTATTTGCTTACCGGGCTAAAGGTTAGCATGCTTAAAATACGTAAGTCGTTTTGTTCATCAAATTTAAGTAGATAACTCATCAGTTGTTTGCATCAGAGCGATAATTTTTGAGATAGTTATTAAAACTGTTTAAAGGTTGTCAAACGTTGTTTCTCGTTGTATATCCTTTAATTCTAGAGTTATATTGATAAATAACGTGTACGAATTTGTTTAACGCATTTGTTTTGGTTACTCGACGTATCCGTTCTCGTGTAGCCTACATATTGCGTTTTTTTTTTAATTTGCTTACCGGGCTAAAGGTTAGCATGTTTAAAATACGTAAGTCGTTTTGTTCATCATATTTAAGTAGATAACTCATCAGTTGTTTGCATCAGAGCGACAATTTTTGAGATAGTTATTAAAACTGTTTAAAGGTTGTCAAACGTTGTTTCTCGTTGTATATCCTTTACTCCTAGAGTTAAATTGATAAATAACGTGTACGAGTTTGTTTAACGCATTTGTTTTGGTTACTCGACGTCTCCGTTCTCGTGTAGCCTACATATTGCGTTTTTTTTTTAATTTGCTTACCGGGCTAAAGGTTAGCATGCTTAAAATACGTAAGTCGTTTTGTTCATCAAATTTAAGTAGATAACTCATCAGTTGTTTGCATCAGAGCGACAATTTTTGAGATAGTTATTAAAACTGTTTAAAGGTTGTCAAACGTTGTTTCTCGTTGTATATCCTTTAATTCTAGAGTTAAATTGATAAATAACGTGTACGAATTTGTTTAACGCATTTGTTTTGGTTACTCGACGTCTCCGTTCTCGTGTAGCCTACATATTGCGTTTTTTTTTTAATTTGCTTACCGGGCTAAAGGTTAGCATGTTTAAAATACGTAAGTCGTTTTGTTCATCAAATTTAAGTAGATAACTCATCAGTTGTTAGCATCAGAGCGATAATTTTTGAGATAGTTATTAAAACTGTTTAAAGGTTGTCAAACGTTGTTTCTCGTTGTATATCCTTTAATTCTAGAGTTAAATTGATAAATAACGTGTACGAATTTGTTTAACGCATTTGTTTTGGTTACTCGACGTCTCCGTTCTCGTGTAGCCTACATATTGCGTTTTTTTTTTTAATTTGCTTACCGGGCTAAAGGTTAGCATGTTTAAAATACGTAAGTCGTTTTGTTCATCAAATTTAAGTAGATAACTCATCAGTTGTTTGCATCAGAGCGATAATTTTTGAGATAGTTATTAAAACTGTTTAAAGGTTGTCAAACGTTGTTTCTCGTTGTATATCCTTTAATTCTAGAGTTAAATTGATAAATAACGTGTACGAATTTGTTTAACGCATTTGTTTTGGTTACTCGACGTCTCCGTTCTCGTGTAGCCTACATATTGCGTTTTTTTTTTTAATTTGCTTACCGGGCTAAAGGTTAGCATGTTTAAAATACGTAAGTCGTTTTGTTCATCATATTTAAGTAGATAACTTATCAGTTGTTTGCATCAGAGCGATAATTTTTGAGATAGTTATTAAAACTGTTTAAAGGTTGTCAAACGTTGTTTCTCGTTGTATATCCTTTAATTCTAGAGTTAAATTGATAAATAACGTGTACGAATTTGTTTAACGCATTTGTTTTGGTTACTCGACGTCTCCGTTCTCGTGTAGCCTACATATTGCGTTTTTTTTTTTAATTTGCTTACCGGGCTAAAGGTTAGCATGTTTAAAATACGTAAGTCATTTTGTTCATCATAGTTAAGTAGATAACTCATCAGTTGTTTGCATCAGAGCGATAATTTTTGAGATAGTTATTAAAACTGTTTAAAGGTTGTCAAACGATGTTTCTCGTTGTATATCCTTTAATTCTAGAGTTAAATTGATAAATAACGTGTACGAATTTGTTTAACGCATTTGTTTTGGTTAATCGACGTCTCCGTTCTCGTGTAGCCTACATATTGCGTTTTTTTTTTAATTTGCTTACCGGGCTAAAGGTTAGCATGTTTAAAATACGTAAGTCGTTTTGTTCATCAAATTTAAGTAGATAACTCATCAGTTGTTTGCATCAGAGCGATAATTTTTGAGATAGTTATTAAAACTGTTTAAAGGTTGTCAAACGTTGTTTCTCGTTGTATATCCTTTAATTCTAGAGTTAAATTGATAAATAACGTGTACGAATTTGTTTAACGCATTTGTTTTGGTTACTCGACGTCTCCGTTCTCGTGTAGCCTACATATTGCGTATTTTTTTTAATTTGCTTACCGGGCTAAAGGTTAGCATGTTTAAAATACGTAAGTCGTTTTGTTCATCATATTTAAGTAGATAACTCATCAGTTGTTTGCATCAGAGCGATAATTTTTGAGATAGTTATTAAAACTGTTTAAAGGTTGTCAAACGTTGTTTCTCGTTGTATATCCTTTAATTCTAGAGTTAAATTGATAAATAACGTGTAAGAATTTGTTTAACGCATTTGTTTTGGTTACTCGACGTCTCCGTTCTCGTGTAGCCTACATATTGCGTTTTTTTTTTAATTTGCTTACCGGGCTAAAGGTTAGCATGTTTAAAATACGTAAGTCGTTTTGTTCATCATATTTAAGTAGATAACTCATCAGTTGTTTGCATCAGAGCGATAATTTTTGAGATAGTTATTAAAACTGTTTAAAGGTTGTCAAACGTTGTTTCTCGTTGTATATCCTTTAATTCTAGAGTTAAATTGATAAATAACGTGTACGAATTTGTTTAACGCATTTGTTTTGGTTACTCGACGTCTCCGTTCTCGTGTAGCCTACATATTGCGTTTTTTTTTTAATTTGCTTACCGGGCTAAAGGTTAGCATGTTTAAAATACGTAAGTCGTTTTGTTCATCAAATTTAAGTAGATAACTCATCAGTTGTTTGCATCAGAGCGATAATTTTTGAGATAGTTATTAAAACTGTTTAAAGGTTGTCAAACGTTGTTTCTCGTTGTATATCCTTTAATTCTAGAGTTAAATTGATAAATAACGTGTACGAATTTGTTTAACGCATTTGTTTTGGTTACTCGACGTCTCCGTTCTCGTGTAGCCTACATATTGCGTTTTTTTTTTTAATTTGCTTACCGGGCTAAAGGTTAGCATGTTTAAAATACGTAAGTCGTTTTGTTCATCAAATTTAAGTAGATAACTCATCAGTTGTTTGCATCAGAGCGATAATTTTTGAGATAGTTATTAAAACTGTTTAAAGGTTGTCAAACGTTGTTTCTCGTTGTATATCCTTTAATTCTAGAGTTAAATTGATAACTAACGTGTACGAATTTGTTTAACGCATTTGTTTTGGTTACTCGACGTCTCCGTTCTCGTGTAGCCTACATATTGCGTTTTTTTTTTAATTTGCTTACCGGGCTAAAGGTTAGCATGTTTAAAATACGTAAGTCGTTTTGCTCATCAAATTTAAGTAGATAACTCATCAGTTGTTTGCATCAGAGCGATAATTTTTGAGATAGTTATTAAAACTGTTTAAAGGTTGTCAAACGTTGTTTCTCGTTGTATATCCTTTAATTCTAGAGTTAAATTGATAAATAACGTGTACGAATTTGTTTAACGCATTTGTTTTGGTTACTCGACGTCTCCGTTCTCGTGTAGCCTACATATTGCGTTTTTTTTTTAATTTGCTTACCGGGCTAAAGGTTAGCATGTTTAAAATACGTAAGTCGTTTTGTTCATCATATTTAAGTAGATAACTCATCAGTTGTTTGCATCAGAGCGATAATTTTTGAGATAGTTATTAAAACTGTTTAAAGGTTGTCAAACGTTGTTTCTCGTTGTATATCCTTTAATTCTAGAGTTAAATTGATAAATAACGTGTACGAATTTGTTTAACGCATTTGTTTTGGTTACTCGACGTCTCCGTTCTCGTGTAGCCTACATATTGCGTTTTTTTTTTTAATTTGCTTACCGGGCTAAAGGTTAGCATGTTTAAAATACGTAAGTCGTTTTGTTCATCATATTTAAGTAGATAACTCATCAGTTGTTTGCATCAGAGCGATAATTTTTGAGATAGTTATTAAAACTGTTTAAAGGTTGTCAAACGTTGTTTCTCGTTGTATATCCTTTAATTCTAGAGTTAAATTGATAAATAACGTGTACGAATTTGTTTAACGCATTTGTTTTGGTTACTCGACGTCTCCGTTCTCGTGTAGCCTACATATTGCGTTTTTTTTTTTAATTTGCTTACCGGGCTAAAGGTTGGCATGTTTAAAATACGTAAGTCGTTTTGTTCATCATATTTAAGTAGATAACTCATCAGTTGTTTGCATCAGAGCGATAATTTTTGAGATAGTTATTAAAACTGTTTAAAGGTTGTCAAACGTTGTTTCTCGTTGTATATCCTTTAATTCTAGAGTTAAATTGATAAATAACGTGTACGAATTTGTTTAACGCATTTGTTTTGGTTACTCGACGTCTCCGTTCTCGTGTAGCCTACATATTGCGTTTTTTTTTTAATTTGCTTACCGGGCTAAAGGTTAGCATGCTTATAATACGTAAGTCGTTTTGTTCATCAAATTTAAGTAGATAACTCATCAGTTGTTTGCATCAGAGCGATAATTTTTGAGATAGTTATTAAAACTGTTTAAAGGTTGTCAAACGTTGTTTCTCGTTGTATATCGTTTAATTCTAGAGTTATATTGATAAATAACGTGTACGAATTTGTTTAACGCATTTGTTTTGGTTACTCGACGTATCCGTTCTCGTGTAGCCTACATATTGCGTTTTTTTTTAATTTGCTTACCGGGCTAAAGGTTAGCATGTTTAAAATACGTAAGTCGTTTTGTTCATCATATTTAAGTAGATAACTCATCAGTTGTTTGCATCAGAGCGACAATTTTTGAGATAGTTATTAAAACTGTTTAAAGGTTGTCAAACGTTGTTTCTCGTTGTATATCCTTTACTCCTAGAGTTAAATTGATAAATAACGTGTACGAGTTTGTTTAACGCATTTGTTTTGGTTACTCGACGTCTCCGTTCTCGTGTAGCCTACATATTGCGTTTTTTTTTTAATTTGCTTA
Source organism: Eurosta solidaginis (assembly GCF_040869045.1). Taxonomy (NCBI): domain Eukaryota; kingdom Metazoa; phylum Arthropoda; class Insecta; order Diptera; family Tephritidae; genus Eurosta; species Eurosta solidaginis. The sequence continues at coordinate 107,408 of NW_027136963.1, forward strand.
CCGGGCTAAAGGTTGGCATGCTTAAAATACGTAAGTCGTTTTGTTCATCAAATTTAAGTAGATAACTCATCAGTTGTTTGCATCAGAGCGACAATTTTTGAGATAGTTATTAAAACTGTTTAAAGGTTGTCAAACGTTGTTTCTCGTTGTATATCCTTTAATTCTAGAGTTAAATTGATAAATAACGTGTATGAATTTGTTTAACGCATTTGTTTTGGTTACTCGACGTCTCCGTTCTCGTGTAGCCTACATATTGCGTTTTTTTTTTAATTTGCTTACCGGGCTAAAGGTTAGCATGTTTAAAATACGTAAGTCGTTTTGTTCATCAAATTTAAGTAGATAACTCATCAGTTGTTTGCATCAGAGCGATAATTTTTGAGATAGTTATTAAAACTGTTTAAAGGTTGTCAAACGTTGTTTCTCGTTGTATATCCTTTAATTCTAGAGTTAAATTGATAAATAACGTGTACGAATTTGTTTAACGCATTTGTTTTGGTTACTCGACGTCTCCGTTCTCGTGTAGCCTACATATTGCGTTTTTTTTTTAATTTGCTTACCGGGCTAAAGGTTAGCATGTTTAAAATACGTAAGTTGTTTTGTTCAACAAATTTGAGTAGATAACTCATCAGTTGTTTGCATCAGAGCGACAATTTTTGAGATAGTTATTAAAACTGTTTAAAGGTTGTCAAACGTTGTTTCTCGTTGTATATCCTTTAATTCTAGAGTTAAATTGATAAATAACGTGTACGAATTTGTTTAACGCATTTGTTTTGGTTACTCGACGTCTCCGTTCTCGTGTAGCCTACATATTGCGTTTTTTTTTTTTAATTTGCTTACCGGGCTAAAGGTTAGCATGTTTAAAATACGTAAGTCGTTTTGTTCATCAAATTTAAGTAGATAACTCATCAGGTGTTTGCATCAGAGCGATAATTTTTGAGATAGTTATTAAAACTGTTTAAAGGTTGTCAAACGTTGTTTCTCGTTGTATATCCTTTAATTCTAGAGTTAAATTGATAAATAACGTGTACGAATTTGTTTAACGCATTTGTTTTGGTTACTCGACGTCTCCGTTCTCGTGTAGCCTACATATTGCGTTTTTTTTTTTAATTTGCTTACCGGGCTAAAGGTTAGCATGTTTAAAATACGTAAGTCGTTTTGTTCAACAAATTTGAGTAGATAACTCAGCAGTTGTTTGCATCAGAGCGACAATTTTTGAGATAGTTATTAAAACTGTTTAAAGGTTGTCAAACGTTGTTTCTCGTTGTATATCCTTTAATTCTAGAGTTAAATTGATAAATAACGTGTACGAATTTGTTTAACGCATTTGTTTTGGTTACTCGACGTCTCCGTTCTCGTGTAGCCTACATATTGCGTTTTTTTTTTAATTTGCTTACCGGGCTAAAGGTTAGCATGTTTAAAATACGTAAGTCGTTTTGTTCATCAAATTTAAGTAGATAACTCATCAGTTGTTTGCATCAGAGCGATAATTTTTGAGATAGTTATTAAAACTGTTTAAAGGTTGTCAAACGTTGTTTCTCGTTGTATATCCTTTAATTCTAGAGTTAAATTGATAAATAACGTGTACGAATTTGTTTAACGCATTTGTTTTGGTTACTCGACGTCTCCGTTCTCGTGTAGCCCACATATTGCGTTTTTTTTTTTAATTTGCTTACCGGGCTAAAGGTTAGCATGTTTAAAATACGTAAGTCGTTTTGTTCATCATATTTAAGTAGATAACTCATCAGTTGTTTGCATCAGAGCGATAATTTTTGAGATAGTTATTAAAACTGTTTAAAGGTTGTCAAACGTTGTTTCTCGTTGTATATCCTTTAATTCTAGAGTTAAGTTGATAAATAACGTGTACGAATTTGTTTAACGCATTTGTTTTGGTTACTCGACGTCTCCGTTCTCGTGTAGCCTACATATTGCGTTTTTTTTTTTAATTTGCTTACCGGGCTAAAGGTTAGCATGTTTAAAATACGTAAGTCGTTTTGTTCAACAAATTTAAGTAGATAACTCATCAGTTGTTTGCATCAGAGCGACAATTTTTGAGATAGTTATTAAAACTGTTTAAAGGTTGTCAAACGTTGTTTCTCGTTGTATATCCTTTAATTCTAGAGTTAAATTGATAAATAACGTGTACGAATTTGTTTAACGTATTTGTTTTGGTTACTCGACGTCTCCGTTCTCGTGTAGCCTACATATTGCGTTTTTTTTTTAATTTGCTTACTGGGCTAAAGGTTAGCATGTTTAAAATACGTAAGTCGTTTTGTTCAACAAATTTGAGTAGATAACTGAGCAGTTGTTTGCATCAGAGCGACAATTTTTGAGATAGTTATTAAAACTGTTTAAAGGTTGTCAAACGTTGTTTCTCGTTGTATATCCTTTAATTCTAGAGTTAAATTGATAAATAACGTGTACGAATTTGTTTAACGCATTTGTTTTGGTTACTCGACGTCTCCGTTCTCGTGTAGCCTACATATTGCGTTTTTTTTTAATTTGCTTACCGGGCTAAAGGTTAGCATGCTTAAAATACGTAAGTCGTTTTGTTCAACAAATTTAAGTAGATAACTCATCAGTTGTTTGCATCAGAGCGACAATTTTTGAGATAGTTATTAAAACTGTTTAAAGGTTGTCAAACGTTGTTTCTCGTTGTATATCCTTTAATTCTAGAGTTAAATTGATAAATAACGTGTACGAATTTGTTTAACGCATTTGTTTTGGTTACTCGACGTCTCCGTTCTCGTGTAGCCTACATATTGCGTTTTTTTTTAAATTTGCTTACCGGGCTAAAGGTTAGCATGTTTAAAATACGTAAGTCGTTTTGTTCATCAAATTTAAGTAGATAACTCATCAGTTGTTTGCATCAGAGCGATAATTTTTGAGATAGTTATTAAAACTGTTTAAAGGTTGTCAAACGTTGTTTCTCGTTGTATATCCTTTAATTCTAGAGTTAAATTGATAAATAACGTGTACGAATTTGTTTAACGCATTTGTTTTGGTTACTCGACGTCTCCGTTCTCGTGTAGCCTACATATTGCGTTTTTTTTTAATTTGCTTACCGGGCTAAAGGTTAGCATGCTTAAAATACGTAAGTCGTTTTGTTCAACAAATTTGAGTAGATAACTCATCAGTTGTTTGCATCAGAGCGACAATTTTTGAGATAGTTATTAAAACTGTTTAAAGGTTGTCAAACGTTGTTTCTCGTTGTATATCCTTTAATTCTAGAGTTAAATTTATAAATAACGTGTACGAATTTGTTTAACGCATTTGTTTTGGTTACTCGACGTCTCCGTTCTCGTGTAGCCTAGATATTGCGTTTTTTTTTTAATTTGCTTACCGGGCTAAAGGTTAGCATGCTTAAAATACGTAAGTCGTTTTGTTCATCAAATTTAAGTAGATAACTCATCAGTTGTTTGCATCAGAGCGATAATTTTTGAGATAGTTATTAAACCTGTTTAAAGGTTGTCAAACGTTGTTTCTCGTTGTATATCCTTTAATTCTAGAGTTAAATTGACAAATAACGTGTACGAATTTGTTTAACGCATTTGTTTTGGTTACTCGACGTCTCCGTTCTCGTGTAGCCTACATATTGCGTTTTTTTTTTTTAATTTGCTTACCGGGCTAAAGGTTAGCATGTTTAAAATACGTAAGTCGTTTTGTTCATCATATTTAAGTAGATAACTCATCAGTTGTTTGCATCAGAGCGATAATTTTTGAGATAGTTATTAAAACTGTTTAAAGGTTGTCAAACGTTGTTTCTCGTTGTATATCCTTTAATTCTAGAGTTAAATTGATAAATAACGTGTACGAATTTGTTTAACGCATTTGTTTTGGTTACTCGACGTCTCCGTTCTCGTGTAGCCTACATATTGCGTTTTTTTTTTAATTTGCTTACCGGGCTAAAGGTTAGCATGTTTAAAATACGTAAGTCGTTTTGTTCAACAAATTTAAGTAGATAACTCATCAGTTGTTTCCATCAGAGCGACACTTTTTGAGATAGTTATTAAAACTGTTTAAAGGTTGTCAAACGTTGTTTCTCGTTGTATATCCTTTAATTCTAGAGTTAAATTGATAAATAACGTGTACGAATTTGTTTAACGTATTTGTTTTGGTTACTCGACGTCTCCGTTCTCGTGTAGCCTACATATTGCGTTTTTTTTTTTAATTTGCTTACCGGGCTAAAGGTTAGCATGCTTAAAATACGTAAGTCGTTTTGTTCATCAAATTTAAGTAGATAACTCATCAGTTGTTTGCATCAGAGCGATAATTTTTGAGATAGTTATTAAAACTGTTTAAAGGTTGTCAAACGTTGTTTCTCGTTGTATATCCTTTAATTCTAGAGTTAAATTGATAAATAACGTGTACGAATTTGTTTAACGAATTTGTTTTGGTTACTCGACGTCTCCGTTCTCGTGTAGCCTACATATTGCGTTTTTTTTTTAATTTGCTTACCGGGCTAAAGGTTAGCATGTTTAAAATACGTAAGTCGTTTTGTTCATCATATTTAAGTAGATAACTCATCAGTTGTTTGCGTCAGAGCGATAATTTTTGAGATAGTTATTAAAACTGTTTAAAGGTTGTCAAACGTTGTTTCTCGTTGTATATCCTTTAATTCTAGAGTTAAATTGATAAATAACGTGTACGAATTTGTTTAACGCATTTGTTTTGGTTACTTGACGTCTCCGTTCTCGTGTAGCCTACATATTGCGTTTTTTTTTAATTTGCTTACCGGGCTAAAGGTTAGCATGTTTAAAATACGTAAGTCGTTTTGTTCATCATATTTAAGTAGATAACTCATCAGTTGTTTGCATCAGAGCGATAATTTTTGAGATAGTTATTAAAACTGTTTAAAGGTTGTCAAACGTTGTTTCTCGTTGTATATCCTTTAATTCTAGAGTTAAATTGATAAATAACGTGTACGAATTTGTTTAACGTATTTGTTTTGGTTACTCGACGTCTCCGTTCTCGTGTAGCCTACATATTGCGTTTTTTTTTTAATTTGCTTACCGGGCTAAAGGTTAGCATGCTTAAAATACGTAAGTCGTTTTGTTCATCATATTTAAGTAGATAACTCATCAGTTGTTTGCATCAGAGCGATAATTTATGAGATAGTTATTAAAATTGTTTAAAGGTTGTCAAACGTTGTTTCTCGTTGTATATCCTTTAATTCTAGAGTCAAATTGATAAATAACGTGTACGAATTTGTTTAATGCATTTGTTTTGGTTACTCGACGTCTCCGTTCTCGTGTAGCCCACATATTGCGTTTTTTTTTTAATTTGCTTACCGGGCTAAAGGTTAGCATGTTTAAAATACGTAAGTCGTTTTGTTCATCATATTTAAGTAGATAACTCATCAGTTGTTTGCATCAGAGCGATAATTTTTGAGATAGTTATTAAAACTGTTTAAAGGTTGTCAAACGTTGTTTCTCGTTGTATATCCTTTAATTCTAGAGTTAAATTGATAAATAACGTGTACGAATTTGTTTAACGCATTTGTTTTGGTTACTCGACGTCTCAGTTCTCGTGTAGCCTACATATTGCGTTTTTTTTTTAATTTGCTTACCGGGCTAAAGGTTAGCATGTTTAAAATACGTAAGTCGTTTTGTTCAACAAATTTAAGTAGATAACTCATCAGTTGTTTGCATCAGAGCGGCAATTTTTGAGATAGTTATTAAAACTGTTTAAAGGTTGTCAAACGTTGTTTCTCGTTGTATATCCTTTAATTCTAGAGTTAAATTGATAAATAACGTGTACGAATTTGTTTAACGCATTTGTTTTGGTTACTCGACGTCTCCGTTCTCGTGTAGTCTACATATTGCGTTTTTTTTAATTTGCTTACCGGGCTAAAGGTTAGCATGTTTAAAATACGTAAGTCGTTTTGTTCATCATATTTAAGTAGATAACTCATCAGTTGTTTGCATCAGAGCGATAATTTTTGAGATAGTTATTAAAACTGTTTAAAGGTTGTCAAACGTTGTTTCTCGTTGTATATCCTTTAATTCTAGAGTTAAATTGATAAATAACGTGTACGAATTTGTTTAACGTATTTGTTTTGGTTACTCGACGTCTCCGTTCTTGTGTAGCCTACATATTGCGTTTTTTTTTAATTTGCTTACCGGGCTAAAGGTTAGCATGCTTAAAATACGTAAGTCGTTTTGTTCATCATATTTAAGTAGATAACTCATCAGTTGTTTGCATCAGAGCGACAATTTTTGAGATAGTTATTAAAACTGTTTAAAGGTTGTCAAACGTTGTTTCTCGTTGTATATCCTTTAATTCTAGAGTTAAATTGATAAATAACGTGTACGAATTTGTTTAACGCATTTGTTTTGGTTACTCGACGTCTCCGTTCTCGTGTAGCCTACATATTGCGTTTTTTTTTTAATTTGCTTACCGGGCTAAAGGTTAGCATGTTTAAAATACGTAAGTCGTTTTGTTCATCAAATTTAAGTAGATAACTCATCAGTTGTTTGCATCAGAGCGACAATTTTTGAGATAGTTATTAAAACTGTTTAAAGGTTGTCAAACGTTGTTTCTCGTTGTATATCCTTTAATTCTAGAGTTAAATTGATAAATAACGTGTACGAATTTGTTTAACGCATTTGTTTTGGTTACTCGACGTCTCCGTTCTCGTGTAGCCTACATATTGCGTTTTTTTTTTAATTTGCTTACCGGGCTAAAGGTTAGCATGTTTAAAATACGTAAGTCGTTTTGTTCAACAAATTTGAGTAGATAACTCAGCAGTTGTTTGCATCAGAGCGACAATTTTTGAGATAGTTATTAAAATTGTTTAAAGGTTGTCAAACGTTGTTTCTCGTTGTATATCCTTTAATTCTAGAGTTAAATTGATAAATAACGTGTACGAATTTGTTTAACGCATTTGTTTTGGTTACTCGACGTCTCCGTTCTCGTGTAGCCTACATATTGCGTTTTTTTTTTAATTTGCTTACCTGGCTAAAGGTTAGCATGTTTAAAATACGTAAGTCGTTTTGTTCATCATATTTAAGTAGATAACTCATCAGTTGTTTGCATCAGAGCGATAATTTTTGAGATAGTTATTAAAACTGTTTAAAAGTTGTCAAACGTTGTTTCTCGTTGTATATCCTTTAATTCTAGAGTTAAATTGATAAATAACGTGTACGAATTTGTTTAACGCATTTGTTTTGGTTACTCGACGTCTCCGTTCTCGTGTAGCCTACATATTGCGTTTTTTTTTTAATTTGCTTACCTGGCTAAAGGTTAGCATGTTTAAAATACGTAAGTCGTTTTGTTCATCATATTTAAGTAGATAACTCATCAGTTGTTTGCATCAGAGCGATAATTTTTGAGATAGTTATTAAAACTGTTTAAAAGTTGTCAAACGTTGTTTCTCGTTGTATATCCTTTAATTCTAGAGTTAAATTGATAAATAACGTGTACGAATTTGTTTAACGCATTTGTTTTGGTTACTCGACGTCTCCGTTCTCGTGTAGTCTACATATTGCGTTTTTTTTAATTTGCTTACCGGGCTAAAGGTTAGCATGTTTAAAATACGTAAGTCGTTTTGTTCATCATATTTAAGTAGATAACTCATCAGTTGTTTGCATCAGAGCGATAATTTTTGAGATAGTTATTAAAACTGTTTAAAGGTTGTCAAACGTTGTTTCTCGTTGTATATCCTTTAATTCTAGAGTTAAATTGATAAATAACGTGTACGAATTTGTTTAACGTATTTGTTTTGGTTACTCGACGTCTCCGTTCTTGTGTAGCCTACATATTGCGTTTTTTTTTAATTTGCTTACCGGGCTAAAGGTTAGCATGCTTAAAATACGTAAGTCGTTTTGTTCATCATATTTAAGTAGATAACTCATCAGTTGTTTGCATCAGAGCGACAATTTTTGAGATAGTTATTAAAACTGTTTAAAGGTTGTCAAACGTTGTTTCTCGTTGTATATCCTTTAATTCTAGAGTTAAATTGATAAATAACGTGTACGAATTTGTTTAACGCATTTGTTTTGGTTACTCGACGTCTCCGTTCTCGTGTAGCCTACATATTGCGTTTTTTTTTTAATTTGCTTACCGGGCTAAAGGTTAGCATGTTTAAAATACGTAAGTCGTTTTGTTCATCAAATTTAAGTAGATAACTCATCAGTTGTTTGCATCAGAGCGACAATTTTTGAGATAGTTATTAAAACTGTTTAAAGGTTGTCAAACGTTGTTTCTCGTTGTATATCCTTTAATTCTAGAGTTAAATTGATAAATAACGTGTACGAATTTGTTTAACGCATTTGTTTTGGTTACTCGACGTCTCCGTTCTCGTGTAGCCTACATATTGCGTTTTTTTTTTAATTTGCTTACCGGGCTAAAGGTTAGCATGTTTAAAATACGTAAGTCGTTTTGTTCAACAAATTTGAGTAGATAACTCAGCAGTTGTTTGCATCAGAGCGACAATTTTTGAGATAGTTATTAAAATTGTTTAAAGGTTGTCAAACGTTGTTTCTCGTTGTATATCCTTTAATTCTAGAGTTAAATTGATAAATAACGTGTACGAATTTGTTTAACGCATTTGTTTTGGTTACTCGACGTCTCCGTTCTCGTGTAGCCTACATATTGCGTTTTTTTTTTAATTTGCTTACCTGGCTAAAGGTTAGCATGTTTAAAATACGTAAGTCGTTTTGTTCATCATATTTAAGTAGATAACTCATCAGTTGTTTGCATCAGAGCGATAATTTTTGAGATAGTTATTAAAACTGTTTAAAAGTTGTCAAACGTTGTTTCTCGTTGTATATCCTTTAATTCTAGAGTTAAATTGATAAATAACGTGTACGAATTTGTTTAACGCATTTGTTTTGGTTACTCGACGTCTCCGTTCTCGTGTAGCCTACATATTGCGTTTTTTTTTTAATTTGCTTACCGGGCTAAAGGTTAGCATGTTTAAAATACGTAAGTCGTTTTGTTCAACAAATTTGAGTAGATAACTCAGCAGTTGTTTGCATCAGAGCGACAATTTTTGAGATAGTTATTAAAATTGTTTAAAGGTTGTCAAACGTTGTTTCTCGTTGTATATCCTTTAATTCTAGAGTTAAATTGATAAATAACGTGTACGAATTTGTTTAACGCATTTGTTTTGGTTACTCGACGTCTCCGTTCTCGTGTAGCCTACATATTGCGTTTTTTTTTTTAATTTGCTTACCGGGCTAAAAGTTAGCATGTTTAAAATACGTAAGTCGTTTTGTTCATCAAATTTAAGTAGATAACTCATCAGTTGTTTGCATCAGAGCGACAATTTTTGAGATAGTTATTAAAACTGTTTAAAGGTTGTCAAACGTTGTTTCTCGTTGTATATCCTTTAATTCTAGAGTTAAATTGATAAATAACGTGTACGAATTTGTTTAACGCATTTGTTTTGGTTACTCGACGTCTCCGTTCTCGTGTAGCCTACATATTGCGTTTTTTTTTAATTTGCTTACCTGGCTAAAGGTTAGCATGTTTAAAATACGTAAGTCGTTTTGTTCAACAAATTTGAGTAGATAACTCAGCAGTTGTTTGCATCAGAGCGATAATTTTTGAGATAGTTATTAAAACTGCTTAAAGGTTGTCAAACGTTGTTTCTCGTTGTATATCCTTTAATTCTAGAGTTAAATTGATAAATAACGTGTACGAATTTGTTTAACGCATTTGTTTTGGTTACTCGACGTCTCCGTTCTCGTGTAGCCTACATATTGCGTTTTTTTTGTTAATTTGCTTACCGGGCTAAAGGTTAGCATGTTTAAAATACGTAAGTCGTTTTGTTCATCAAATTTAAGTAGATAACTCATCAGTTGTTTGCATCAGAGCGACAATTTTTGAGATAGTTATTAAAACTGTTTAAAGGTTGTCAAACGTTGTTTCTCGTTGTATATCCTTTAATTCTAGAGTTAAATTGATAAATAACGTGTACGAATTTGTTTAACGCATTTGTTTTGGTTACTCGACGTCTCCGTTCTCGTGTAGCCTACATATTGCGTTTTTTTTTTAATTTGCTTACCGGGCTAAAGGTTAGCATGTTTAAAATACGTAAGTCGTTTTGTTCATCATATTTAAGTAGATAACTCATCAGTTGTTTGCATCAGAGCGATAATTTTTGAGATAGTTATTAAAACTGTTTAAAGGTTGTCAAACGTTGTTTCTCGTTGTATATCCTTTAATTCTAGAGTTAAATTGATAAATAACGTGTACGAATTTGTTTAACGCATTTGTTTTGGTTACTCGACATCTCCGTTCTCGTGTAGCCTACATATTGCGTTTTTTTTTTAATTTGCTTACCTGGCTAAAGGTTAGCATGTTTAAAATACGTAAGTCGTTTTGTTCATCATATTTAAGTAGATAACTCATCAGTTGTTTGCATGAGAGCGACAATTTTTGAGATAGTTATTAAAATTGTTTAAAGGTTGTCAAACGTTGTTTCTCGTTGTATATCCTTTAATTCTAGAGTTAAATTGATAAATAACGTGTACGAATTTGTTTAACGCATTTGTTTTGGTTACTCGACGTCTCCGTTCTCGTGTAGCCTACATATTGCGTTTTTTTTTTAATTTGCTTACCGGGCTAAAGGTTAGCATGTTTAAAATACGTAAGTCGTTTTGTTCATCAAATTTAAGTAGATAACTCATCAGTTGTTTGCATCAGAGCGATAATTTTTGAGATAGTTATTAAAACTGTTTAAAGGTTGTCAAACGTTGTTTCTCGTTGTATATCCTTTAATTCTAGAGTTAAATTGATAAATAACGTGTACGAATTTGTTTAACGCATTTGTTTTGGTTACTCGACGTCTCCGTTCTCGTGTAGCCCACATATTGCGTTTTTTTTTTAATTTGCTTACCGGGCTAAAGGTTAGCATGTTTAAAATACGTAAGTCGTTTTGTTCATCATATTTAAGTAGATACCTCATCAGTTGTTTGTATCAGAGCGATAATTTTTGAGATAGTTATTAAAACTGTTTAAAGGTTGTCAAACGTTGTTTCTCGTTGTATATCCTTTAATTCTAGAGTTAAATTGATAAATAACGTGTACGAATTTGTTTAACGCATTTGTTTTGGTTACTCGACGTCTCCGTTCTCGTGTAGCCTACATATTGCGTTTTTTTTTTTAATTTGCTTACCTGGCTAAAGGTTAGCATGTTTAAAATACGTAAGTCGTTTTGTTCATCATATTTAAGTAGATAACTCATCAGTTGTTTGCAACAGAGCGATAATTTTTGAGATAGTTATTAAAACTGTTTAAAGGTTGTCAAACGTTGTTTCTCGTTGTATATCCTTTAATTCTAGAGTTAAATTGATAAATAACGTGTACGAATTTGTTTAACGCATTTGTTTTGGTTACTCGACGTCTCCGTTCTCGTGTAGCCTACATATTGCGTTTTTTTTTTAATTTGCTTACCTGGCTAAAGGTTAGCATGTTTAAAATACGTAAGTCGTTTTGTTCATCATATTTAAGTAGATAACTCATCAGTTGTTTGCATCAGAGCGATAATTTTTGAGATAGTTATTAAAACTGTTTAAAGGTTGTCAAACGTTGTTTCTCGTTGTATATCCTTTAATTCTAGAGTTAAATTGATAAATAACGTGTACGAATTTGTTTAACGCATTTGTTTTGGTTACTCGACGTCTCCGTTCTCGTGTAGCCTACATATTGCGTTTTTTTTTTAATTTGCTTACCTGGCTAAAGGTTAGCATGTTTAAAATACGTAAGTCGTTTTGTTCATCATATTTAAGTAGATAACTCATCAGTTGTTTGCATCAGAGCGATAATTTTTGAGATAGTTATTAAAACTGTTTAAAGGTTGTCAAACGTTGTTTCTCGTTGTATATCCTTTAATTCTAGAGTTAAATTGATAAATAACGTGTACAAATTTGTTTAACGCATTTGTTTTGGTTACTCGACGTCTCCGTTCTCGTGTAGCCTACATATTGCGTTTTTTTTTTAATTTGCTTACCTGGCTAAAGGTTAGCATGTTTAAAATACGTAAGTCGTTTTGTTCATCATATTTAAGTAGATAACTCATCAGTTGTTTGCATCAGAGCGATAATTTTTGAGATAGTTATTAAAACTGTTTAAAAGTTGTCAAACGTTGTTTCTCGTTGTATATCCTTTAATTCTAGAGTTAAATTGATAAATAACGTGTACGAATTTGTTTAACGTATTTGTTTTGGTTACTCGACGTCTCCGTTCTCGTGTAGCCTACATATTGCGTTTTTTTTTTAATTTGCTTACCGGGCTAAAGGTTAGCATGTTTAAAATACGTAAGTCGTTTTGTTCAACAAATTTGAGTAGATAACTCAGCAGTTGTTTGCATCAGAGCGATAATTTTTGAGATAGTTATTAAAACTGTTTAAAGGTTGTCAAACGTTGTTTCTCGTTGTATATCCTTTAATTCTAGAGTTAAATTGATAAATAACGTGTACGAATTTGTTTAACGCATTTGTTTTGGTTACTCGACGTCTCCGTTCTCGTGTAGCCTACATATTGCGTTTTTTTTTTTAATTTGCTTACCGGGCTAAAGGTTAGCATGTTTAAAATACGTAAGTCGTTTTGTTCATCAAATTTAAGTAGATAACTCATCAGTTGTTTGCATCAGAGCGACAATTTTTGAGATAGTTATTAAAACTGTTTAAAGGTTGTCAAACGTTGTTTCTCGTTGTATATCCTTTAATTCTAGAGTTAAATTGATAAATAACGTGTACGAATTTGTTTAACGCATTTGTTTTGGTTACTCGACGTCTCCGTTCTCGTGTAGCCTACATATTGCGTTTTTTTTTTAATTTGCTTACCGGGCTAAAGGTTAGCATGTTTAAAATACTTAAGTCGTTTTGTTCAACAAATTTGAGTAGATAACTCAGCAGTTGTTTGCATCAGAGCGACAATTTTTGAGATAGTTATTAAAATTGTTTAAAGGTTGTCAAACGTTGTTTCTCGTTGTATATCCTTTAATTCTAGAGTTAAATTGATAAATAACGTGTACGAATTTGTTTAACGCATTTGTTTTGGTTACTCGACGTCTCCGTTCTCGTGTAGCCTACATATTGCGTTTTTTTTTTAATTTGCTTACCTGGCTAAAGGTTAGCATGTTTAAAATACGTAAGTCGTTTTGTTCATCATATTTAAGTAGATAACTCATCAGTTGTTTGCATCAGAGCGATAATTTTTGAGATAGTTATTAAAACTGTTTAAAGGTTGTCAAACGTTGTTTCTCGTTGTATATCCTTTAATTCTAGAGTTAAATTGATAAATAACGTGTACGAATTTGTTTAACGCATTTGTTTTGGTTACTCGACGTCTCCGTTCTCGTGTAGCCTACATATTGCGTTTTTTTTTTAATTTGCTTACCTGGCTAAAGGTTAGCATGTTTAAAATACGTAAGTCGTTTTGTTCATCAAATTTAAGTAGATAACTCATCAGTTGTTTGCATCAGAGCGATAATTTTTGAGATAGTTATTAAAACTGTTTAAAAGTTGTCAAACGTTGTTTCTCGTTGTATATCCTTTAATTCTAGAGTTAAATTGATAAATAACGTGTACGAATTTGTTTAACGCATTTGTTTTGGTTACTCGACGTCTCCGTTCTCGTGTAGCCTACATATTGCTTTTTTTTTTTTAATTTGCTTACCGGGCTAAAGGTTAGCATGTTTAAAATACGTAAGTCGTTTTGTTCATCATATTTAAGTAGATAACTCATCAGTTGTTTGCATCAGAGCGATAATTTTTGAGATAGTTATTAAAACTGTTTAAAGGTTGTCAAACGTTGTTTCTCGTTGTATATCCTTTAATTCTAGAGTTAAATTGATAAATAACGTGTACGAATTTGTTTAACGCATTTGTTTTGGTTACTCGACGTCTCCGTTCTCGTGTAGCCTACATATTGCGTTTTTTTTTTTAATTTGCTTACCTGGCTAAAGGTTAGCATGTTTAAAATACGTAAGTCGTTTTGTTCATCATATTTAAGTAGATAACTCATCAGTTGTTTGCATCAGAGCGATAATTTTTGAGATAGTTATTAAAACTGTTTAAAGGTTGTCAAACGTTGTTTCTCGTTGTATATCCTTTAATTCTAGAGTTAAATTGATAAATAACGTGTACGAATTTGTTTAACGCATTTGTTTTGGTTACTCGACGTCTCCGTTCTCGTGTAGCCTACATATTGCGTTTTTTTTTTTTAATTTGCTTACCGGGCTAAAGGTTAGCATGTTTAAAATACGTAAGTCGTTTTGTTCAACAAATTTGAGTAGATAACTCAGCAGTTGTTTGCATCAGAGCGACAATTTTTGAGATAGTTATTAAAATTGTTTAAAGGTTGTCAAACGTTGTTTCTCGTTGTATATCCTTTAATTCTAGAGTTAAATTGATAAATAACGTGTACGAATTTGTTTAACGCATTTGTTTTGGTTACTCGACGTCTCCGTTCTCATGTAGCCTACATATTGCGTTTTTTTTTTAATTTGCTTACCTGGCTAAAGGTTACCATGTTTAAAATACGTAAGTCGTTTTGTTCATCATATTTAAGTAGATAACTCATCAGTTGTTTGCATCAGAGCGATAATTTTTGAGATAGTTATTAAAACTGTTTAAAGGTTGTCAAACGTTGTTTCTCGTTGTATATCCTTTAATTCTAGAGTTAAATTGATAAATAACGTGTACGAATTTGTTTAACGCATTTGTTTTGGTTACTCGACGTCTCCGTTCTCGTGTAGCCTACATATTGCGTTTTTTTTTTAATTTGCTTACCTGGCTAAAGGTTAGCATGTTTAAAATACGTAAGTCGTTTTGTTCATCAAATTTAAGTAGATAACTCATCAGTTGTTTGCATCAGAGCGATAATTTTTGAGATAGTTATTAAAACTGTTTAAAAGTTGTCAAACGTTGTTTCTCGTTGTATATCCTTTAATTCTAGAGTTAAATTGATAAATAACGTGTACGAATTTGTTTAACGCATTTGTTTTGGTTACTCGACGTCTCCGTTCTCGTGTAGCCTACATATTGCTTTTTTTTTTTAATTTGCTTACCGGGCTAAAGGTTAGCATGTTTAAAATACGTAAGTCGTTTTGTTCATCATATTTAAGTAGATAACTCATCAGTTGTTTGCATCAGAGCGATAATTTTTGAGATAGTTATTAAAACTGTTTAAAGGTTGTCAAACGTTGTTTCTCGTTGTATATCCTTTAATTCTAGAGTTAAATTGATAAATAACGTGTCCGAATTTGTTTAACGCATTTGTTTTGGTTACTCGACGTCTCCGTTCTCGTGTAGCCTACATATTGCGTTTTTTTTTTAATTTGCTTACCTGGCTAAAGGTTAGCATGTTTAAAATACGTAAGTCGTTTTGTTCATCATATTTAAGTAGATAACTCATCAGTTGTTTGCATCAGAGCGATAATTTTTGAGATAGTTATTAAAACTGTTTAAAGGTTGTCAAACGTTGTTTCTCGTTGTATATCCTTTAATTCTAGAGTTAAATTGATAAATAACGTGTACGAATTTGTTTAACGCATTTGTTTTGGTTACTCGACGTCTCCGTTCTCGTGTAGCCTACATATTGCGTTTTTTTTTTTTAATTTGCTTACCGGGCTAAAGGTTAGCATGTTTAAAATACGTAAGTCGTTTTGTTCAACAAATTTGAGTAGATAACTCAGCAGTTGTTTGCATCAGAGCGACAATTTTTGAGATAGTTATTAAAATTGTTTAAAGGTTGTCAAACGTTGTTTCTCGTTGTATATCCTTTAATTCTAGAGTTAAATTGATAAATAACGTGTACGAATTTGTTTAACGCATTTGTTTTGGTTACTCGACGTCTCCGTTCTCATGTAGCCTACATATTGCGTTTTTTTTTTAATTTGCTTACCTGGCTAAAGGTTACCATGTTTAAAATACGTAAGTCGTTTTGTTCATCATATTTAAGTAGATAACTCATCAGTTGTTTGCATCAGAGCGATAATTTTTGAGATAGTTATTAAAACTGTTTAAAGGTTGTCAAACGTTGTTTCTCGTTGTATATCCTTTAATTCTAGAGTTAAATTGATAAATAACGTGTACGAATTTGTTTAACGCATTTGTTTTGGTTACTCGACGTCTCCGTTCTCGTGTAGCCTACATATTGCGTTTTTTTTTTAATTTGCTTACCTGGCTAAAGGTTAGCATGTTTAAAATACGTAAGTCGTTTTGTTCATCAAATTTAAGTAGATAACTCATCAGTTGTTTGCATCAGAGCGATAATTTTTGAGATAGTTATTAAAACTGTTTAAAAGTTGTCAAACGTTGTTTCTCGTTGTATATCCTTTAATTCTAGAGTTAAATTGATAAATAACGTGTACGAATTTGTTTAACGCATTTGTTTTGGTTACTCGACGTCTCCGTTCTCGTGTAGCCTACATATTGCTTTTTTTTTTTAATTTGCTTACCGGGCTAAAGGTTAGCATGTTTAAAATACGTAAGTCGTTTTGTTCATCATATTTAAGTAGATAACTCATCAGTTGTTTGCATCAGAGCGATAATTTTTGAGATAGTTATTAAAACTGTTTAAAGGTTGTCAAACGTTGTTTCTCGTTGTATATCCTTTAATTCTAGAGTTAAATTGATAAATAACGTGTACGAATTTGTTTAACGCATTTGTTTTGGTTACTCGACGTCTCCGTTCTCGTGTAGCCTACATATTGCGTTTTTTTTTTAATTTGCTTACCTGGCTAAAGGTTAGCATGTTTAAAATACGTAAGTCGTTTTGTTCATCATATTTAAGTAGATAACTCATCAGTTGTTTGCATCAGAGCGATAATTTTTGAGATAGTTATTAAAACTGTTTAAAAGTTGTCAAACGTTGTTTCTCGTTGTATATCCTTTAATTCTAGAGTTAAATTGATAAATAACGTGTACGAATTTGTTTAACGCATTTGTTTTGGTTACTCGACGTCTCCGTTCTCGTGTAGCCTACATATTGCGTTTTTTTTTTAATTTGCTTACCGGGCTAAAGGTTAGCATGTTTAAAATACGTAAGTCGTTTTGTTCAACAAATTTGAGTAGATAACTCAGCAGTTGTTTGCATCAGAGCGACAATTTTTGAGATAGTTATTAAAATTGTTTAAAGGTTGTCAAACGTTGTTTCTCGTTGTATATCCTTTAATTCTAGAGTTAAATTGATAAATAACGTGTACGAATTTGTTTAACGTATTTGTTTTGGTTACTCGACGTCTCCGTTCTCGTGTAGCCTACATATTGCGTTTTTTTTTTAATTTGCTTACCTGGCTAAAGGTTAGCATGTTTAAAATACGTAAGTCGTTTTGTTCATCATATTTAAGTAGATAACTCATCAGTTGTTTGCATCAGAGCGATAATTTTTGAGATAGTTATTAAAACTGTTTAAAAGTTGTCAAACGTTGTTTCTCGTTGTATATCCTTTAATTCTAGAGTTAAATTGATAAATAACGTGTACGAATTTGTTTAACGCATTTGTTTTGGTTACTCGACGTCTCCGTTCTCGTGTAGCCTACATATTGCGTTTTTTTTTTAATTTGCTTACCGGGCGAAAGGTTAGCATGTTTAAAATACGTAAGTCGTTTTGTTCATCAAATTTAAGTAGATAACTCATCAGTTGTTTGCATCAGAGCGACAATTTTTGAGATAGTTATTAAAACTGTTTAAAGGTTGTCAAACGTTGTTTCTCGTTGTATATCCTTTAATTCTAGAGTTAAATTGATAAATAACGTGTACGAATTTGTTTAACGCATTTGTTTTGGTTACTCGACGTCTCCGTTCTCGTATAGCCTACATATTGCGTTTTTTTTTTTAATTTGCTTACCGGGCTAAAGGTTAGCATGTTTAAAATACGTAAGTCGTTTTGTTCATCAAATTTAAGTAGATAACTCATCAGTTGTTTGCATCAGAGCGACAATTTTTGAGATAGTTATTAAAACTGTTTAAAGGTTGTCAAACGTTGTTTCTCGTTGTATATCCTTTAATTCTAGAGTTAAATTGATAAATAACGTGTACGAATTTGTTTAACGCATTTGTTTTGGTTACTCGACGTCTCCGTTCTCGTGTAGCCTACATATTGCGTTTTTTTTTTAATTTGCTTACCTGGCTAAAGGTTAGCATGTTTAAAATACGTAAGTCGTTTTGTTCATCAAATTTAAGTAGATAACTCATCAGTTGTTTGCATCAGAGCGACAATTTTTGAGATAGTTATTAAAACTGTTTAAAGGTTGTCAAACGTTGTTTCTCGTTGTATATCCTTTAATTCTAGAGTTAAATTGATAAATAACGTGTACGAATTTGTTTAACGCATTTGTTTTGGTTACTCGACGTCTCCGTTCTCGTGTAGCCTACATATTGCGTTTTTTTTTTAATTTGCTTACCTGGCTAAAGGTTAGCATGTTTAAAATACGTAAGTCGTTTTGTTCATCATATTTAAGTAGATAACTCATCAGTTGTTTGCATCAGAGCGATAATTTTTGAGATAGTTATTAAAACTGTTTAAAGGTTGTCAAACGTTGTTTCTCGTTGTATATCCTTTAATTCTAGAGTTAAATTGATAAATAACGTGTACGAATTTGTTTAACGCATTTGTTTTGGTTACTCGACGTCTCCGTTCTCGTGTAGCCTACATATTGCGTTTTTTTTTTAATTTGCTTACCTGGCTAAAGGTTAGCATGTTTAAAATACGTAAGTCGTTTTGTTCATCATATTTAAGTAGATAACTCATCAGTTGTTTGCATGAGAGCGACAATTTTTGAGATAGTTATTAAAATTGTTTAAAGGTTGTCAAACGTTGTTTCTCGTTGTATATCCTTTAATTCTAGAGTTAAATTGATAAATAACGTGTACGAATTTGTTTAACGCATTTGTTTTGGTTACTCGACGTCTCCGTTCTCGTGTAGCCTACATATTGCGTTTTTTTTTTAATTTGCTTACCGGGCTAAAGGTTGGCATGTTTAAAATACGTAAGTCGTTTTGTTCATCATATTTAAGTAGATAACTCATCAGTTGTTTGCATCAGAGCGATAATTTTTGAGATAGTTATTAAAACTGTTTAAAGGTTGTCAAACGTTGTTTCTCGTTGTATATCCTTTAATTCTAGAGTTAAATTGATAAATAACGTGTACGAATTTGTTTAACGCATTTGTTTTGGTTACTCGACGTCTCCGTTCTCGTGTAGCCTACATATTGCGTTTTTTTTTTAATTTGCTTACCTGGCTAAAGGTTAGCATGTTTAAAATACGTAAGTCGTTTTGTTCATCAAATTTAAGTAGATAACTCATCAGTTGTTTGCATCAGAGCGATAATTTTTGAGATAGTTATTAAAACTGTTTAAAGGTTGTCAAACGTTGTTTCTCGTTGTATATCCTTTAATTCTAGAGTTAAATTGATAAATAACGTGTACGAATTTGTTTAACGCATTTGTTTTGGTTACTCGACGTCTCCGTTCTCGTGTAGCCCACATATTGCGTTTTTTTTTTAATTTGCTTACCGGGCTAAAGGTTAGCATGTTTAAAATACGTAAGTCGTTTTGTTCATCATATTTAAGTAGATAATTCATCAGTTGTTTGCATCAGAGCGACAATTTTTGAGATAGTTATTAAAACTGTTTAAAGGTTGTCAAACGTTGTTTCTCGTTGTATATCCTTTAATTCTAGAGTTAAATTGATAAATAACGTGTACGAATTTGTTTAACGCATTTGTTTTGGTTACTCGACGTCTCCGTTCTCGTGTAGCCTACATATTGCGTTTTTTTTTTAATTTGCTTACCTGGCTAAAGGTTAGCATGTTTAAAATACGTAAGTCGTTTTGTTCATCAAATTTAAGTAGATAACTCATCAGTTGTTTGCATCAGAGCGATAATTTTTGAGATAGTTATTAAAACTGTTTAAAGGTTGTCAAACGTTGTTTCTCGTTGTATATCCTTTAATTCTAGAGTTAAATTGATAAATAACGTGTACGAATTTGTTTAACGCATTTGTTTTGGTTACTCGACGTCTCCGTTCTCGTGTAGCCTACATATTGCGTTTTTTTTTTAATTTGCTTACCTGGCTAAAGATTAGCATGTTTAAAATACGTAAGTCGTTTTGTTCATCAAATTTAAGTAGATAACTCATCAGTTGTTTGCATCAGAGCGATAATTTTTGAGATAGTTATTAAAACTGTTTAAAGGTTGTCAAACGTTGTTTCTCGTTGTATATACTTTAATTCTAGAGTTAAATTGATAAATAACGTGTACGAATTTGTTTAACGCATTTGTTTTGGTTACTCGACGTCTCCGTTCTCGTGTAGCCTACATATTGCGTTTTTTTTTTAATTTGCTTACCGGGCTAAAGGTTAGCATGTTTAAAATACGTAAGTCGTTTTGTTCATCATATTTAAGTAGATAACTCATCAGTTGTTTGCATCAGAGCGATAATTTTTGAGATAGTTATTAAAACTGTTTAAAGGTTGTCAAACGTTGTTTCTCGTTGTATATCCTTTAATTCTAGAGTTAAATTGATAAATAACGTGTACGAATTTGTTTAACGCATTTGTTTTGGTTACTCGACGTCTCCGTTCTCGTGTAGCCCACATATAGCGTTTTTTTTTTTAATTTGCTTACCGGGCTAAAGGTTAGCATGTTTAAAATACGTAAGTCGTTTTGTTCATCATATTTAAGTAGATAACTCATCAGTTGTTTGCATCAGAGCGATAATTTTTGAGATAGTTATTAAAACTGTTTAAAAGTTGTCAAACGTTGTTTCTCGTTGTATATCCTTTAATTCTAGAGTTAAATTGATAAATAACGTGTACGAATTTGTTTAACGCATTTGTTTTGGTTACTCGACGTCTCCGTTCTCGTGTAGCCTACATATTGCGTTTTTTTTTTAATTTGCTTACCTGGCTAAAGGTTAGCATGTTTAAAATACGTAAGTCGTTTTGTTCATCATATTTAAGTAGATAACTCATCAGTTGTTTGCATCAGAGCGATAATTTTTGAGATAGTTATTAAAACTGTTTAAAGGTTGTCAAACGTTGTTTCTCGTTGTATATCCTTTAATTCTAGAGTTAAATTGATAAATAACGTGTACGAATTTGTTTAACGCATTTGTTTTGGTTACTCGACGTCTCCGTTCTCGTGTAGCCCACATATTGCGTTTTTTTTTTAATTTGCTTACCGGGCTAAAGGTTAGCATGTTTAAAATACGTAAGTCGTTTTGTTCAACAAATTTGAGTAGATAACTCAGCAGTTGTTTGCATCAGAGCGACAATTTTTGAGATAGTTATTAAAATTGTTTAAAGGTTGTCAAACGTTGTTTCTCGTTGTATATCCTTTAATTCTAGAGTTAAATTGATAAATAACGTGTACGAATTTGTTTAAAGCATTTGTTTTGGTTACTCGACGTCTCCGTTCTCGTGTAGCCTACATATTGCGTTTTTTTTTTAATTTGCTTACCGGGCTAAAGGTTAGCATGTTTAAAATACGTAAGTCGTTTTGTTCATCAAATTTAAGTAGATAACTCATCAGTTCTTTGCATCAGAGCGATAATTTTTGAGATAGTTATTAAAACTGTTTAAAGGTTGTCAAACGTTGTTTCTCGTTGTATATCCTTTAATTCTAGAGTTAAATTGATAAATAACGTGTACGAATTTGTTTAACGCATTTGTTTTGGTTACTCGACGTCTCCGTTCTCGTGTAGCCTACATATTGCGTTTTTTTTTTAATTTGCTTACCTGGCTAAAGGTTAGCATGTTTAAAATACGTAAGTCGTTTTGTTCATCATATTTAAGTAGATAACTCATCAGTTGTTTGCATCAGAGCGATAATTTTTGAGATAGTTATTAAAACTGTTTAAAGGTTGTCAAACGTTGTTTCTCGTTGTATATCCTTTAATTCTAGAGTTAAATTGATAAATAACGTGTACGAATTTGTTTAACGCATTTGTTTTGGTTACTCGACGTCTCCGTTCTCGTGTAGCCCACATATTGCGTTTTTTTTTTAATTTGCTTACCGGGCTAAAGGTTAGCATGTTTAAAATACGTAAGTCGTTTTGTTCAACAAATTTGAGTAGATAACTCAGCAGTTGTTTGCATCAGAGCGACAATTTTTGAGATAGTTATTAAAATTGTTTAAAGGTTGTCAAACGTTGTTTCTCGTTGTATATCCTTTAATTCTAGAGTTAAATTGATAAATAACGTGTACGAATTTGTTTAAAGCATTTGTTTTGGTTACTCGACGTCTCCGTTCTCGTGTAGCCTACATATTGCGTTTTTTTTTTAATTTGCTTACCGGGCTAAAGGTTAGCATGTTTAAAATACGTAAGTCGTTTTGTTCATCAAATTTAAGTAGATAACTCATCAGTTGTTTGCATCAGAGCGATAATTTTTGAGATAGTTATTAAAACTGTTTAAAGGTTGTCAAACGTTGTTTCTCGTTGTATATCCTTTAATTCTAGAGTTAAATTGATAAATAACGTGTACGAATTTGTTTAACGCATTTGTTTTGGTTACTCGACGTCTCCGTTCTCGTGTAGCCTACATATTGCGTTTTTTTTTTAATTTGCTTACCTGGCTAAAGGTTAGCATGTTTAAAATACGTAAGTCGTTTTGTTCATCAAATTTAAGTAGATAACTCATCAGTTGTTTGCATCAGAGCGATAATTTTTGAGATAGTTATTAAAACTGTTTAAAGGTTGTCAAACGTTGTTTCTCGTTGTATATCCTTTAATTCTAGAGTTAAATTGATAAATAACGTGTACGAATTTGTTTAACGCATTTGTTTTGGTTACTCGACGTCTCCGTTCTCGTGTAGCCTACATATTGCGTTTTTTTTTTAATTTGCTTACCTGGCTAAAGGTTAGCATGTTTAAAATACGTAAGTCGTTTTGTTCATCAAATTTAAGTAGATAACTCATCAGTTGTTTGCATCAGAGCGATAATTTTTGAGATAGTTATTAAAACTGTTTAAAGGTTGTCAAACGTTGTTTCTCGTTGTATATCCTTTAATTCTAGAGTTAAATTGATAAATAACGTGTACGAATTTGTTTAACGCATTTGTTTTGGTTACTCGACGTCTCCGTTCTCGTGTAGCCCACATATTGCGTTTTTTTTTTAATTTGCTTACCGGGCTAAAGGTTAGCATGTTTAAAATACGTAAGTCGTTTTGTTCATCATATTTAAGTAGATAATTCATCAGTTGTTTGCATCAGAGCGACAATTTTTGAGATAGTTATTAAAACTGTTTAAAGGTTGTCAAACGTTGTTTCTCGTTGTATATCCTTTAATTCTAGAGTTAAATTGATAAATAACGTGTACGAATTTGTTTAACGCATTTGTTTTGGTTACTCGACGTCTCCGTTCTCGTGTAGCCTACATATTGCGTTTTTTTTTTAATTTGCTTACCTGGCTAAAGGTTAGCATGTTTAAAATACGTAAGTCGTTTTGTTCATCAAATTTAAGTAGATAACTCATCAGTTGTTTGCATCAGAGCGATAATTTTTGAGATAGTTATTAAAACTGTTTAAAGGTTGTCAAACGTTGTTTCTCGTTGTATATCCTTTAATTCTAGAGTTAAATTGATAAATAACGTGTACGAATTTGTTTAACGCATTTGTTTTGGTTACTCGACGTCTCCGTTCTCGTGTAGCCTACATATTGCGTTTTTTTTTTAATTTGCTTACCTGGCTAAAGGTTAGCATGTTTAAAATACGTAAGTCGTTTTGTTCATCAAATTTAAGTAGATAACTCATCAGTTGTTTGCATCAGAGCGATAATTTTTGAGATAGTTATTAAAACTGTTTAAAGGTTGTCAAACGTTGTTTCTCGTTGTATATCCTTTAATTCTAGAGTTAAATTGATAAATAACGTGTACGAATTTGTTTAACGCATTTGTTTTGGTTACTCGACGTCTCCGTTCTCGTGTAGCCTACATATTGCGTTTTTTTTTTAATTTGCTTACCTGGCTAAAGGTTAGCATGTTTAAAATACGTAAGTCGTTTTGTTCATCAAATTTAAGTAGATAACTCATCAGTTGTTTGCATCAGAGCGATAATTTTTGAGATAGTTATTAAAACTGTTTAAAGGTTGTCAAACGTTGTTTCTCGTTGTATATCCTTTAATTCTAGAGTTAAATTGATAAATAACGTGTACGAATTTGTTTAACGCATTTGTTTTGGTTACTCGACGTCTCCGTTCTCGTGTAGCCTACATATTGCGTTTTTTTTTTAATTTGCTTACCTGGCTAAAGGTTAGCATGTTTAAAATACGTAAGTCGTTTTGTTCATCAAATTTAAGTAGATAACTCATCAGTTGTTTGCATCAGAGCGATAATTTTTGAGATAGTTATTAAAACTGTTTAAAGGTTGTCAAACGTTGTTTCTCGTTGTATATCCTTTAATTCTAGAGTTAAATTGATAAATAACGTGTACGAATTTGTTTAACGCATTTGTTTTGGTTACTCGACGTCTCCGTTCTCGTGTAGCCTACATATTGCGTTTTTTTTTTAATTTGCTTACCTGGCTAAAGGTTAGCATGTTTAAAATACGTAAGTCGTTTTGTTCATCAAATTTAAGTAGATAACTCATCAGTTGTTTGCATCAGAGCGATAATTTTTGAGATAGTTATTAAAACTGTTTAAAGGTTGTCAAACGTTGTTTCTCGTTGTATATCCTTTAATTCTAGAGTTAAATTGATAAATAACGTGTACGAATTTGTTTAACGCATTTGTTTTGGTTACTCGACGTCTCCGTTCTCGTGTAGCCTACATATTGCGTTTTTTTTTTAATTTGCTTACCTGGCTAAAGGTTAGCATGTTTAAAATACGTAAGTCGTTTTGTTCATCAAATTTAAGTAGATAACTCATCAGTTGTTTGCATCAGAGCGATAATTTTTGAGATAGTTATTAAAACTGTTTAAAGGTTGTCAAACGTTGTTTCTCGTTGTATATCCTTTAATTCTAGAGTTAAATTGATAAATAACGTGTACGAATTTGTTTAACGCATTTGTTTTGGTTACTCGACGTCTCCGTTCTCGTGTAGCCTACATATTGCGTTTTTTTTTTAATTTGCTTACCTGGCTAAAGGTTAGCATGTTTAAAATACGTAAGTCGTTTTGTTCATCAAATTTAAGTAGATAACTCATCAGTTGTTTGCATCAGAGCGACAATTTTTGAGATAGTTATTAAAACTGTTTAAAGGTTGTCAAACGTTGTTTCTCGTTGTATATCCTTTAATTCTAGAGTTAAATTGATAAATAACGTGTACGAATTTGTTTAACGCATTTGTTTTGGTTACTCGACGTCTCCGTTCTCGTGTAGCCTACATATTGCGTTTTTTTTTTAATTTGCTTACCTGGCTAAAGGTTAGCATGTTTAAAATACGTAAGTCGTTTTGTTCATCATATTTAAGTAGATAATTCATCAGTTGTTTGCATCAGAGCGACAATTTTTGAGATAGTTATTAAAACTGTTTAAAGGTTGTCAAACGTTGTTTCTCGTTGTATATCCTTTAATTCTAGAGTTAAATTGATAAATAACGTGTACGAATTTGTTTAACGCATTTGTTTTGGTTACTCGACGTCTCCGTTCTCGTGTAGCCTACATATTGCGTTTTTTTTTTAATTTGCTTACCTGGCTAAAGATTAGCATGTTTAAAATACGTAAGTCGTTTTGTTCATCAAATTTAAGTAGATAACTCATCAGTTGTTTGCATCAGAGCGATAATTTTTGAGATAGTTATTAAAACTGTTTAAAGGTTGTCAAACGTTGTTTCTCGTTGTATATACTTTAATTCTAGAGTTAAATTGATAAATAACGTGTACGAATTTGTTTAACGCATTTGTTTTGGTTACTCGACGTCTCCGTTCTCGTGTAGCCTACATATTGCGTTTTTTTTTTAATTTGCTTACCGGGCTAAAGGTTAGCATGTTTAAAATACGTAAGTCGTTTTGTTCATCATATTTAAGTAGATAACTCATCAGTTGTTTGCATCAGAGCGATAATTTTTGAGATAGTTATTAAAACTGTTTAAAGGTTGTCAAACGTTGTTTCTCGTTGTATATCCTTTAATTCTAGAGTTAAATTGATAAATAACGTGTACGAATTTGTTTAACGCATTTGTTTTGGTTACTCGACGTCTCCGTTCTCGTGTAGCCCACATATAGCGTTTTTTTTTTTAATTTGCTTACCGGGCTAAAGGTTAGCATGTTTAAAATACGTAAGTCGTTTTGTTCATCATATTTAAGTAGATAACTCATCAGTTGTTTGCATCAGAGCGATAATTTTTGAGATAGTTATTAAAACTGTTTAAAAGTTGTCAAACGTTGTTTCTCGTTGTATATCCTTTAATTCTAGAGTTAAATTGATAAATAACGTGTACGAATTTGTTTAACGCATTTGTTTTGGTTACTCGACGTCTCCGTTCTCGTGTAGCCTACATATTGCGTTTTTTTTTTAATTTGCTTACCTGGCTAAAGGTTAGCATGTTTAAAATACGTAAGTCGTTTTGTTCATCATATTTAAGTAGATAACTCATCAGTTGTTTGCATCAGAGCGATAATTTTTGAGATAGTTATTAAAACTGTTTAAAGGTTGTCAAACGTTGTTTCTCGTTGTATATCCTTTAATTCTAGAGTTAAATTGATAAATAACGTGTACGAATTTGTTTAACGCATTTGTTTTGGTTACTCGACGTCTCCGTTCTCGTGTAGCCCACATATTGCGTTTTTTTTTTAATTTGCTTACCGGGCTAAAGGTTAGCATGTTTAAAATACGTAAGTCGTTTTGTTCAACAAATTTGAGTAGATAACTCAGCAGTTGTTTGCATCAGAGCGACAATTTTTGAGATAGTTATTAAAATTGTTTAAAGGTTGTCAAACGTTGTTTCTCGTTGTATATCCTTTAATTCTAGAGTTAAATTGATAAATAACGTGTACGAATTTGTTTAAAGCATTTGTTTTGGTTACTCGACGTCTCCGTTCTCGTGTAGCCTACATATTGCGTTTTTTTTTTAATTTGCTTACCTGGCTA
Source organism: Eurosta solidaginis (assembly GCF_040869045.1). Classification (NCBI taxonomy): domain Eukaryota; kingdom Metazoa; phylum Arthropoda; class Insecta; order Diptera; family Tephritidae; genus Eurosta; species Eurosta solidaginis. The sequence goes on from NW_027136963.1 coordinate 134,393, forward strand.
AAGGTTAGCATGTTTAAAATACGTAAGTCGTTTTGTTCATCATATTTAAGTAGATAACTCATCAGTTGTTTGCATCAGAGCGATAATTTTTGAGATAGTTATTAAAACTGTTTAAAGGTTGTCAAACGTTGTTTCTCGTTGTATATCCTTTAATTCTAGAGTTAAATTGATAAATAACGTGTACGAATTTGTTTAACGCATTTGTTTTGGTTACTCGACGTCTCCGTTCTCGTGTAGCCCACATATTGCGTTTTTTTTTTAATTTGCTTACCGGGCTAAAGGTTAGCATGTTTAAAATACGTAAGTCGTTTTGTTCAACAAATTTGAGTAGATAACTCAGCAGTTGTTTGCATCAGAGCGACAATTTTTGAGATAGTTATTAAAATTGTTTAAAGGTTGTCAAACGTTGTTTCTCGTTGTATATCCTTTAATTCTAGAGTTAAATTGATAAATAACGTGTACGAATTTGTTTAAAGCATTTGTTTTGGTTACTCGACGTCTCCGTTCTCGTGTAGCCCACATATTGCGTTTTTTTTTTAATTTGCTTACCGGGCTAAAGGTTAGCATGTTTAAAATACGTAAGTCGTTTTGTTCAACAAATTTGAGTAGATAACTCAGCAGTTGTTTGCATCAGAGCGACAATTTTTGAGATAGTTATTAAAATTGTTTAAAGGTTGTCAAACGTTGTTTCTCGTTGTATATCCTTTAATTCTAGAGTTAAATTGATAAATAACGTGTACGAATTTGTTTAAAGCATTTGTTTTGGTTACTCGACGTCTCCGTTCTCGTGTAGCCTACATATTGCGTTTTTTTTTTAATTTGCTTACCTGGCTAAAGGTTAGCATGTTTAAAATACGTAAGTCGTTTTGTTCATCATATTTAAGTAGATAACTCATCAGTTGTTTGCATCAGAGCGATAATTTTTGAGATAGTTATTAAAACTGTTTAAAGGTTGTCAAACGTTGTTTCTCGTTGTATATCCTTTAATTCTAGAGTTAAATTGATAAATAACGTGTACGAATTTGTTTAACGCATTTGTTTTGGTTACTCGACGTCTCCGTTCTCGTGTAGCCTACATATTGCGTTTTTTTTTTAATTTGCTTACCTGGCTAAAGGTTAGCATGTTTAAAATACGTAAGTCGTTTTGTTCATCATATTTAAGTAGATAACTCATCAGTTGTTTGCATGAGAGCGACAATTTTTGAGATAGTTATTAAAATTGTTTAAAGGTTGTCAAACGTTGTTTCTCGTTGTATATCCTTTAATTCTAGAGTTAAATTGATAAATAACGTGTACGAATTTGTTTAACGCATTTGTTTTGGTTACTCGACGTCTCCGTTCTCGTGTAGCCTACATATTGCGTTTTTTTTTAATTTGCTTACCGGGCTAAAGGTTGGCATGTTTAAAATACGTAAGTCGTTTTGTTCATCATATTTAAGTAGATAACTCATCAGTTGTTTGCATCAGAGCGATAATTTTTGAGATAGTTATTAAAACTGTTTAAAGGTTGTCAAACGTTGTTTCTCGTTGTATATCCTTTAATTCTAGAGTTAAATTGATAAATAACGTGTACGAATTTGTTTAACGCATTTGTTTTGGTTACTCGACGTCTCCGTTCTCGTGTAGCCTACATATTGCGTTTTTTTTTTAATTTGCTTACCTGGCTAAAGGTTAGCATGTTTAAAATACGTAAGTCGTTTTGTTCATCAAATTTAAGTAGATAACTCATCAGTTGTTTGCATCAGAGCGATAATTTTTGAGATAGTTATTAAAACTGTTTAAAGGTTGTCAAACGTTGTTTCTCGTTGTATATCCTTTAATTCTAGAGTTAAATTGATAAATAACGTGTACGAATTTGTTTAACGCATTTGTTTTGGTTACTCGACGTCTCCGTTCTCGTGTAGCCCACATATTGCGTTTTTTTTTTAATTTGCTTACCGGGCTAAAGGTTAGCATGTTTAAAATACGTAAGTCGTTTTGTTCATCATATTTAAGTAGATAATTCATCAGTTGTTTGCATCAGAGCGACAATTTTTGAGATAGTTATTAAAACTGTTTAAAGGTTGTCAAACGTTGTTTCTCGTTGTATATCCTTTAATTCTAGAGTTAAATTGATAAATAACGTGTACGAATTTGTTTAACGCATTTGTTTTGGTTACTCGACGTCTCCGTTCTCGTGTAGCCTACATATTGCGTTTTTTTTTTAATTTGCTTACCGGGCTAAAGGTTAGCATGTTTAAAATACGTAAGTCGTTTTGTTCATCAAATTTAAGTAGATAACTCATCAGTTCTTTGCATCAGAGCGATAATTTTTGAGATAGTTATTAAAACTGTTTAAAGGTTGTCAAACGTTGTTTCTCGTTGTATATCCTTTAATTCTAGAGTTAAATTGATAAATAACGTGTACGAATTTGTTTAACGCATTTGTTTTGGTTACTCGACGTCTCCGTTCTCGTGTAGCCTACATATTGCGTTTTTTTTTTAATTTGCTTACCTGGCTAAAGGTTAGCATGTTTAAAATACGTAAGTCGTTTTGTTCATCATATTTAAGTAGATAACTCATCAGTTGTTTGCATCAGAGCGATAATTTTTGAGATAGTTATTAAAACTGTTTAAAGGTTGTCAAACGTTGTTTCTCGTTGTATATCCTTTAATTCTAGAGTTAAATTGATAAATAACGTGTACGAATTTGTTTAACGCATTTGTTTTGGTTACTCGACGTCTCCGTTCTCGTGTAGCCTACATATTGCGTTTTTTTTTTAATTTGCTTACCTGGCTAAAGGTTAGCATGTTTAAAATACGTAAGTCGTTTTGTTCATCATATTTAAGTAGATAACTCATCAGTTGTTTGCATCAGAGCGATAATTTTTGAGATAGTTATTAAAACTGTTTAAAAGTTGTCAAACGTTGTTTCTCGTTGTATATCCTTTAATTCTAGAGTTAAATTGATAAATAACGTGTACGAATTTGTTTAACGCATTTGTTTTGGTTACTCGACGTCTCCGTTCTCGTGTAGCCTACATATTGCGTTTTTTTTTTAATTTGCTTACCGGGCTAAAGGTTAGCATGTTTAAAAGACGTAAGTCGTTTTGTTCATCAAATTTAAGTAGATAACTCATCAGTTGTTTGCATCAGAGTGACAATTTTTGAGATAGTTATTAAAATTGTTTAAAGGTTGTCAAACGTTGTTTCTCGTTGTATATCCTTTAATTCTAGAGTTAAATTGATAAATAACGTGTACGAATTTATTTAATGCATTTGTTTTGGTTACTCGACGTCTCCGTTCTCGTGTAGCCTACATATTGCGTTTTTTTTTTAATTTGCTTACCGGGCTAAAGGTTAGCATGTTTAAAATACGTAAGTCGTTTTGTTCATCAAATTTAAGTAGATAACTCATCAGTTGTTTGCATCAGAGCGATAATTTTTGAGATAGTTATTAAAACTGTTTAAAGGTTGTCAAACGTTGTTTCTCGTTGTATATCCTTTAATTCTAGAGTTAAATTGATAAATAACGTGTACGAATTTGTTTAACGCATTTGGTTTGGTTACTCGACGTCTCCGTTCTCGTGTAGCCTACATATTGCGTTTTTTTTTTTAATTTGCTTACCGGGCTAAAGGTTAGCATGTTTAAAATACGTAAGTCGTTTTGTTCAACAAATTTGAGTAGATAACTCATCAGTTGTTTGCATCAGAGCGATAATTTTTGAGATAGTTATTAAAACTGTTTAAAGGTTGTCAAACGTTGTTTCTCGTTGTATATACTTTAATTCTAGAGTTAAATTGATAAATAACGTGTACGAATTTGTTTAACGCATTTGTTTTGGTTACTCGACGTCTCCGTTCTCGTGTAGCCTACATATTGCGTTTTTTTTTTAATTTGCTTACCTGGCTAAAGGTTAGCATGTTTAAAATACGTAAGTCGTTTTGTTCATCAAATTTAAGTAGATAACTCATCAGTTGTTTGCATCAGAGCGATAATTTTTGAGATAGTTATTAAAACTGTTTAAAAGTTGTCAAACGTTGTTTCTCGTTGTATATCCTTTAATTCTAGAGTTAAATTGATAAATAACGTGTACGAATTTGTTTAACGCATTTGTTTTGGTTACTCGACGTCTCCGTTCTCGTGTAGCCTACATATTGCGTTTTTTTTTAATTTGCTTACCGGGCGAAAGGTTAGCATGTTTAAAATACGTAAGTCGTTTTGTTCATCAAATTTAAGTAGATAACTCATCAGTTGTTTGCATCAGAGCGACAATTTTTGAGATAGTTATTAAAACTGTTTAAAGGTTGTCAAACGTTGTTTCTCGTTGTATATCCTTTAATTCTAGAGTTAAATTGATAAATAACGTGTACGAATTTGTTTAACGCATTTGTTTTGGTTACTCGACGTCTCCGTTCTCGTATAGCCTACATATTGCGTTTTTTTTTTTAATTTGCTTACCGGGCTAAAGGTTAGCATGTTTAAAATACGTAAGTCGTTTTGTTCATCAAATTTAAGTAGATAACTCATCAGTTGTTTCCATCAGAGCGACAATTTTTGAGATAGTTATTAAAACTGTTTAAAGGTTGTCAAACGTTGTTTCTCGTTGTATATCCTTTAATTCTAGAGTTAAATTGATAAATAACGTGTACGAATTTGTTTAACGCATTTGTTTTGGTTACTCGACGTCTCCGTTCTCGTGTAGCCTACATATTGCGTTTTTTTTTTAATTTGCTTACCGGGCTAAAGGTTAGCATGTTTAAAATACGTAAGTCGTTTTGTTCATCAAATTTAAGTAGATAACTCATCAGTTCTTTGCATCAGAGCGATAATTTTTGAGATAGTTATTAAAACTGTTTAAAAGTTGTCAAACGTTGTTTCTCGTTGTATATCCTTTAATTCTAGAGTTAAATTGATAAATAACGTGTACGAATTTGTTTAAAGCATTTGTTTTGGTTACTCGACGTCTCCGTTCTCGTGTAGCCTACATATTGCGTTTTTTTTTTAATTTGCTTACCGGGCTAAAGGTTAGCATGTTTAAAATACGTAAGTCGTTTTGTTCATCAAATTTAAGTAGATAACTCATCAGTTCTTTGCATCAGAGCGATAATTTTTGAGATAGTTATTAAAACTGTTTAAAGGTTGTCAAACGTTGTTTCTCGTTGTATATCCTTTAATTCTAGAGTTAAATTGATAAATAACGTGTACGAATTTGTTTAACGCATTTGTTTTGGTTACTCGACGTCTCCGTTCTCGTGTAGCCTACATATTGCGTTTTTTTTTTAATTTGCTTACCTGGCTAAAGGTTAGCATGTTTAAAATACGTAAGTCGTTTTGTTCATCATATTTAAGTAGATAACTCATCAGTTGTTTGCATCAGAGCGATAATTTTTGAGATAGTTATTAAAACTGTTTAAAGGTTGTCAAACGTTGTTTCTCGTTGTATATCCTTTAATTCTAGAGTTAAATTGATAAATAACGTGTACGAATTTGTTTAACGCATTTGTTTTGGTTACTCGACGTCTCCGTTCTCGTGTAGCCTACATATTGCGTTTTTTTTTTAATTTGCTTACCTGGCTAAAGGTTAGCATGTTTAAAATACGTAAGTCGTTTTGTTCATCATATTTAAGTAGATAACTCATCAGTTGTTTGCATCAGAGCGATAATTTTTGAGATAGTTATTAAAACTGTTTAAAAGTTGTCAAACGTTGTTTCTCGTTGTATATCCTTTAATTCTAGAGTTAAATTGATAAATAACGTGTACGAATTTGTTTAACGCATTTGTTTTGGTTACTCGACGTCTCCGTTCTCGTGTAGCCTACATATTGCGTTTTTTTTTTAATTTGCTTACCTGGCTAAAGGTTAGCATGTTTAAAATACGTAAGTCGTTTTGTTCATCATATTTAAGTAGATAACTCATCAGTTGTTTGCATCAGAGCGATAATTTTTGAGATAGTTATTAAAACTGTTTAAAGGTTGTCAAACGTTGTTTCTCGTTGTATATCCTTTAATTCTAGAGTTAAATTGATAAATAACGTGTACGAATTTGTTTAACGCATTTGTTTTGGTTACTCGACGTCTCCGTTCTCGTGTAGCCTACATATTGCGTTTTTTTTTTTAATTTGCTTACCGGGCTAAAGGTTAGCATGTTTAAAATACGTAAGTCGTTTTGTTCAACAAATTTGAGTAGATAACTCATCAGTTGTTTGCATCAGAGCGATAATTTTTGAGATAGTTATTAAAACTGTTTAAAGGTTGTCAAACGTTGTTTCTCGTTGTATATACTTTAATTCTAGAGTTAAATTGATAAATAACGTGTACGAATTTGTTTAACGCATTTGTTTTGGTTACTCGACGTCTCCGTTCTCGTGTAGCCTACATATTGCGTTTTTTTTTTAATTTGCTTACCTGGCTAAAGGTTAGCATGTTTAAAATACGTAAGTCGTTTTGTTCATCAAATTTAAGTAGATAACTCATCAGTTGTTTGCATCAGAGCGATAATTTTTGAGATAGTTATTAAAACTGTTTAAAAGTTGTCAAACGTTGTTTCTCGTTGTATATCCTTTAATTCTAGAGTTAAATTGATAAATAACGTGTACGAATTTGTTTAACGCATTTGTTTTGGTTACTCGACGTCTCCGTTCTCGTGTAGCCTACATATTGCGTTTTTTTTTAATTTGCTTACCGGGCGAAAGGTTAGCATGTTTAAAATACGTAAGTCGTTTTGTTCATCAAATTTAAGTAGATAACTCATCAGTTGTTTGCATCAGAGCGACAATTTTTGAGATAGTTATTAAAACTGTTTAAAGGTTGTCAAACGTTGTTTCTCGTTGTATATCCTTTAATTCTAGAGTTAAATTGATAAATAACGTGTACGAATTTGTTTAACGCATTTGTTTTGGTTACTCGACGTCTCCGTTCTCGTATAGCCTACATATTGCGTTTTTTTTTTTAATTTGCTTACCGGGCTAAAGGTTAGCATGTTTAAAATACGTAAGTCGTTTTGTTCATCAAATTTAAGTAGATAACTCATCAGTTGTTTCCATCAGAGCGACAATTTTTGAGATAGTTATTAAAACTGTTTAAAGGTTGTCAAACGTTGTTTCTCGTTGTATATCCTTTAATTCTAGAGTTAAATTGATAAATAACGTGTACGAATTTGTTTAACGCATTTGTTTTGGTTACTCGACGTCTCCGTTCTCGTGTAGCCTACATATTGCGTTTTTTTTTTTAATTTGCTTACCTGGCTAAAGGTTAGCATGTTTAAAATACGTAAGTCGTTTTGTTCATCAAATTTAAGTAGATAACTCATCAGTTGTTTGCATCAGAGCGATAATTTTTGAGATAGTTATTAAAACTGTTTAAAAGTTGTCAAACGTTGTTTCTCGTTGTATATCCTTTAATTCTAGAGTTAAATTGATAAATAACGTGTACGAATTTGTTTAACGCATTTGTTTTGGTTACTCGACGTCTCCGTTCTCGTGTAGCTTACATATTGCGTTTTTTTTTTAATTTGCTTACCGGGCGAAAGGTTAGCATGTTTAAAATACGTAAGTCGTTTTGTTCATCAAATTTAAGTAGATAACTCATCAGTTGTTTGCATCAGAGCGACAATTTTTGAGATAGTTATTAAAACTGTTTAAAGGTTGTCAAACGTTGTTTCTCGTTGTATATCCTTTAATTCTAGAGTTAAATTGATAAATAACGTGTACGAATTTGTTTAACGCATTTGTTTTGGTTACTCGACGTCTTCGTTCTCGTGTAGCCTACATATTGCGTTTTTTTTTTAATTTGCTTACCTGGCTAAAGGTTAGCATGTTTAAAATACGTAAGTCGTTTTGTTCATCAAATTTAAGTAGATAACTCATCAGTTGTTTGCATCAGAGCGATAATTTTTGAGATAGTTATTAAAACTGTTTAAAAGTTGTCAAACGTTGTTTCTCGTTGTATATCCTTTAATTCTAGAGTTAAATTGATAAATAACGTGTACGAATTTGTTTAACGCATTTGTTTTGGTTACTCGACGTCTCCGTTCTCGTGTAGCCTACATATTGCGTTTTTTTTTTTAATTTGCTTACCGGGCGAAAGGTTAGCATGTTTAAAATACGTAAGTCGTTTTGTTCATCAAATTTAAGTTGTTTGCATCAGAGCGACAATTTTTGAGATAGTTATTAAAACTGTTTAAAGGTTGTCAAACGTTGTTTCTCGTTGTATATCCTTTAATTCTAGAGTTAAATTGATAAATAACGTGTACGAATTTGTTTAACGCATTTGTTTTGGTTACTCGACGTCTCCGTTCTCGTGTAGCCTACATATTGCGTTTTTTTTTTAATTTGCTTACCTGGCTAAAGGTTAGCATGTTTAAAATACGTAAGTCGTTTTGTTCATCAAATTTAAGTAGATAACTCATCAGTTGTTTGCATCAGAGCGATAATTTTTGAGATAGTTATTAAAACTGTTTAAAAGTTGTCAAACGTTGTTTCTCGTTGTATATCCTTTAATTCTAGAGTTAAATTGATAAATAACGTGTACGAATTTGTTTAACGCATTTGTTTTGGTTACTCGACGTCTCCGTTCTCGTGTAGCCTACATATTGCTTTTTTTTTTTAATTTGCTTACCGGGCTAAAGGTTAGCATGTTTAAAATACGTAAGTCGTTTTGTTCATCATATTTAAGTAGATAACTCATCAGTTGTTTGCATCAGAGCGATAATTTTTGAGATAGTTATTAAAATTGTTTAAAGGTTGTCAAACGTTGTTTCTCGTTGTATATCCTTTAATTCTAGAGTTAAATTGATAAATAACGTGTACGAATTTGTTTAACGCATTTGTTTTGGTTACTCGACGTCTCCGTTCTCGTGTAGCCTACATATTGCGTTTTTTTTTAATTTGCTTACCTGGCTAAAGGTTAGCATGTTTAAAATACGTAAGTCGTTTTGTTCATCATATTTAAGTAGATAACTCATCAGTTGTTTGCATCAGAGCGATAATTTTTGAGATAGTTATTAAAACTGTTTAAAGGTTGTCAAACGTTGTTTCTCGTTGTATATCCTTTAATTCTAGAGTTAAATTGATAAATAACGTGTACGAATTTGTTTAACGCATTTGTTTTGGTTACTCGACGTCTCCGTTCTCGTGTAGCCTACATATTGCGTTTTTTTTTTAATTTGCTTACCTGGCTAAAGGTTAGCATGTTTAAAATACGTAAGTCGTTTTGTTCATCAAATTTAAGTAGATAACTCATCAGTTGTTTGCATCAGAGCGATAATTTTTGAGATAGTTATTAAAACTGTTTAAAAGTTGTCAAACGTTGTTTCTCGTTGTATATCCTTTAATTCTAGAGTTAAATTGATAAATAACGTGTACGAATTTGTTTAACGCATTTGTTTTGGTTACTCGACGTCTCCGTTCTCGTGTAGCCTACATATTGCTTTTTTTTTTTAATTTGCTTACCGGGCTAAAGGTTAGCATGTTTAAAATACGTAAGTCGTTTTGTGCATCATATTTAAGTAGATAACTCATCAGTTGTTTGCATCAGAGCGACAATTTTTGAGATAGTTATTAAAACTGTTTAAAGGTTGTCAAACGTTGTTTCTCGTTGTATATCCTTTAATTCTAGAGTTAAATTGATAAATAACGTGTACGAATTTGTTTAACGCATTTGTTTTGGTTACTCGACGTCTCCGTTCTCGTATAGCCTACATATTGCGTTTTTTTTTTTAATTTGCTTACCGGGCTAAAGGTTAGCATGTTTAAAATACGTAAGTCGTTTTGTTCATCATATTTAAGTAGATAACTCATCAGTTGTTTGCATCAGAGCGATAATTTTTGAGATAGTTATTAAAACTGTTTAAAAGTTGTCAAACGTTGTTTCTCGTTGTATATCCTTTAATTCTAGAGTTAAATTGATAAATACGTGTACGAATTTGTTTAACGCATTTGTTTTGGTTACTCGACGTCTCCGTTCTCGTGTAGCCTACATATTGCGTTTTTTTTTAATTTGCTTACCTGGCTAAAGGTTAGCATGTTTAAAATACGTAAGTCGTTTTGTTCATCATATTTAAGTAGATAACTCATCAGTTGTTTGCATCAGAGCGATAATTTTTGAGATAGTTATTAAAACTGTTTAAAGGTTGTCAAACGTTGTTTCTCATTGTATATCCTTTAATTCTAGAGTTAAATTGATAAATAACGTGTACAAATTTGTTTAACGCATTTGTTTTGGTTACTCGACGTCTCCGTTCTCGTGTAGCCTACATATTGCGTTTTTTTTTTAATTTGCTTACCGGGCTAAAAGTTAGCATGTTTAAAATACGTAAGTCGTTTTGTTCATCAAATTTAAGTAGATAACTCATCAGTTGTTTGCATCAGAGCGATAATTTTTGAGATAGTTATTAAAACTGTTTAAAAGTTGTCAAACGTTGTTTCTCGTTGTATATCCTTTAATTCTAGAGTTAAATTGATAAATAACGTGTACGAATTTGTTTAAAGCATTTGTTTTGGTTACTCGACGTCTCCGTTCTCGTGTAGCCTACATATTGCGTTTTTTTTTTAATTTGCTTACCGGGCTAAAGGTTAGCATGTTTAAAATACGTAAGTCGTTTTGTTCATCAAATTTAAGTAGATAACTCATCAGTTGTTTGCATCAGAGCGATAATTTTTGAGATAGTTATTAAAACTGTTTAAAAGTTGTCAAACGTTGTTTCTCGTTGTATATCCTTTAATTCTAGAGTTAAATTGATAAATAACGTGTACGAATTTGTTTAACGCATTTGTTTTGGTTACTCGACGTCTCCGTTCTCGTGTAGCCTACATATTGCGTTTTTTTTTTAATTTGCTTACCGGGCTAAAGGTTAGCATGTTTAAAATACGTAAGTCGTTTTGTTCATCAAATTTAAGTAGATAACTCATCAGTTGTTTGCATCAGAGCGATAATTTTTGAGATAGTTATTAAAACTGTTTAAAAGTTGTCAAACGTTGTTTCTCGTTGTATATCCTTTAATTCTAGAGTTAAATTGATAAATAACGTGTACGAATTTGTTTAACGCATTTGTTTTGGTTACTCGACGTCTCCGTTCTCGTGTAGCCTACATATTGCGTTTTTTTTTTAATTTGCTTACCTGGCTAAAGGTTAGCATGTTTAAAATACGTAAGTTGCTTAAAATACGTAAGTCGTTTTGTTCAACAAATTTAAGTAGATAACTCATCAGTTGTTTGCATCAGAGCGATAATTTTTGAGATAGTTATTAAAACTGTTTAAAGGTTGTCAAACGTTGTTTCTCGTTGTATATCCTTTAATTCTAGAGTTAAATTGATAAATAACGTGTACGAATTTGTTTAACGCATTTGTTTTGGTTACTCGACGTCTCCGTTCTCGTGTAGCCTACATATTGCGTTTTTTTTAATTTGCTTACCGGGCTAAAGGTTAGCATGCTTAAAATACGTAAGTCGTTTTGTTCAACAAATTTAAGTAGATAACTCATCAGTTGTTTGTATCAGAGCGATAATTTTTGAGATAGTTATTAAAACTGTTTAAAGGTTGTCAAACGTTGTTTCTCGTTGTATATCCTTTAATTCTAGAGATAAATTGATAAATAACGTGTACGAATTTGTTTAACGCATTTGTTTTGGTTACTCGACGTCTCCATTCTCGTGTAGCCTACATATTGCGTTTTTTTTTAATTTGCTTACCGGGCTAAAGGTTAGCATGTTTAAAATACGTAAGTCGTTTTGTTCATCAAATTTAAGTAGATAACTCATCAGTTGTTTGCATCAGAGCGACAATTTTTGAGATAGTTATTAAAACTGTTTAAAGGTTGTCAAATGTTGTTTCTCGTTGTATATCCTTTAATTCTAGAGTTAAATTGATAAATAACGTGTACGAATTTGTTTAACGCATTTGTTTTGGTTACTCGACGTCTCCGTTCTCGTGTAGCCTACATATTGCGTTTTTTTTTTAATTTGCTTACCGGGCTAAAGGTTAGCATGTTTAAAATACGTAAGTCGTTTTGTTCAACAAATTTGAGTAGATAACTCAGCAGTTGTTTGCATCAGAGCGACAATTTTTGAGATAGTTATTAAAACTGTTTAAAGGTTGTCAAACGTTGTTTCTCGTTGTATATCCTTTAATTCTAGAGTTAAATTGATAAATAACGTGTACGAATTAGTTTAACGCATTTGTTTTGGTTACTCGACGTCTCCGTTCTCGTGTAGCCTACATATTGCGTTTTTTTTTAATTTGCTTACCGGGCTAAAGGTTAGCATGTTTAAAATACGTAAGTCGTTTTGTTCAACAAATTTAAGTAGATAACTCATCAGTTGTTTGCATCAGAGCGACAATTTTTGAGATAGTTATTAAAACTGTTTAAAGGTTGTCAAACGTTGTTTCTCGTTGTATATCCTTTAATTCTATAGTTAAATTGATAAATAACGTGTTCGAATTTGTTTAACGCATTTGTTTTGGTTACTCGACGTCTCCGTTCTCGTGTAGCCTACATATTGCGTTTTTTTTTTTAATTTGCTTACCGGGCTAAAGGTTAGCATGTTTAAAATACGTAAGTCGTTTTGTTCAACAAATTTGAGTAGATAACTCAGCAGTTGTTTGCATCAGAGCGACAATTTTTGAGATAGTTATTAAAACTGTTTAAAGGTTGTCAAACGTTGTTTCTCGTTGTATATCCTTTAATTCTAGAGTTAAATTGATAAATAACGTGTACGAATTTGTTTAACGCATTTGTTTTGGTTACTCGACGTCTCCGTTCTCGTGTAGCCTACATATTGCGTTTTTTTTTTAATTTGCTTACCCGGTTAAAGGTTAGCATGTTTAAAATACGTAAGTCGTTTTGTTCAACAAATTTGAGTAGATAACTCATCAGTTGTTTGCATCAGAGCGACAATTTTTGAGATAGTTATTAAAACTGTTTAAAGGTTGTCAAACGTTGTTTCTCGTTGTATATCCTTTAATTCTAGAGTTAAATTGATAAATAACGTGTGCGAATTTGTTTAACGCATTTGTTTTGGTTACTCGACGTCTCCGTTCTCGTGTAGCCTACATATTGCGTTTTTTTTTTAATTTGCTTACCGTGCTAAAGGCTAGCATGTTTAAAATACGTAAGTCGTTTTGTTCATCAAATTTAAGTAGATAACTCATCAGTTGTTTGCATCAGAGCGACAATTTTTGAGATAGTTATTAAAACTGTTTAAAGGTTGTCAAACGTTGTTTCCCGTTGTATATCCTTTAATTCTAGAGTTAAATTGATAAATAACGTGTACGAATTTGTTTAACGCATTTGTTTTGGTTGCTCGACGTCTCCGTTCTCGTGTAGCCTACATATTGCGTTTTTTTTTTATATGCTTACCGGGCTAAAGGTTAGCATGCTTAAAATACGTAAGTCGTTTTGTTCAACAAATTTAAGTAGATAACTCATCAGTTGTTTGCATCAGAGCGATAATTTTTAAGATAGTTGTTAAAACTGTTTAAAGGTTTTCAAACGTTGTTTCTCGTTGTATATCCTTTAATTCTAGAGTTAAATTGATAAATAACGTGTACGAATTTGTTTAACGCATTTGTTTTGGTTACTCGACGTCTCCGTTCTCGTGTAGCCTACATATTGCGTTTTTTTTTAAATTTGCTTACCGGGCTAAAGGTTAGCATGTTTAAAATACGTAAGTCGTTTTGTTCATCAAATTTAAGTAGATAACTCATCAGTTGTTTGCATCAGAGCGACAATTTTTGAGATAGTTATTAAAACTGTTTAAAGGTTGTCAAACGTTGTTTCTCGTTGTATATCCTTTAATTCTAGAGTTAAATTGATAAATAACGTGTACGAATTTGTTTAACGCATTTGTTTTGGTTACTCGACGTCTCCGTTCTCCTGTAGCCTACATATTGCGTTTTTTTTTTAATTTGCTTACCGGGCTAAAGGTTAGCATGTTTAAAATACGTAAGTCGTTTTGTTCATCAAATTTAAGTAGATAACTCATCAGTTGTTTGCATCAGAGCGACAATTTTTGAGATAGTTATTAAAACTGTTTAAAGGTTGTCAAACGTTTTTTCTCGTTGTATATCCTTTAATTCTAGAGTTAAATTGATAAATAACGTGTACGAATTTGTTTAAAGCATTTGTTTTGGTTACTCGACGTCTCCGTTCTCGTGAAGCCTACATATTGCGTTTTTTTTTAATTTGCTTACCGGGCTAAAGGTTAGCATGCTTAAAATACGTAAGTCGTTTTGTTCAACAAATTTAAGTAGATAACTCATCAGTTGTTTGCATTAGAGCGACAATTTTTGAGATAGTTATTAAAACTGTTTAAAGGTTGTCAAAAGTTGTTTCTCGTTGTATATCCTTTAATTCTAGAGTTAAATTGATAAATAACGTGTACGAATTTTTTTGGTTACTCGACGTCTCCGTTCTCGTGTAGCCTACATATTGCGTTTTTTTTTTAATTTGCTTACCGGGCTAAAGGTTAGCATGTTTAAAATACGTAAGTCGTTTTGTTCAACAAATTTAAGTAGATAACTCATCAGTTGTTTGCATCAGAGCGACAATTTTTGAGATAGTTATTAAAACTGTTTAAAGGTTGTCAAACGTTGTTTCTCGTTGTATATCCTTTAATTCTAGTTTTAAATTGATAAATAACGTGTACGAATTTGTTTAACGCATTTGTTTTGGTTACTCGACGTCTCCGTTCTCGTGTAGCCTACATATTGCGTTTTTTTTTTAATTTGCTTACCGGGCTAAAGGTTAGCATGTTTAAAATACGTAAGTCGTTTTGTTCAACAAATTTAAGTAGATAACTCATCAGTTGTTTGCATCAGAGCGACAATTTTTGAGATAGTTATTAAAACTGTTTAAAGGTTGTCAAACGTTGTTTCTCGTTGTATATCCTTTAATTCTAGAGTTAAATTGATAAATAACGTGTACGAATTTGTTTAACGCATTTGTTTTGGTTACTCGACGTCTCCGTTCTCGTGTAGCCTACATATTGCGTTTTTTTTTTTAATTTGCTTACCGGGCTAAAGGTTAGCATGCTTAAAATACGTAAGTCGTTTTGTTCAACAAATTTAAGTAGATAACTCATCAGTTGTTTGCATCAGAGCGATAATTTTTGAGATAGTTATTAAAACTGTTTAAAGGTTGTCAAACGTTGTTTCTCGTTGTATATCCTTTAATTCTAGAGTTAAATTGATAAATAACGTGTACGAATTTGTTTAACGCATTTGTTTTGGTTACTCCACGTCTCCGTTCTCGTGTAGCCTACATATTGCGTTTTTTTTTTAATTTGCTTACCGGGCTAAAGGTTAGCATGTTTAAAATACGTAAGTCGTTTTGTTCATCAAATTTAAGTAGATAACTCATCAATTGTTTGCATCAGAGAGACAATTTTTGAGATAGTTATTAAAACTGTTTAAAGGTTGTCAAACGTTGTTTCTCGTTGTATATCCTTTAATTCTAGAGTTAAATTGATAAATAACGTGTACGAATTTGTTTAACGCATTTGTTTTGGTTACTCGACGTCTCCGTTCTCGTGTAGCCTACATATTGCGTTTTTTTTAAATTTGCTTACCGGGCTAAAGGTTAGCATGTTTAAAATACGTAAGTCGTTTTGTTCAACAAATTTAAGTAGATAACTCATCAGTTGTTTGCATCAGAGCGACAATTTTTGAGATAGTTATTAAAACTGTTTAAAGGTTGTCAAACGTTGTTTCTCGTTGTATATCCTTTAATTCTAGAGTTAAATTGATAAATAACGTGTACGAATTTGTTTAACGCATTTGTTTTGGTTACTCGACGTCTCCGTTCTCGTGTAGCCTACATATTGCGTTTTTTTTTTAATTTGCTTACCGGGCTAAAGGTTAGCATGTTTAAAATACGTAAGTCGTTTTGTTCAACAAATTTAAGTAGATAACTCATCAGTTGTTTGCATCAGAGCGACAATTTTTGAGATAATTATTAAAACTGTTTAAAGGTTGTCAAACGTTGTTTCTCGTTGTATATCCTTTAATTCTAGAGTTAAATTGATAAATAACGTGTACGAATTTGTTTAACGCATTTGTTTTGGTTACTCGACGTCTCCGTTCTCGTGAAGCCTACATATTGCGTTTTTTTTTAATTTGCTTATCGGGCTATAGGTTAGCATGTTTAAAATACGTAAGTCGTTTTGTTCATCAAATTTAAGTAGATAACTCATCAGTTGTTTGCATCAGAGCGACAATTTTTGAGATAGTTATTAAAACGGTTTAAAGGTTGTCAAACGTTGTTTCTCGTTGTATATCCTTTAATTCTAGAGTTAAATTGATAAATAACGTGTACGAATTTGTTTAACGCATTTGTTTTGGTTACTCGACGTCTCCGTTCTCGTGTAGCCTACATATTGCGTTTTTTTTTAATTTGCTTACCGGGCTAAAGGTTAGCATGTTTAAAATACGTAAGTCGTTTTGTTCAACAAATTTAAGTAGATAACTCAGCAGTTGTTTGCATCAGAGCGATAATTTTTAAGATAGTTGTTAAAACTGTTTAAAGGTTTTCAAACGTTGTTTCTCGTTGTATATCCTTTAATTCTAGAGTTAAATTGATAAATAACGTGTACGAATTTGTTTAACGCATTTGTTTTGGTTACTCGACGTCTCCGTTCTCGTGTAGCCTACATATTGCGTTTTTTTTTAAATTTGCTTACCGGGCTAAAGGTTAGCATGTTTAAAATACGTAAGTCGTTTTGTTCATCAAATTTAAGTAGATAACTCATCAGTTGTTTGCATCAGAGCGACAATTTTTGAGATAGTTATTAAAACTGTTTAAAGGTTGTCAAACGTTGTTTCTCGTTGTATATCCTTTAATTCTAGAGTTAAATTGATAAATAACGTGTACGAATTTGTTTAACGCATTTGTTTTGGTTACTCGACGTCTCCGTTCTCCTGTAGCCTACATATTGCGTTTTTTTTTTAATTTGCTTACCGGGCTAAAGGTTAGCATGTTTAAAATACGTAAGTCGTTTTGTTCATCAAATTTAAGTAGATAACTCATCAGTTGTTTGCATCAGAGCGACAATTTTTGAGATAGTTATTAAAACTGTTTAAAGGTTGTCAAACGTTTTTTCTCGTTGTATATCCTTTAATTCTAGAGTTAAATTGATAAATAACGTGTACGAATTTGTTTAAAGCATTTGTTTTGGTTACTCGACGTCTCCGTTCTCGTGAAGCCTACATATTGCGTTTTTTTTTAATTTGCTTACCGGGCTAAAGGTTAGCATGCTTAAAATACGTAAGTCGTTTTGTTCAACAAATTTAAGTAGATAACTCATCAGTTGTTTGCATTAGAGCGACAATTTTTGAGATAGTTATTAAAACTGTTTAAAGGTTGTCAAAAGTTGTTTCTCGTTGTATATCCTTTAATTCTAGAGTTAAATTGATAAATAACGTGTACGAATTTTTTTGGTTACTCGACGTCTCCGTTCTCGTGTAGCCTACATATTGCGTTTTTTTTTTAATTTGCTTACCGGGCTAAAGGTTAGCATGTTTAAAATACGTAAGTCGTTTTGTTCAACAAATTTAAGTAGATAACTCATCAGTTGTTTGCATCAGAGCGACAATTTTTGAGATAGTTATTAAAACTGTTTAAAGGTTGTCAAACGTTGTTTCTCGTTGTATATCCTTTAATTCTAGTTTTAAATTGATAAATAACGTGTACGAATTTGTTTAACGCATTTGTTTTGGTTACTCGACGTCTCCGTTCTCGTGTAGCCTACATATTGCGTTTTTTTTTTAATTTGCTTACCGGGCTAAAGGTTAGCATGTTTAAAATACGTAAGTCGTTTTGTTCAACAAATTTAAGTAGATAACTCATCAGTTGTTTGCATCAGAGCGACAATTTTTGAGATAGTTATTAAAACTGTTTAAAGGTTGTCAAACGTTGTTTCTCGTTGTATATCCTTTAATTCTAGAGTTAAATTGATAAATAACGTGTACGAATTTGTTTAACGCATTTGTTTTGGTTACTCGACGTCTCCGTTCTCGTGTAGCCTACATATTGCGTTTTTTTTTTTAATTTGCTTACCGGGCTAAAGGTTAGCATGCTTAAAATACGTAAGTCGTTTTGTTCAACAAATTTAAGTAGATAACTCATCAGTTGTTTGCATCAGAGCGATAATTTTTGAGATAGTTATTAAAACTGTTTAAAGGTTGTCAAACGTTGTTTCTCGTTGTATATCCTTTAATTCTAGAGTTAAATTGATAAATAACGTGTACGAATTTGTTTAACGCATTTGTTTTGGTTACTCCACGTCTCCGTTCTCGTGTAGCCTACATATTGCGTTTTTTTTTTAATTTGCTTACCGGGCTAAAGGTTAGCATGTTTAAAATACGTAAGTCGTTTTGTTCATCAAATTTAAGTAGATAACTCATCAATTGTTTGCATCAGAGAGACAATTTTTGAGATAGTTATTAAAACTGTTTAAAGGTTGTCAAACGTTGTTTCTCGTTGTATATCCTTTAATTCTAGAGTTAAATTGATAAATAACGTGTACGAATTTGTTTAACGCATTTGTTTTGGTTACTCGACGTCTCCGTTCTCGTGTAGCCTACATATTGCGTTTTTTTTAAATTTGCTTACCGGGCTAAAGGTTAGCATGTTTAAAATACGTAAGTCGTTTTGTTCAACAAATTTAAGTAGATAACTCATCAGTTGTTTGCATCAGAGCGACAATTTTTGAGATAGTTATTAAAACTGTTTAAAGGTTGTCAAACGTTGTTTCTCGTTGTATATCCTTTAATTCTAGAGTTAAATTGATAAATAACGTGTACGAATTTGTTTAACGCATTTGTTTTGGTTACTCGACGTCTCCGTTCTCGTGTAGCCTACATATTGCGTTTTTTTTTTAATTTGCTTACCGGGCTAAAGGTTAGCATGTTTAAAATACGTAAGTCGTTTTGTTCAACAAATTTAAGTAGATAACTCATCAGTTGTTTGCATCAGAGCGACAATTTTTGAGATAATTATTAAAACTGTTTAAAGGTTGTCAAACGTTGTTTCTCGTTGTATATCCTTTAATTCTAGAGTTAAATTGATAAATAACGTGTACGAATTTGTTTAACGCATTTGTTTTGGTTACTCGACGTCTCCGTTCTCGTGAAGCCTACATATTGCGTTTTTTTTTAATTTGCTTATCGGGCTATAGGTTAGCATGTTTAAAATACGTAAGTCGTTTTGTTCATCAAATTTAAGTAGATAACTCATCAGTTGTTTGCATCAGAGCGACAATTTTTGAGATAGTTATTAAAACGGTTTAAAGGTTGTCAAACGTTGTTTCTCGTTGTATATCCTTTAATTCTAGAGTTAAATTGATAAATAACGTGTACGAATTTGTTTAACGCATTTGTTTTGGTTACTCGACGTCTCCGTTCTCGTGTAGCCTACATATTGCGTTTTTTTTTAATTTGCTTACCGGGCTAAAGGTTAGCATGTTTAAAATACGTAAGTCGTTTTGTTCAACAAATTTAAGTAGATAACTCAGCAGTTGTTTGCATCAGAGCGACAATTTTTGAGATAGTTATTAAAACTGTTTAAAGGTTGTCAAACGTTGTTTCTCGTTGTATATCCTTTAATTCTAGAGTTAAATTGATAAATAACGTGTACGAATTTGTTTAACGCATTTGTTTTGGTTACTCGACGTCTCCGTTCTCGTGTAGCCTACATATTGCGTTTTTTTTTTAATTTGCTTACCCGGCTAAAGGTTAGCATGTTTAAAATACGTAAGTCGTTTTGTTCAACAAATTTGAGTAGATAACTCATCAGTTGTTTGCATCAGAGCGACAATTTTTGAGATAGTTATTAAAACTGTTTAAAGGTTGTCAAACGTTGTTTCTCGTTGTATATCCTTTAATTCTAGAGTTAAATTGATAAATAACGTGTACGAATTTGTTTAACGCATTTGTTTTGGTTACTCGACGTCTCCGTTCTCGTGTAGCCTACATATTGCGTTTTTTTTTTAATTTGCTTACCGTGCTAAAGGCTAGCATGTTTAAAATACGTAAGTCGTTTTGTTCATCAAATTTAAGTAGATAACTCATCAGTTGTTTGCATCAGAGCGACAATTTTTGAGATAGTTATTAAAACTGTTTAAAGGTTGTCAAACGTTGTTTCCCGTTGTATATCCTTTAATTCTAGAGTTAAATTGATAAATAACGTGTACGAATTTGTTTAACGCATTTGTTTTGGTTGCTCGACGTCTCCGTTCTCGTGTAGCCTACATATTGCGTTTTTTTTTTATATGCTTACCGGGCTAAAGGTTAGCATGCTTAAAATACGTAAGTCGTTTTGTTCAACAAATTTAAGTAGATAACTCATCAGTTGTTTGCATCAGAGCGATAATTTTTAAGATAGTTGTTAAAACTGTTTAAAGGTTTTCAAACGTTGTTTCTCGTTGTATATCCTTTAATTCTAGAGTTAAATTGATAAATAACGTGTACGAATTTGTTTAACGCATTTGTTTTGGTTACTCGACGTCTCCGTTCTCGTGTAGCCTACATATTGCGTTTTTTTTTAAATTTGCTTACCGGGCTAAAGGTTAGCATGTTTAAAATACGTAAGTCGTTTTGTTCATCAAATTTAAGTAGATAACTCATCAGTTGTTTGCATCAGAGCGACAATTTTTGAGATAGTTATTAAAACTGTTTAAAGGTTGTCAAACGTTGTTTCTCGTTGTATATCCTTTAATTCTAGAGTTAAATTGATAAATAACGTGTACGAATTTGTTTAACGCATTTGTTTTGGTTACTCGACGTCTCCGTTCTCCTGTAGCCT
Source organism: Eurosta solidaginis (assembly GCF_040869045.1). Classification (NCBI taxonomy): domain Eukaryota; kingdom Metazoa; phylum Arthropoda; class Insecta; order Diptera; family Tephritidae; genus Eurosta; species Eurosta solidaginis. The sequence continues at coordinate 155,170 of NW_027136963.1, forward strand.
ACATATTGCGTTTTTTTTTTAATTTGCTTACCGGGCTAAAGGTTAGCATGTTTAAAATACGTAAGTCGTTTTGTTCATCAAATTTAAGTAGATAACTCATCAGTTGTTTGCATCAGAGCGACAATTTTTGAGATAGTTATTAAAACTGTTTAAAGGTTGTCAAACGTTGTTTCTCGTTGTATATCCTTTAATTCTAGAGTTAAATTGATAAATAACGTGTACGAATTTGTTTAAAGCATTTGTTTTGGTTACTCGACGTCTCCGTTCTCGTGTAGCCTACATATTGCGTTTTTTTTTAATTTGCTTACCGGGCTAAAGGTTAGCATGCTTAAAATACGTAAGTCGTTTTGTTCAACAAATTTAAGTAGATAACTCATCAGTTGTTTGCATCAGAGCGACAATTTTTGAGATAGTTATTAAAACTGTTTAAAGGTTGTCAAAAGTTGTTTCTCGTTGTATATCCTTTAATTCTAGAGTTAAATTGATAAATAACGTGTACGAATTTTTTTGGTTACTCGATGTCTCCGTTCTCGTGTAGCCTACATATTGCGTTTTTTTTTTAATTTGCTTACCGGGCTAAAGGTTAGCATGTTTAAAATACGTAAGTCGTTTTGTTCAACAAATTTAAGTAGATAACTCATCAGTTGTTTGCATCAGAGCGACAATTTTTGAGATAGTTATTAAAACTGTTTAAAGGTTGTCAAACGTTGTTTCTCGTTGTATATCCTTTAATTCTAGTTTTAAATTGATAAATAACGTGTACGAATTTGTTTAACGCATTTGTTTTGGTTACTCGACGTCTCCGTTCTCGTGTAGCCTACATATTGCGTTTTTTTTTTAATTTGCTTACCGGGCTAAAGGTTAGCATGTTTAAAATACGTAAGTCGTTTTGTTCAACAAATTTAAGTAGATAACTCATCAGTTGTTTGCATCAGAGCGACAATTTTTGAGATAATTATTAAAACTGTTTAAAGGTTGTCAAACGTTGTTTCTCGTTGTATATCCTTTAATTCTAGAGTTAAATTGATAAATAACGTGTACGAATTTGTTTAACGCATTTGTTTTGGTTACTCGACGTCTCCGTTCTCGTGAAGCCTACATATTGCGTTTTTTTTTTAATTTGCTTATCGGGCTATAGGTTAGCATGTTTAAAATACGTAAGTCGTTTTGTTCATCAAATTTAAGTAGATAACTCATCAGTTGTTTGCATCAGAGCGACAATTTTTGAGATAGTTATTAAAACTGTTTAAAGGTTGTCAAACGTTGTTTCTCGTTGTATATCCTTTAATTCTAGAGTTAAATTGATAAATAACGTGTACGAATTTGTTTAACGCATTTGTTTTGGTTACTCGACGTCTCCGATCTCGTGTAGCCTACATATTGCGTTTTTTTTTAATTTGCTTACCGTGCTAAAGGTTAGCATGTTGAAAATACGTAAGTCGTTTTGTTCATCAAATTTAAGTAGATAACTCATCAGTTGTTTGCATCAGAGCGATAATTTTTGAGATAGTTATTAAAACTGTTTAAAGGTTGTCAAACGTTGTTTCTCGTTGTATATCCTTTAATTCTAGAGTTAAATTGATAAATAACGTGTACGAATTTGTTTAACGCATTTGTTTTGGTTACTCGACGTCTCCGTTCTCGTGTAGCCTACATATTGCGTTTTTTTTTTTAATTTGCTTACCGGGCTAAAGGTTAGCATGCTTAAAATACGTAAGTCGTTTTGTTCAACAAATTTAAGTAGATAACTCATCAGTTGTTTGCATCAGAGCGATAATTTTTGAGATAATTATTAAAACTGTTTAAAGGTTGTCAAACGTTGTTTCTCGTTGTATATCCTTTAATTCTAGAGTTAAATTGATAAATAACGTGTACGAATTTGTTTAACGCATTTGTTTTGGTTACTCCACGTCTCCGTTCTCGTGTAGCCTACATATTGCGTTTTTTTTTTAATTTGCTTACCGGGCTAAAGGTTAGCATGTTTAAAATACGTAAGTCGTTTTGTTCATCAAATTTAAGTAGATAACTCATCAATTGTTTGCATCAGAGAGACAATTTTTGAGATAGTTATTAAAACTGTTTAAAGGTTGTCAAACGTTGTTTCTCGTTGTATATCCTTTAATTCTAGAGTTAAATTGATAAATAACGTGTACGAATTTGTTTAACGCATTTGTTTTGGTTACTCGACGTCTCCGTTCTCGTGTAGCCTACATATTGCGTTTTTTTTAAATTTGCTTACCGGGCTAAAGGTTAGCATGTTTAAAATACGTAAGTCGTTTTGTTCAACAAATTTAAGTAGATAACTCATCAGTTGTTTGCATCAGAGCGACAATTTTTGAGATAGTTATTAAAACTGTTTAAAGGTTGTCAAACGTTGTTTCTCGTTGTATATCCTTTAATTCTAGAGTTAAATTGATAAATAACGTGTACGAATTTGTTTAGCGCATTTGTTTTGGTTACTCGACGTCTCCGTTCTCGTGTAGCCTACATATTGCGTTTTTTTTTTTAATTTGCTTACCGGGCTAAAGGTTAGCATGTTTAAAATACGTAAGTCGTTTTGTTCATCAAATTTAAGTAGATAACTCATCAGTTGTTTGCATCAGAGCGACAATTTTTGAGATAGTTATTAAAACTGTTTAAAGGTTGTCAAACGTTGTTTCTCGTTGTATATCCTTTAATTCTAGAGTTAAATTGATAAATAACGTGTACGAATTTGTTTAACGCATTTGTTTTTGTTACTCGACGTCTCCGTTCTCGTGTAGCCTACATATTGCGTTTTTTATTTAATTTGCTTACCGGGCTAAAGGTTAGCACGTTTAAAATACGTAAGTCGTTTTGTTCAACAAATTTAAGTAGATAACTCATCAGTTGTTTGCATCAGAGCGCTAATTTTTGAGATAGTAATTAAAACTGTTTAAAGGTTGTCAAACGTTGTTTCTCGTTGTATATCCTTTAATTCTAGAGTTAAATTGATAAATAACGTGTACGAATTTGTTTAACGCATTTGTTTTGGTTACTCGACGTCTCCGTTCTCGTGTAGCCTACATATTGCATTTTTTTTTTAATTTGCTTACCGGGCTAAAGGTTAGCATGTTTAAAATACGTAAGTCGTTTTGTTCATCAAATTTAAGTAGATACTCATCAGTTGTTTGCATCAGAGCGACAATTTTTGAGATAGTTATTAAAACTGTTTAAAGGTTGTCAAACGTTGTTTCTCGTTGTATATCCTTTAATTCTAGAGTTAAATTGATAAATAACGTGTACGAATTTGTTTAACGCATTTGTTTTGGTTACTCGACGTCTCCGTTCTCGTGTAGCCTACATATTGCGTTTTTTTTAATTTGCCTACCGGGCTAAAGGTTAGCATGTTTAAAATACGTAAGTCGTTTTGTTCAACAAATTTGAGTAGATAATTCATCAGTTGTTTGCATCAGAGCGATAATTTTTGAGATAGTTATTAAAACTGTTTAAAGGTTGTCAAACGTTGTTTCTCGTTGTATATCCTTTAATTCTAGAGTTAAATTGATAAATAACGCGTACGAATTTGTTTAACGCATTTGTTTTGGTTACTCGACGTCTCCGTTCTCGTGTAGCCTACATATTGCGTTTTTTTTTTTAATTTGCTTACCGCGCTAAAGGTTAGCATGCTTAAAATACGTAAGTCGTTTTGTTCAACAAATTTAAGTAGATAACTCATCAGTTGTTTGCATCAGAGCGATAATTTTTGAGATAGTTATTAAAACTGTTTAAAGGTTGTCAAACGTTGTTTCTCGTTGTATATCCTTTAATTCTAGAGTTAAATTGATAAATAACGTGTACGAATTTGTTTAACGCATTTGTTTTGGTTACTCGACGTCTCCGTTCTCGTGTAGCCTACATATTGCGTTTTTTTTTTAATTTGCTTACCGGGCTAAAGGTTAGCATGCTTAAAATACGTAAGTCGTTTTGTTCAACAAATTTAAGTAGATAACTCATCAGTTGTTTGCATTAGAGCGATAATTTTTGAGATAGTTATTAAAACTGTTTAAAGGTTGTCAAACGTTGTATATCCTTTAATTCTAGAGTTAAATTGATAAATAACGTGTACGAATTTGTTTAACGCATTTGTTTTGGTTACTCGACGTCTCCGTTCTCGTGTAGCCTACATATTGCGTTTTTTTTTTTAATTTGCTTACCGCGCTAAAGGTTAGCATGCTTAAAATACGTAAGTCGTTTTGTTCAACAAATTTAAGTAGATAACTCATCAGTTGTTTGCATCAGAGCGATAATTTTTGAGATAGTTATTAAAACTGTTTAAAGGTTGTCAAACGTTGTTTCTCGTTGTATATCCTTTAATTCTAGAGTTAAATTGATAAATAACGTGTACGAATTTGTTTAACGCATTTGTTTTGGTTACTCGACGTCTCCGTTCTCGTGTAGCCTACATATTGCGTTTTTTTTTAATTTGCTTACCGGGCTAAAGGTTAGCATGTTTAAAATACGTAAGTCGTTTTGTTCAACAAATTTGAGTAGATAACTCATCAGTTGTTTGCATCAGAGCGACAATTTTTGAGATAGTTATTAAAACTGTTTAAAGGTTGTCAAACGTTGTTTCTCGTTGTATATCCTTTAATTCTAGAGTTAAATTGATAAATAACGTGTACGAATTTGTTTAATGCATTTGTTTTGGTTACTCGACGTCTCCGTTCTCGTGTAGCCTACATATTGCGTTTTTTTTTTAATTTGCTTACCGGGCTAAAGGTTAGCATGTTTAAAATACGTAAGTCGTTTTGTTCAACAAATTTAAGTAGATAACTCATCAGTTGTTTTCATCAGAGCGACAATTTTTGAGATAGTTATTAAAACTGTTTAAAGGTTGTCAAACGTTGTTTCTCGTTGTATATCCTTTAATTCTAGAGTTAAATTGATAAATAACGTGTACGAATTTGTTTAACGCATTTGTTTTGGTTACTCGACGTCTCCGTTCTCGTGTAGCCTACATATTGCATTTTTTTTTAATTTGCTTACCGGGCTAAAGGTTAGCATGTTTAAAATACGTAAGTCGTTTTGTTCATCAAATTTAAGTAGATAACTCATAAGTTGTTTGCATCAGAGCGACAATTTTTGAGATAGTTATTAAAACTGTTTAAAGGTTGTCAAACGTTGTTTCTCGTTGTATATCCTTTAATTCTAGAGTTAAATTGATAAATAACGTGTACGAATTTGTTTAACGCATTTGTTTTGGTTACTCGACGTCTCCGTTCTCGTGTAGCCTACATATTGCGTTTTTTTTTTTATTTGCTTACCGCGCTAAAGGTTAGCATGCTTAAAATACGTAAGTCGTTTTGTTCAACAAATTTAAGTAGATAACTCATCAGTTGTTTGCATCAGAGCGATAATTTTTGAGATAGTTATTAAAACTGTTTAAAGGTTGTCAAACGTTGTTTCTCGTTGTATATCCTTTAATTCTAGAGTTAAATTGATAAATAACGTGTACGAATTTGTTTAACGCATTTGTTTTGGTTACTCGACGTCTCCGTTCTCGTGTAGCCTACATATTGCGTTTTTTTTTAATTTGCTTACCGGGCTAAAGGTTAGCATGCTTAAAATACGTAAGTCGTTTTGTTCAACAAATTTAAGTAGATAACTCATCAGTTGTTTGCATTAGAGCGATAATTTTTGAGATAGTTATTAAAACTGTTTAAAGGTTGTCAAACGTTGTTTCTCGTTGTATATCCTTTAATTCTAGAGTTAAATTGATAAATAACGCGTACGAATTTGTTTAACGCATTTGTTTTGGTTACTCGACGTCTCCGTTCTCGTGTAGCCTACATATTGCGTTTTTTTTTTTAATTTGCTTACCGCGCTAAAGGTTAGCATGCTTAAAATACGTAAGTCGTTTTGTTCAACAAATTTAAGTAGATAACTCATCAGTTGTTTGCATCAGAGCGATAATTTTTGAGATAGTTATTAAAACTGTTTAAAGGTTGTCAAATGTTGTTTCTCGTTGTATATCCTTTAATTCTAGAGTTAAATTGATAAATAACGCGTACGAATTTGTTTAACGCATTTGTTTTGGTTACTCGACGTCTCCGTTCTCGTGTAGCCTACATATTGCGTTTTTTTTTTTAATTTGCTTACCGCGCTAAAGGTTAGCATGCTTAAAATACGTAAGTCGTTTTGTTCAACAAATTTAAGTAGATAACTCATCAGTTGTTTGCATCAGAGCGATAATTTTTGAGATAGTTATTAAAACTGTTTAAAGGTTGTCAAACGTTGTTTCTCGTTGTATATCCTTTAATTCTAGAGTTAAATTGATAAATAACGTGTACGAATTTGTTTAACGCATTTGTTTTGGTTACTCGACGTCTCCGTTCTCGTGTAGCCTACATATTGCGTTTTTTTTTTAATTTGCTTACCGGGCTAAAGGTTAGCATGCTTAAAATACGTAAGTCGTTTTGTTCAACAAATTTAAGTAGATAACTCATCAGTTGTTGGTATTAGAGCGATAATTTTTGAGATAGTTATTAAAACTGTTTAAAGGTTGTCAAACGTTGTTTCTCGTTGTATATCCTTTAATTCTAGAGTTAAATTGATAAATAACGTGTACGAATTTGTTTAACGCATTTGTTTTGGTTACTCGACGTCTCCGTTCTCGTGTAGCCTACATATTGCGTTTTTTTTTTTAATTTGCTTACCGGGCTAAAGGTTAGCATGTTTAAAATACGTAAGTCGTTTTGTTCAACAAATTTGAGTAGATAACTCAGCAGTTGTTTGCATCAGAGCGACAATTTTTGAGATAGTTATTAAAACTGTTTAAAGGTTGTCAAACGTTGTTTCTCGTTGTATATCCTTTAATTCTAGAGTTAAATTGATAAATAACGTGTACGAATTTGTTTAACGCATTTGTTTTGGTTACTCGATGTCTCCGTTCTCGTGTAGCCTACATATTGCGTTTTTTTTTTTAATTTGCTTACCGCGCTAAAGGTTAGCATGCTTAAAATACGTAAGTCGTTTTGTTCAACAAATTTAAGTAGATAACTCATCAGTTGTTTGCATCAGAGCGATAATTTTTGAGATAGTTATTAAAACTGTTTAAAGGTTGTCAAACGTTGTTTCTCGTTGTATATCCTTTAATTCTAGAGTTAAATTGATAAATAACGTGTACGAATTTGTTTAACGCATTTGTTTTGGTTACTCGACGTCTCCGTTCTCGTGTAGCCTACATATTGCGTTTTTTTTTTAATTTGCTTACCGGGCTAAAGGTTAGCATGTTTAAAATACGTAAGTCGTTTTGTTCAACAAATTTGAGTAGATAACTCATCAGTTGTTTGCATCAGAGCGACAATTTTTGAGATAGTTATTAAAACTGTTTAAAGGTTGTCAAACGTTGTTTCTCGTTGTATATCCTTTAATTCTAGAGTTAAATTGATAAATAACGTGTACGAATTTGTTTAATGCATTTGTTTTGGTTACTCGACGTCTCCGTTCTCGTGTAGCCTACATATTGCGTTTTTTTTTTAATTTGCTTACCGGGCTAAAGGTTAGCATGTTTAAAATACGTAAGTCGTTTTGTTCAACAAATTTAAGTAGATAACTCATCAGTTGTTTTCATCAGAGCGACAATTTTTGAGATAGTTATTAAAACTGTTTAAAGGTTGTCAAACGTTGTTTCTCGTTGTATATCCTTTAATTCTAGAGTTAAATTGATAAATAACGTGTACGAATTTGTTTAACGCATTTGTTTTGGTTACTCGACGTCTGCGTTCTCGTGTAGCCTACATATTGCGTTTTTTTTTAATTTGCTTACCGGGCTAAAGGTTAGCATGTTTAAAATACGTAAGTCGTTTTGTTCATCAAATTTAAGTAGATAACTCATAAGTTGTTTGCATCAGAGCGACAATTTTTGAGATAGTTATTAAAACTGTTTAAAGGTTGTCAAACGTTGTTTCTCGTTGTATATCCTTTAATTCTAGAGTTAAATTGATAAATAACGTGTACGTATTTGTTTAACGCATTTGTTTTGGTTACTCGACGTCTCCGTTCTCGTGTAGCCTACATATTGCGTTTTTTTTTAATTTGCTTACCGGGCTAATGGTTAGCATGCTTAAAATACGTAAGTCGTTTTGTTCAACAAATTTAAGTAGATAACTCATCAGTTGTTTGCATCAGAGCGATAATTTTTGAGATAGTAATTAAAACTGTTTAAAGGTTGTCAAACGTTGTTTCTCGTTGTATATCCTTTAATTCTAGAGTTAAATTGATAAATAACGTGTACGAATTTGTTTAACGCATTTGTTTTGGTTACTCGACGTCTCCGTTCTCGTGTAGCCTACATATTGCATTTTTTTTTTTATTTGCTTACCGGGCTAAAGGTTAGCATGTTTAAAATACGTAAGTCATTTTGTTCATCAAATTTAAGTAGATAACTCATCAGTTGTTTGCATCAGAGCGACAATTTTTGAGATAGTTATTAAAACTGTTTAAAGGTTGTCAAACGTTGTTTCTCGTTGTATATCCTTTAATTCTAGAGTTAAATTGATAAATAACGTGTACGAATTTGTTTAACGCATTTGTTTTGGTTACTCGACGTCTCCGTTCTCGTGTAGCCTACATATTGCGTTTTTTTTTAATTTGCTTACCGGTCTAAAGGTTAGCATGTTTAAAATACGTAAGTCGTTTTGTTCAACAAATTTAAGTAGATAACTCATCAGTTGTTTGCATCAGAGCGACAATTTTTGAGATAGTTATTAAAACTGTTTAAAGGTTGTCAAACGTTGTTTCTCGTTGTATATCATTTAATTCTAGAGTTAAATTGATAAATAACGTGTACTAATTTGTTTAACGCATTTGTTTTGGTTACTCGACGTCTCCGTTCTCGTGTAGCCTACATATTGCGTTTTTTTTAATTTGCCTACCGGGCTAAAGGTTAGCATGTTTAAAATACGTAAGTCGTTTTGTTCAACAAATTTGAGTAGATAATTCATCAGTTGTTTGCATCAGAGCGATAATTTTTGAGATAGTTATTAAAACTCTTTAAAGGTTGTCAAACGTTGTTTCTCGTTGTATATCCTTTAATTCTAGAGTTAAATTGATAAATAACGTGTACGAATTCGTTTAACGCATTTGTTTTGGTTACTCGACGTCTCCGTTCTCGTGTAGCCTACATATTGCGTTTTTTTTTTTAATTTGCTTACCGCGCTAAAGGTTAGCATGCTTAAAATACGTAAGTCGTTTTGTTCAACAAATTTAAGTAGATAACTCATCAGTTGTTTGCATCAGAGCGATAATTTTTGAGATAGTTATTAAAACTGTTTAAAGGTTGTCAAACGTTGTTTCTCGTTGTATATCCTTTAATTCTAGAGTTAAATTGATAAATAACGTGTACGAATTTGTTTAACGCATTTGTTTTGGTTACTCGACGTCTCCGTTCTCGTGTAGCCTACATATTGCGTTTTTTTTTAATTTGCTTACCGGGCTAAAGGTTAGCATGCTTAAAATACGTAAGTCGTTTTGTTCAACAAATTTAAGTAGATAACTCATCAGTTGTTTGCATTAGAGCGATAATTTTTGAGATAGTTATTAAAACTGTTTAAAGGTTGTCAAACGTTGTTTCTCGTTGTATATCCTTTAATTCTAGAGTTAAATTGATAAATAACGTGTACGAATTTGTTTAACGCATTTGTTTTGGTTACTCGACGTCTCCGTTCTCGTGTAGCCTACATATTGGGCTTTTTTTTTAATTTGCTTACCGGGCTAAAGGTTAGCATGTTTAAAATACGTAAGTCGTTTTGTTCATCAAATTTAAGTAGATAACTCATCAGTTGTTTGCATCAGAGCGACAATTTTTGAGATAGTTATTAAAACTGTTTAAAGGTTGTCAAATGTTGTTTCTCGTTGTATATCCTTTAATTCTAGAGTTAAATTGATAAATAACGTGTACGAATTTGTTTAACGCATTTGTTTTGATTACTCGACGTCTCCGTTCTCGTGTAGCCTACATATTGCGTTTTTTTTTTTAATTTGCTTACCGGGCTAAAGGTTAGCATGTTTAAAATACGTAAGTCGTTTTGTTCAACAAATTTAAGTAGATAACTCATCAGTTGTTTTCATCAGAGCGACAATTTTTGAGATAGTTATTAAAACTGTTTAAAGGTTGTCAAACGTTGTTTCTCGTTGTATATCCTTTAATTCTAGAGTTAAATTGATAAATAACGTGTACGAATTTGTTTAACGCATTTGTTTTGGTTACTCGACGTCTCCGTTCTCGTGTAGCCTACATATTGCGTTTTTTTTTTAATTTGCTTACCGGGCTAAAGGTTAGCATGTTTAAAATACGTAAGTCGTTTTGTTCAACAAATTTAAGTAGATAACTCATCAGTTGTTTTCATCAGAGCGACAATTTTTGAGATAGTTATTAAAACTGTTTAAAGGTTGTCAAACGTTGTTTCTCGTTGTATATCCTTTAATTCTAGAGTTAAATTGATAAATAACGTGTACGAATTTGTTTAACGCATTTGTTTTGGTTACTCGACGTCTCCGTTCTCGTGTAGCCTACATATTGCATTTTTTTTTAATTTGCTTACCGGGCTAAAGGTTAGCATGTTTAAAATACGTAAGTCGTTTTGTTCATCAAATTTAAGTAGATAACTCATAAGTTGTTTGCATCAGAGCGATAATTTTTGAGATAGTTATTAAAACTGTTTAAAGGTTGTCAAACGTTGTTTCTCGTTGTATATCCTTTAATTCTAGAGTTAAATTGATAAATAACGTGTACGAATTTGTTTAACGCATTTGTTTTGGTTACTCGACGTCTCCGTTCTCGTGTAGCCTACATATTGCGTTTTTTTTTAATTTGCTTACCGGGCTAATGGTTAGCATGCTTAAAATACGTAAGTCGTTTTGTTCAACAAATTTAAGTAGATAACTCATCAGTTGTTTGCATCAGAGCGATAATTTTTGAGATAGTAATTAAAACTGTTTAAAGGTTGTCAAACGTTGTTTCTCGTTGTATATCCTTTAATTCTAGAGTTAAATTGATAAATAACGTGTACGAATTTGTTTAACGCATTTGTTTTGGTTACTCGACGTCTCCGTTCTCGTGTAGCCTACATATTGCATTTTTTTTTTTATTTGCTTACCGGGCTAAAGGTTAGCATGTTTAAAATACGTAAGTCATTTTGTTCATCAAATTTAAGTAGATAACTCATCAGTTGTTTGCATCAGAGCGACAATTTTTGAGATAGTTATTAAAACTGTTTAAAGGTTGTCAAACGTTGTTTCTCGTTGTATATCCTTTAATTCTAGAGTTAAATTGATAAATAACGTGTACGAATTTGTTTAACGCATTTGTTTTGGTTACTCGACGTCTCCGTTCTCGTGTAGCCTACATATTGCGTTTTTTTTTAATTTGCTTACCGGTCTAAAGGTTAGCATGTTTAAAATACGTAAGTCGTTTTGTTCAACAAATTTAAGAAGATAACTCATCAGTTGTTTGCATCAGAGCGACAATTTTTGAGATAGTTATTAAAACTGTTTAAAGGTTGTCAAACGTTGTTTCTCGTTGTATATCATTTAATTCTAGAGTTAAATTGATAAATAACGTGTACTAATTTGTTTAACGCATTTGTTTTGGTTACTCGACGTCTCCGTTCTCGTGTAGCCTACATATTGCGTTTTTTTTAATTTGCCTACCGGGCTACAGGTTAGCATGTTTAAAATACGTAAGTCGTTTTGTTCAACAAATTTGAGTAGATAATTCATCAGTTGTTTGCATCAGAGCGATAATTTTTGAGATAGTTATTAAAACTCTTTAAAGGTTGTCAAACGTTGTTTCTCGTTGTATATCCTTTAATTCTAGAGTTAAATTGATAAATAACGTGTACGAATTTGTTTAACGCATTTGTTTTGGTTGCTCGACGTCTCCGTTCTCGTGTAGCCTACATATTGCGTTTTTTTTTTTTAATTTGCTTACCGCGCTAAAGGTTAGCATGCTTAAAATACGTAAGTCGTTTTGTTCAACAAATTTAAGTAGATAACTCATCAGTTGTTTGCATCAGAGCGATAATTTTTGAGATAGTTATTAAAACTGTTTAAAGGTTGTCAAACGTTGTTTCTCGTTGTATATCCTTTAATTCTAGAGTTAAATTGATAAATAACGTGTACGAATTCGTTTAACGCATTTGTTTTGGTTACTCGACGTCTCCGTTCTCGTGTAGCCTACATATTGCGTTTTTTTTTAATTTGCTTACCGGGCTAAAGGTTAGCATGCTTAAAATACGTAAGTCGTTTTGTTCAACAAATTTAAGTAGATAACTCATCAGTTGTTTGCATTAGAGCGATAATTTTTGAGATAGTTATTAAAACTGTTTAAAGGTTGTCAAACGTTGTTTCTCGTTGTATATCCTTTAATTCTAGAGTTAAATTGATAAATAACGCGTACGAATTTGTTTAACGCATTTGTTTTGGTTACTCGACGTCTCCGTTCTCGTGTAGCCTACATATTGCGTTTTTTTTTTTTAATTTGCTTACCGCGCTAAAGGTTAGCATGCTTAAAATACGTAAGTCGTTTTGTTCAACAAATTTAAGTAGATAACTCATCAGTTGTTTGCATCAGAGCGATAATTTTTGAGATAGTTATTAAAACTGTTTAAAGGTTGTCAAATGTTGTTTCTCGTTGTATATCCTTTAATTCTAGAGTTAAATTGATAAATAACGCGTACGAATTTGTTTAACGCATTTGTTTTGGTTACTCGACGTCTCCGTTCTCGTGTAGCCTACATATTGCGTTTTTTTTTTTTAATTTGCTTACCGCGCTAAAGGTTAGCATGCTTAAAATACGTAAGTCGTTTTGTTCAACAAATTTAAGTAGATAACTCATCAGTTGTTTGCATCAGAGCGATAATTTTTGAGATAGTTATTAAAACTGTTTAAAGGTTGTCAAACGTTGTTTCTCGTTGTATATCCTTTAATTCTAGAGTTAAATTGATAAAAAACGTGTACGAATTTGTTTAACGCATTTGTTTTGGTTACTCGACGTCTCCGTTCTCGTGTAGCCTACATATTGCGTTTTTTTTTTAATTTGCTTACCGGGCTAAAGGTTAGCATGCTTAAAATACGTAAGTCGTTTTGTTCAACAAATTTAAGTAGATAACTCATCAGTTGTTTGCATTAGAGCGATAATTTTTGAGATAGTTATTAAAACTGTTTAAAGGTTGTCAAACGTTGTTTCTCGTTGTATATCCTTTAATTCTAGAGTTAAATTGATAAATAACGTGTACGAATTTGTTTAACGCATTTGTTTTGGTTACTCGACGTCTCCGTTCTCGTGTAGCCTACATATTGCGTTTTTTTTTTAATTTGCTTACCGGGCTAAAGGTTAGCATGTTTAAAATACGTAAGTCGTTTTGTTCAACAAATTTGAGTAGATAACTCAACAGTTGTTTGCATCAGAGCGACAATTTTTGAGATAGTTATTAAAACTGTTTAAAGGTTGTCAAACGTTGTTTCTCGTTGTATATCCTTTAATTCTAGAGTTAAATTGATAAATAACGTGTACGAATTTGTTTAACGCATTTGTTTTGGTTACTCGATGTCTCCGTTCTCGTGTAGCCTACATATTGCGTTTTTTTTTTTAATTTGCTTACCGCGCTAAAGGTTAGCATGCTTAAAATACGTAAGTCGTTTTGTTCAACAAATTTAAGTAGATAACTCATCAGTTGTTTGCATCAGAGCGATAATTTTTGAGATAGTTATTAAAACTGTTTAAAGGTTGTCAAACGTTGTTTCTCGTTGTATATCCTTTAATTCTAGAGTTAAATTGATAAATAACGTGTACGAATTTGTTTAACGCATTTGTTTTGGTTACTCGACGTCTCCGTTCTCGTGTAGCCTACATATTGCGTTTTTCTTTTAATTTGCTTACCGGGCTAAAGGTTAGCATGTTTAAAATACGTAAGTCGTTTTGTTCAACAAATTTGAGTAGATAACTCATCAGTTGTTTGCATCAGAGCGACAATTTTTGAGATAGTTATTAAAACTGTTTAAAGGTTGTCAAACGTTGTTTCTCGTTGTATATCCTTTAATTCTAGAGTTAAATTGATAAATAACGTGTACGAATTTGTTTAATGCATTTGTTTTGGTTACTCGACGTCTCCGTTCTCGTGTAGCCTACATATTGCGTTTTTTTTTTTAATTTGCTTACCGGGCTAAAGGTTAGCATGTTTAAAATACGTAAGTCGTTTTGTTCAACAAATTTAAGTAGATAACTCATCAGTTGTTTTCATCAGAGCGACAATTTTTGAGATAGTTATTAAAACTGTTTAAAGGTTGTCAAACGTTGTTTCTCGTTGTATATCCTTTAATTCTAGAGTTAAATTGATAAATAACGTGTACGAATTTGTTTAACGCATTTGTTTTGGTTACTCGACGTCTCCGTTCTCGTGTAGCCTACATATTGCGTTTTTTTTTAATTTGCTTACCGGGCTAAAGGTTAGCATGTTTAAAATACGTAAGTCGTTTTGTTCATCAAATTTAAGTAGATAACTCATAAGTTGTTTGCATCAGAGCGACAATTTTTGAGATAGTTATTAAAACTGTTTAAAGGTTGTCAAACGTTGTTTCTCGTTGTATATCCTTTAATTCTAGAGTTAAATTGATAAATAACGTGTACGAATTTGTTTAACGCATTTGTTTTGGTTACTCGACGTCTCCGTTCTCGTGTAGCCTACATATTGCGTTTTTTTTTAATTTGCTTACCGGGCTAATGGTTAGCATGCTTAAAATACGTAAGTCGTTTTGTTCAACAAATTTAAGTAGATAACTCATCAGTTGTTTGCATCAGAGCGATAATTTTTGAGATAGTAATTAAAACTGTTTAAAGGTTGTCAAACGTTGTTTCTCGTTGTATATCCTTTAATTCTAGAGTTAAATTGATAAATAACGTGTACGAATTTGTTTAACGCATTTGTTTTGGTTACTCGACGTCTCCGTTCTCGTGTAGCCTACATATTGCATTTTTTTTTTTATTTGCTTACCGGGCTAAAGGTTAGCATGTTTAAAATACGTAAGTCATTTTGTTCATCAAATTTAAGTAGATAACTCATCAGTTGTTTGCATCAGAGCGACAATTTTTGAGATAGTTATTAAAACTGTTTAAAGGTTGTCAAACGTTGTTTCTCGTTGTATATCCTTTAATTCTAGAGTTAAATTGATAAATAACGTGTACGAATTTGTTTAACGCATTTGTTTTGGTTACTCGACGTCTCCGTTCTCGTGTAGCCTACATATTGCGTTTTTTTTAATTTGCTTACCGGTCTAAAGGTTAGCATGTTTAAAATACGTAAGTCGTTTTGTTCAACAAATTTAAGTAGATAACTCATCAGTTGTTTGCATCAGAGCGACAATTTTTGAGATAGTTATTAAAACTGTTTAAAGGTTGTCAAACGTTGTTTCTCGTTGTATATCATTTAATTCTAGAGTTAAATTGATAAATAACGTGTACTAATTTGTTTAACGCATTTGTTTTGGTTACTCGACGTCTCCGTTCTCGTGTAGCCTACATGTTGCGTTTTTTTTAATTTGCCTACCGGGCTAAAGGTTAGCATGTTTAAAATACGTAAGTCGTTTTGTTCAACAAATTTGAGTAGATAATTCATCAGTTGTTTGCATCAGAGCGATAATTTTTGAGATAGTTATTAAAACTCTTTAAAGGTTGTCAAACGTTGTTTCTCGTTGTATATCCTTTAATTCTAGAGTTAAATTGATAAATAACGTGTACGAATTTGTTTAACGCATTTGTTTTGGTTACTCGACGTCTCCGTTCTCGTGTAGCCTACATATTGCGTTTTTTTTTTTAATTTGCTTACCGCGCTAAAGGTTAGCATGCTTAAAATACGTAAGTCGTTTTGTTCAACAAATTTAAGTAGATAACTCATCAGTTGTTTGCATCAGAGCGATAATTTTTGAGATAGTTATTAAAACTGTTTAAAGGTTGTCAAACGTTGTTTCTCGTTGTATATCCTTTAATTCTAGAGTAAAATTGATAAATAACGTGTACGAATTTGTTTAACGCATTTGTTTTGGTTACTCGACGTCTCCGTTCTCGTGTAGCCTACATATTGCGTTTTTTTTTAATTTGCTTACCGGGCTAAAGGTTAGCATGCTTAAAATACGTAAGTCGTTTTGTTCAACAAATTTAAGTAGATAACTCATCAGTTGTTTGCATTAGAGCGATAATTTTTGAGATAGTTATTAAAACTGTTTAAAGGTTGTCAAACGTTGTTTCTCGTTGTATATCCTTTAATTCTAGAGTTAAATTGATAAATAACGTGTACGAATTTGTTTAACGCATTTGTTTTGGTTACTCGACGTCTCCGTTCTCGTGTAGCCTACATATTGGGTTTTTTTTTTAATTTGCTTACCGGGATAAAGGTTAGCATGTTTAAAATACGTAAGTCGTTTTGTTCATCAAATTTAAGTAGATAACTCATCAGTTGTTTGCATCAGAGCGACAATTTTTGAGATAGTTATTAAAACTGTTTAAAGGTTGTCAAATGTTGTTTCTCGTTGTATATCCTTTAATTCTAGAGTTAAATTGATAAATAACGTGTACGAATTTGTTTAACGCATTTGTTTTGGTTACTCGACGTCTCCGTTCTCGTGTAGCCTACATATTGCGTTTTTTTTTTTAATTTGCTTACCGGGCTAAAGGTTAGCATGTTTAAAATACGTAAGTCGTTTTGTTCAACAAATTTGAGTAGATAACTCATCAGTTGTTTGCATCAGAGCGACAATTTTTGAGATAGTTATTAAAACTGTTTAAAGGTTGTCAAACGTTGTTTCTCGTTGTATATCCTTTAATTCTAGAGTTAAATTGATAAATAACGTGTACGAATTTGTTTAACGCATTTGTTTTGGTTACTCGACGTCTCCGTTCTCGTGTAGCCTACATATTGCGTTTTTTTTTTAATTTGCTTTCCGGGTTAAAGGTTAGCATGTTTAAAATACGTAAGTCGTTTTGTTCATCAAATTTAAGTAGATAACTCATCAGTTGTTTGTATCAGAGCGACAATTTTTGAGATAGTTATTAAAACTGTTTAAAGGTTGTCAAACGTTGTTTCTCGTTGTATATCCTTTAATTCTAGAGTTAAATTGATAAATAACGTGTACGAATTTGTTTAACGCATTTGTTTTGGTTACTCGACGTCTCCGTTCTCGTGTAGCCTACATATTGCGTTTTTTTTTTTAATTTGCTTACCGGGCTAAAGGTTAGCATGCTTAAAATACGTAAGTCGTTTTGTTCAACAAATTTAAGTAGATAACTCATCAGTTGTTTGCATAAGAGCGATAATTTTTGAGATAGTTATTAAAACTGTTTAAAGGTTGTCAAACGTTGTTTCTCGTTGTATATCCTTTAATTCTAGAGTTAAAATGATAAATAACGTGTACGAATTTGTTTAACGCATTTGTTTTGGTTACTCGACGTCTCCGTTCTCGTGTAGCCTACATATTGCGTTTTTTTTTAATTTGCTTACCGGGCTAAAGTTTAGCATGTTTAAAATACGTAAGTCGTTTTGTTCATCAAATTTAAGTAGATAACTCATCAGTTGTTTGCATCAGAGCGACAATTTTTGAGATAGTTATTAAAACTGTTTAAAGGTTGTCAAACGTTGTTTCTCGTTGTATATCCTTTAATTCTAGAGTTAAATTGATAAATAACGTGTACGAATTTGTTTAACGCATTTGTTTTGGTTACTCGACGTCTCCGTTCTCGTGTAGCCTACATATTGCGTTTTTTTTTTAATTTGCTTACCGGGCTAAAGGTTAGCATGCTTAAAATACGTAAGTCGTTTTGTTCAACAAATTTAAGTAGATAACTCATCAGTTGTTTGCATCAGAGCGATAATTTTTGAGATAGTTATTAAAACTGTTTAAAGGTTGCCAAACGTTGTTTCTCGTTGTATATCCTTTAATTCTAGAGTTAAATTGATAAATAACGTGTACGAATTTGTTTAACGCATTTGTTTTGGTTACTCGACGTCTCCGTTCTCGTGTAGCCTACATATTGCGTTTTTTTTTTAATTTGCTTACCGGGCTAAAGGTTAGCATGTTTAAAATACGTAAGTCGTTTTGTTCATCAAATTTAAGTAGATAACTCATCAGTTGTTTGCATCAGAGCGACAATTTTTGAGATAGTTATTAAAACTGTTTAAAGGTTGTCAAATGTTGTTTCTCGTTGTATATCCTTTAATTCTAGAGTTAAATTGATAAATAACGTGTACGAATTTGTTTAACGCATTTGTTTTGGTTACTCGACGTCTCCGTTCTCGTGTAGCCTACATATTGCGTTTTTTTTTTTAATTTGCTTACCGGGCTAAAGGTTAGCATGTTTAAAATACGTAAGTCGTTTTGTTCAACAAATTTGAGTAGATAACTCATCAGTTGTTTGCATCAGAGCGACAATTTTTGAGATAGTTATTAAAACTGTTTAAAGGTTGTCAAACGTTGTTTCTCGTTGTATATCCTTTAATTCTAGAGTTAAATTGATAAATAACGTGTACGAATTTGTTTAACGCATTTGTTTTGGTTACTCGACGTCTCCGTTCTCGTGTAGCCTACATATTGCGTTTTTTTTTTAATTTGCTTACCGGGTTAAAGGTTAGCATATTTAAAATACGTAAGTCGTTTTGTTCATCAAATTTAAGTAGATAACTCATCAGTTGTTTGAATCAGAGCGACAATTTTTGAGATAGTTATTAAAACTGTTTAAAGGTTGTCAAACGTTGTTTCTCGTTGTATATCCTTTAATTCTAGAGTTAAATTGATAAATAACGTGTACGAATTTGTTTAACGCATTTGTTTTGGTTACTCGACGTCTCCGTTCTCGTGTAGCCTACATATTGCGTTTTTTTTTAATTTGCTTACCGGGCTAAAGTTTAGCATGTTTAAAATACGTAAGTCGTTTTGTTCATCAAATTTAAGTAGATAACTCATCAGTTGTTTGCATCAGAGCGACAATTTTTGAGATAGTTATTAAAACTGTTTAAAGGTTGTCAAACGTTGTTTCTCGTTGTATATCCTTTAATTCTAGAGTTAAATTGATAAATAACGTGTACGAATTTGTTTAACGCATTTGTTTTGGTTACTCGACGTCTCCGTTCTCGTGTAGCCTACATATTGCGTTTTTTTTTTAATTTGCTTACCGGGCTAAAGGTTAGCATGCTTAAAATACGTAAGTCGTTTTGTTCAACAAATTTAAGTAGATAACTCATCAGTTGTTTGCATCAGAGCGATAATTTTTGAGATAGTTATTAAAACTGTTTAAAGGTTGTCAAACGTTGTTTCTCGTTGTATATCCTTTAATTCTAGAGTTAAATTGATAAATAACGTGTACGAATTTGTTTAACGCATTTGTTTTGGTTACTCGACGTCTCCGTTCTCGTGTAGCCTACATATTGCGTTTTTTTTTAATTTGCTTACCGGGCTAAAGGTTAGCATGTTTAAAATACGTAAGTCGTTTTGTTCATCAAATTTAAGTAGATAACTCATCAGTTGTTTGCATCAGAGCGACAATTTTTGAGATAGTTATTAAAACTGTTTAAAGGTTGTCAAACGTTGTTTCTCGTTGTATATCCTTTAATTCTAGAGTTAAATTGATAAATAACGTGTACGAATTTGTTTAACGCATTTGTTTTGGTTACTCGACGTCTCCGTTCTCGTGTAGCCTACATATTGCGTTTTTTTTTAATTTGCTTACCGGGCTAAAGGTTAGCATGTTTAAAATACGTAAGTCGTTTTGTTCATCAAATTTAAGTAGATAACTCATCAGTTGTTTGCATCAGAGCGACAATTTTTGAGATAGTTATTAAAACTGTTTAAAGGTTGTCAAACGTTGTTTCTCGTTGTATATCCTTTAATTCTAGAGTTAAATTGATAAATAACGTGTACGAATTTGTTTAATGCATTTGCTTTGGTTACTCGACGTCTCCGTTCTCGTGTAGCCTACATATTGCGTTTTTTTTTAATTTGCTTACCGGGCTAAAGGTTAGCATGTTTAAAATACGTAAGTCGTTTTGTTCAACAAATTTAAGTAGATAACTCATCAGTTGTTTGCATCAGAGCGACAATTTTTGAGATAATTATTAAAACTGTTTAAAGGTTGTCAAATGTTGTTTCTCGTTGTATATCCTTTAATTCTAGAGTTAAATTGATAAATAACGTGTACGAATTTGTTTAACGCATTTGTTTTGGTTACTCGACGTCTCCGTTCTCGTGTAGCCTACATATTGCGTTTTTTTTTTAATTTGCTTACCGGGCTAAAGGTTAGCATGTTTAAAATACGTAAGTCGTTTTGTTCAACAAATTTGAGTAGATAGCTCATCAGTTGTTTGCATCAGAGCGACAATTTTTGAGATAGTTATTAAAACTGTTTAAAGGTTGTCAAACGTTGTTTCTCGTTGTATATCCTTTAATTCTAGAGTTAAATTGATAAATAACGTGTACGAATTTGTTTAACGCATTTGTTTTGGTTACTCGACGTCTCCGTTCTCGTGTAGCCTACATATTGCGTTTTTTTTTTTTAATTTGCTTACCGGGTTAAAGGTTAGCATGTTTAAAATACGTAAGTCGTTTTGTTCATCAAATTTAAGTAGATAACTCATCAGTTGTTTGCATCAGAGCGACAATTTTTGAGATAGTTATTAAAACTGTTTAAAGGTTGTCAAACGTTGTTTCTCGTTGTATATCCTTTAATTCTAGAGTTAAATTGATAAATAACGTGTAAGAATTTGTTTAACGCATTTGTTTTGGTTACTCGACGTCTCCGTTCTCGTGTAGCCTACATATTGCGTTTTTTTTTAATTTGCTTACCGGTCTAAAGGTTAGCATGTTTAAAATACGTAAGTCGTTTTGTTCAACAAATTTAAGTAGATAACTCATCAGTTGTTTGCATCAGAGCGACAATTTTTGAGATAGTTATTAAAACTGTTTAAAGGTTGTCAAACGTTGTTTCTCGTTGTATATCATTTAATTCTAGAGTTAAATTGATAAATAACGTGTACGAATTTGTTTAACGCATTTGTTTTGGTTACTCGACGTCTCCGTTCTCGTGTAGCCTACATATTGCGTTTTTTTTTAATTTGCCTACCGGGCTAAAGGTTAGCATGTTTAAAATACGTAAGTCGTTTTGTTCAACAAATTTGAGTAGATAATTCATCAGTTGTTTGCATCAGAGCGATAATTTTTGAGATAGTTATTAAAACTCTTTAAAGGTTGTCAAACGTTGTTTCTCGTTGTATATCCTTTAATTCTAGAGTTAAATTGATAAATAACGTGTACGAATTTGTTTAACGCATTTGTTTTGGTTACTCGACGTCTCCGTTCTCGTGTAGCCTACATATTGCGTTTTTTTTTTTAATTTGCTTACCGCGCTAAAGGTTAGCATGCTTAAAATACGTAAGTCGTTTTGTTCAACAAATTTAAGTAGATAACTCATCAGTTGTTTGCATCAGAGCGATAATTTTTGAGATAGTTATTAAAACTGTTTAAAGGTTGTCAAACGTTGTTTCTCGTTGTATATCCTTTAATTCTAGAGTTAAATTGATAAATAACGTGTACGAATTTGTTTAACGCATTTGTTTTGGTTACTCGACGTCTCCGTTCTCGTGTAGCCTACATATTGCGTTTTTTTTTAATTTGCTTACCGGGCTAAAGGTTAGCATGCTTAAAATACGTAAGTCGTTTTGTTCAACAAATTTAAGTAGCTAACTCATCAGTTGTTTGCATTAGAGCGATAATTTTTAAGATAGTTATTAAAACTGTTTAAAGGTTGTCAAACGTTGTTTCTCGTTGTATATCCTTTAATTCTAGAGTTAAATTGATAAATAACGTGTACGAATTTGTTTAACGCATTTGTTAAAGGATATACAACGAGAAACAACATTTGACAACCTTTAAACAGTTTTAATAACTATCTCAAAAATTGCCGCTCTGATACAAACAACTGATGAGTTATCTACTTAAATATGATGAACAAAACGACTTACGTATTTTAAACATGCTAACCTTTAACCCGGTAAGCAAATTAAAAAAAAAAAACGCAATATGTAGGCTACACGAGAACGGAGACGTCGAGTAACCAAAACAAATGCGTTAAACAAATTCGTACACGTTATTTATCAATTTAACTCTAGAATTAAAGGATATACAACGAGAAACAACGTTTGACAACCTTTAAACAGTTTTAATAACTATCTCAAAAATTATCGCTCTGATGCAAACAACTGATGAGTTATCTACTTAAATTTGTTGAACAAAACGACTTACGTATTTTAAACATGCTAACCTTTAGCCCGGTAAGCAAATTAAAAAAAAAACGCAATATGTAGGCTACACGAGAACGGAGACGTCGAGTAACCAAAACAAATGCGTTAAACAAATTCGTACACGTTATTTATCAATTTTGCTTACCGGGCTAAAGGTTAGCATGCTTAAAATACGTAAGTCGTTTTGTTCAACAAATTTAAGTAGATAACTCATCAGTTGTGTGCATCAGAGCGATAATTTTTGAGATAGTTATTAAAACTGTTTAAAGGTTGCCAAACGTTGTTTCTCGTTGTATATCCTTTCATTCTAGAGTTAAATTGATAAATAACGTGTACGAATTTGTTTAACGCATTTGTTTTGGTTACTCGACGTCTCCGTTCTCGTGTAGCCTACATATTGCGTTTTTTTTTTTAATTTGCTTACCGGGCTAAAGGTTAGCATGTTTAAAATACGTAAGTCGTTTTGTTCATCAAATTTAAGTAGATAACTCATCAGTTATTTGCATCAGAGCGACAATTTTTGAGATAGTTATTAAAACTGTTTAAAGGTTTTTAAACGTTGTTTCTCGTTGTATATCCTTTAATTCTAGAGTTAAATTGATAAATAACGGTACGAATTTGTTTAACGCATTTGTTTTGGTTACTCGACGTCTCCGTTCTCGTGTAGCCTACATATTGCGTTTTTTTTTTAATTTGCTTACCGGGCTAAAGGTTAGCATGTTTAAAATACGTAAGTCGTTTTGTTCATCAAATTTAAGTAGATAACTCATCAGTTGTTTGCATCAGAGGGACAATTTTTGAGATAGTTATTAAAACTGTTTAAAGGTTGTCAAACGTTGTTTCTCGTTGTATATCCTTTAATTCTAGAGTTAAATTGATAAATAACGTGTACGAATTTGTTTAACGAATTTGTTTTGGTTACTCGACGTCTCCGTTCTCGTGTAGCCTACATATTGCGTTTTTTTTTAATTTGCTTACCGGGCTAAAGGTTAGCATGCTTAAAATACGTAAGTCGTTTTGTTCAACAAATTTAAGTAGATAACTCATCAGTTGTTTGCATCAGAGCGATAATTTTTGAGATAGTTATTAAAACTGTTTCAAGGTTGTCAAACGTTGTTTCTCGTTGTATATCCTTTAATTCTAGAGTTAAATTGATAAATAACGTGTACGAATTTGTTTAACGCATTTGTTTTGGTTACTCGACGTCTCCGTTCTCGTGTAGCCTACATATTGCGTTTTTTTTTTAATTTGCTTACCGGGCTAAAGGTTAGCATGTTTAAAATACGTAAGTCGTTTTGTTCAACAAATTTAAGTAGATAACTCATCAGTTGTTTGCATCAGAGCGACAATTTTTGAGATAGTTATTAAAACTGTTTAAAGGTTGTCAAACGTTGTTTCTCGTTGTATATCCTTTAATTCTAGAGTTAAATTGATAAATAACGTGTACGAATTTGTTTAACGCAATTGTTTTGGTTACTCGACGTCTCCGTCCTCTTGTAGCCTACATATTGCGTTTTTTTTTTAATTTGCTTACCGGGCTAAAGGTTAGCATGTTTAAAATACGTAAGTCGTTTTGTTCATCAAATTTAAGTAGATAACTCATCAGTTGTTTGCATCAGAGCGACAATTTTTGAGATAGTTATTAAAACTGTTTAGAGGTTGTCAAACGTTGTTTCTCGTTGTATATCCTTTAATTCTAGAGTTAAATTGATAAATAACGTGTACGAATTTGTTTAACGCATTTGTTTTGGTTACTCGACGTCTCCGTTCTCTTGTAGCCTACATATTGCGTTTTTTTTTTTAATTTGCTTACCGGGCTAAAGGTTAGCATGTTTAAAATACGTAAGTCGTTTTGTTCATCAAATTTAAGTAGATAACTCATCAGTTGTTTGCATCAGAGCGACAATTTTTGAGATAGTTATTAAAACTGTTTAAAGGTTGTCAAACGTTGTTTCTCGTTGTATATCCTTTAATTCTAGAGTTAAATTGATAAATAAAGTGTACGAATTTGTTTAACGCATTTGTTTTGGTTACTCGACGTCTCCGTCCTCGTGTAGCCTACATATTGCGTTTTTTTTTTAATTTGCTTACCGGGCTAAAGGTTAGCATGTTTAAAATACGTAAGTCGTTTTGTTCATCAAATTTAAGTAGATAACTCATCAGTTGTTTGCATCAGAGCGGCAATTTTTGAGATAGTTATTAAAACTGTTTAAAGGTTGTCAAACGTTGTTTCTCGTTGCATATCCTTTAATTCTAGAGTTAAATTGATAAATAACGTGTACGAATTTGTTTAACGTATTTGTTTTGGTTACTCGACGTCTCCGTTCTCGTGTAGCCTACATATTGCGTTTTTTTTTTTAATTTGCTTACCGGGCTAAAGGTTAGCATGTTTAAAATACGTAAGTCGTTTTGTTCATCAAATTTAAGTAGATAACTCATCAGTTGTTTGCATCAGAGCGACAATTTTTGAGATAGTTATTAAAACTGTTTAAAGGTTGTCAAACGTTGTTTCTCGTTGTATATCCTTTAATTCTAGAGTTAAATTGATAAATAACGTGTACGAATTTGTTTAACGCATTTGTTTTAATTACTCGACGTCTCCGTTCTCGTGTAGCCTACATATTGCGTTTTTTTTTTAATTTGCTTACCTGGCTAAAGGGTAGCATGTTTAAAATACGTAAGTCGTTTTGTTCAACAAATTTGAGTAGATAACTCATCAGTTGTTTGCATCAGAGCGACAATTTTTGAGATAGTTATTAAAACTGTTTAAAGGTTGTCAAACGTTGTTTCTCGTTGTATATCCTTTAATTCTAGAGTTAAATTGATAAATAACGTGTACGAATTTGTTTAACGCATTTGTTTTGGTTACTCGACGTCTCCGTTCTCGTGTAGGCTACATATTGCGTTTTTTTTTAATTTGCTTACCGGGCTAAAGGTTAGCATGTTTAAAATACGTAAGTCGTTTTGTTCATCAAATTTAAGTAGATAACTCATCAGTTGTTTGCATCAGAGCGACAATTTTTGAGATAGTTATTAAAACTGTTTAAAGGTTGTCAAACGTTGTTTCTCGTTGTATATCCTTTAATTCTAGAGTTAAATTGATAAATAACGTGTACGAATTTGTTTAACGCATTTGTTTTTGTTACTCGACGTCTCCGTTCTCGTGTAGCCTACATATTGCGTTTTTTTTTTAATTTGCTTACCGGGCTAAAGGTTAGCATGTTTAAAATACGTAAGTCGTTTTGTTCATCAAATTTAAGTAGATAACTTATCAGTTGTTTGCATCAGAGCGACAATTTTTGAGATAGTTATTAAAACTGTTTAAAGGTTGTCAAACGTTGTTTCTCGTTGTATATCCTTTAATTCTAGAGTTAAATTGATAAATAACGTGTACGAATTTGTTTAACGAATTTGTTTTGGTTACTCGACGTCTCCGTTCTCGTGTAGCCTACATATTGCGTTTTTTTTTAATTTGCTTACCGGGCTAAAGGTTAGCATGCTTAAAATACGTAAGTCGTTTTGTTCAACAAATTTAAGTAGATAACTCATCAGTTGTTTGCATCAGAGCGATAATTTTTGAGGTAGTTATTAAAACTCTTTCAAGGTTGTCAAACGTTGTTTCTCGTTGTATATCCTTTAATTCTAGAGTTAAATTGATAAATAACGTGTACGAATTTGTTTAACGCATTTGTTTTGGTTACTCGACGTCTCCGTTCTCGTGTAGCCTACATATTGCGTTTTTTTTTTAATTTGCTTACCGGGCTAAAGGTTAGCATGTTTAAAATACGTAAGTCGTTTTGTTCAACAAATTTAAGTAGATAACTCATCAGTTGTTTGCATCAGAGCGACAATTTTTGAGATAGTTATTAAAACTGTTTAAAGGTTGTCAAACGTTGTTTCTCGTTGTATATCCTTTAATTCTAGAGTTAAATTGATAAATAACGTGTACGAATTTGTTTAACGCATTTGTTTTGGTTACTCGACGTCTCCGTCCTCTTGTAGCCTACATATTGCGTTTTTTTTTAAATTTGCTTACCGGGCTAAAGGTTAGCATGTTTAAAATACGTAAGTCGTTTTGTTCATCAAATTTAAGTAGATAACTCATCAGTTGTTTGCATCAGAGCGACAATTTTTGAGATAGTTATTAAAACTGTTTAGAGGTTGTCAAACGTTGTTTCTCGTTGTATATCCTTTAATTCTAGAGTTAAATTGATAAATAACGTGTACGAATTTGTTTAACGCATTTGTTTTGGTTACTCGACGTCTCCGTTCTCTTGTAGCCTACATATTGCGTTTTTTTTTTTAATTTGCTTACCGGGCTAAAGGTTAGCATGTTTAAAATACGTAAGTCGTTTTGTTCATCAAATTTAAGTAGATAACTCATCAGTTGTTTGCATCAGAGCGACAATTTTTGAGATAGTTATTAAAACTGTTTAAAGGTTGTCAAACGTTGTTTCTCGTTGTATATCCTTTAATTCTAGAGTTAAATTGATAAATAAAGTGTACGAATTTGTTTAACGCATTTGTTTTGGTTACTCGACGTCTCCGTCCTCGTGTAGCCTACATATTGCGTTTTTTTTTTAATTTGCTTACCGGGCTAAAGGTTAGCATGTTTAAAATACGTAAGTCGTTTTGTTCATCAAATTTAAGTAGATAACTCATCAGTTGTTTGCATCAGAGCGACAATTTTTGAGATAGTTATTAAAACTGTTTAAAGGTTGTCAAACGTTGTTTCTCGTTGTATATCCTTTAATTCTAGAGTTAAATTGATAAATAACGTGTACGAATTTGTTTAACGTATTTGTTTTGGTTACTCGACGTCTCCGTTCTCGTGTAGCCTACATATTGCGTTTTTTTTTTTAATTTGCTTACCGGGCTAAAGGTTAGCATGTTTAAAATACGTAAGTCGTTTTGTTCATCAAATTTAAGTAGATAACTCATCAGTTGTTTGCATCAGAGCGACAATTTTTGAGATAGTTATTAAAACTGTTTAAAGGTTGTCAAACGTTGTTTCTCGTTGTATATCCTTTAATTCTAGAGTTAAATTGATAAATAACGTGTACGAATTTGTTTAACGCATTTGTTTTAATTACTCGACGTCTCCGTTCTCGTGTAGCCTACATATTGCGTTTTTTTTTTAATTTGCTTACCTGGATAAAGGGTAGCATGTTTAAAATACGTAAGTCGTTTTGTTCAACAAATTTGAGTAGATAACTCATCAGTTGTTTGCATCAGAGCGACAATTTTTGAGATAGTTATTAAAACTGTTTAAAGGTTGTCAAACGTTGTTTCTCGTTGTATATCCTTTAATTCTAGAGTTAAATTGATAAATAACGTGTACGAATTTGTTTAACGCATTTGTTTTGGTTACTCGACGTCTCCGTTCTCGTGTAGGCTACATATTGCGTTTTTTTTTAATTTGCTTACCGGGCTAAAGGTTAGCATGTTTAAAATACGTAAGTCGTTTTGTTCATCAAATTTAAGTAGATAACTCATCAGTTGTTTGCATCAGAGCGACAATTTTTGAGATAGTTATTAAAACTGTTTAAAGGTTGTCAAACGTTGTTTCTCGTTGTATATCCTTTAATTCTAGAGTTAAATTGATAAATAACGTGTACGAATTTGTTTAACGCATTTGTTTTTGTTACTTGACGTCTCCGTTCTCGTGTAGCCTACATATTGCGTTTTTTTTTTTAATTTGCTTACCGGGCTAAAGGTTAGCATGTTTAAAATACGTAAGTCGTTTTGTTCATCAAATTTAAGTAGATAACTCATCAGTTGTTTGCATCAGAGCGACAATTTTTGAGATAGTTATTAAAACTGTTTAAAGGTTGTCAAACGTTGTTTCTCGTTGTATATCCTTTAATTCTAGAGTTAAATTGATAAATAACGTGTACGAATTTGTTTAACGCATTTGTTTTGGTTACTCGACGTCTCCGTTCTCGTGTGGCCTACATATTGCGTTTTTTTTTTAATTTGCTTACCGGGCTAAAGGTTAGCATGTTAAAAATACGTAAGTCGTTTTGTTCAACAAATTTAAGTAGATAACTCATCAGTTGTTTGCATCAGAGCGATAATTTTTGAGATAGTTATTAAAACTGTTTAAAGGTTGTCAAACGTTGTTTCTCGTTGTATATCCTTTAATTCTAGAGTTAAATTGATAAATAACGTGTACGAATTTGTTTAACGCATTTGTTTTGGTTACTCGACGTCTCCGTTCTCGTGTAGCCTACATATTGCGTTTTTTTTTTAATTTGCTTACCGGGCTAAAGGTTAGCATGTTTAAAATACGTAAGTCGTTTTGTTCAACAAATTTAAGTAGATAACTCATCAGTTGTTTGCATCAGAGCGATAATTTTTGAGATAGTTATTAAAACTGTTTAAAGGTTGTCAAACGTTGTTTCTCGTTGTATATCCTTTAATTCTAGAGTTAAATTGATAAATAACGTGTACGAATTTGTTTAACGCATTTGTTTTGGTTACTCGACGTCTCCGTTCTCGTGTAGCCTACACATTGCGTTTTTTTTTAATTTGCTTACCGGGCTAAAAGTTAGCATGTTTAAAATACTTAAGTCGTTTTGTTCAACAAATTTGATTAGATAACTCAGCAGTTGTTTGCATCAGAGCGACAATTTTTGAGATAGTTATTAAAACTGTTTAAAGTTTGTCAAACGTTGTTTCTCGTTGTATATCCTTTAATTCTAGAGTTAAATTGATAAATAACGTGTACGAATTTGTTTAACGCATTTGTTTTGGTTACTCGACGTCTCCGTTCTCGTGTAGCCTACATATTGCGTTTTTTTTTAATTTGCTTACCGGGCTAAAGGTTAGCATGTTTAAAATACGTAAGTCGTTTTGTTCATCAAATTTAAGTAGATAACTCATCAGTTGTTTGCATCAGAGCGACAATTTTTGAGATAGTTATTAAAACTGTTTAAAGGATGTCAAACGTTGTTTCTCGTTGTATATCCTTTAATTCTAGAGTTAAATTGATAAATAACGTGTACGAATTTGTTTAACGCATTTGTTTTGGTTAATCGACGTCTCCGTTCTCGTGTAGCCTACATATTGCGTTTTTTTTTTAATTTGCTTACCGGGCTAAAGGTTAGCATGTTTAAAATACGTAAGTCGTTTTGTTCATCAAATTTAAGTAGATAACTCATCAGTTGTTTGCATCAGAGCGACAATATTTGAGATAGTTATTAAAACTGTTTAAAGGTTGTCAAACGTTGTTTCTCGTTGTATATCCTTTAATTCTAGAGTTAAATTGATAAATAACGTGTACGAATTTGTTTAACGCATTTGTTTTGGTTACTCGACGTCTCCGTTCTCGTGTAGCCTGCATATTGCGTTTTTTTTTTAATTTGCTTACCGGGATAAAGGTTAGCATGCTTAAAATACGTAAGCCGTTTTGTTCAACAAATTTAAGTAGATAACTCATCAGTTGTTTGCATCAGAGCGATAATTTTTGAGATAGTTATTAAAACTGTTTAAAGGTTGTCAAACGTTGTTTCTCGTTGTATATCCTTTAATTCTAGAGTTAAATTGATAAATAACGTGTACGAATTTGTTTAACGCATTTGTTTTGGTTACTCGACGTCTCCGTTCTCGTGTAGCCTACATATTGCGTTTTTTTTTTAATTTGCTTACCGGGCTAAAGGTTAGCATGTTTAAAATACGTAAGTCGTTTTGTTCATCAAATTTAAGTAGATAACTCATCAGTTGTTTGCATCAGAGCGACAATTTTTGAGATAGTTATTAAAACTGTTTAAAGGTTGTCAAACGTTGTTTCTCGTTGTATATCCTTTAATTCTAGAATTAAATTGATAAATAACGTGTACGAATTTGTTTAACGCATTTGTTTTGGTTACTCGACGTCTCCGTTCTCGTGTAGCCTACATATTGCGTTTTTTTTTTTAATTTGCTTACCGGGCTAAAGGTTAGCATGTTTAAAATACGTAAGTCGTTTTGTTCATCAAATTTAAGTAGATAATTCATCAGTTGTTTGCATCAGAGCGACAATTTTTGAGATAGTTATTAAAACTGTTTAAAGGTTGTCAAACGTTGTTTCTCGTTGTATATCCTTTAATTCTAGAGTTAAATTGATAAATAACGTGTACGAATTTGTTTAACGCATTTGTTTTGGTTACTCGACGTCTCCGTTCTCGTGTAGCCTACATATTGCGTTTTTTTTAATTTGCTTACCGGGCTAAAGGTTAGCATGCTTAAAATACGTAAGTCGTTTTGTTCAACAAATTTAAGTAGATAACTCATCAGTTGTTTGCATCAGAGCGATAATTTTTGAGATAGTTATTAAAACTGTTTAAAGGTTGTCAAACGTTGTTTCTCGTTGTATATCCTTTAATTCTGGAGTTAAATTGATAAATAACGTGTACGAATTTGTTTAACGCATTTGTTTTGGTTACTCGACGTCTCCGTTCTCGTGTAGCCTACATATTGCGTTTTTTTTTTAATTTGCTTACCGGGCTAAAGGTTAGCATGTTTAAAATACGTAAGTCGTTTTGTTCAACAAATTTAAGTAGATAACTCATCAGTTGTTTGCATCAGAGCGACAATTTTTGAGATAGTTATTAAAACTGTTTAAAGGTTGTCAAACGTTGTTTCTCGTTGTATATCCTTTAATTCTAGAGTTAAATTGATAAATATCGTCTACGAATTTGTTTAACGCATTTGTTTTGGTTACTCGACGTCTCCGTTCTCGTGTAGCCTACATATTGCGTTTTTTTTTTTAATTTGCTTACCGGGCTAAATAGCATGTTTAAAATACGTAAGTCGTTTTGTTCATCAAATTTAAGTAGATAACTCATCAGTTGTTTGCATCAGAGCGACAATTTTTGAGATAGTTATTAAAACTGTTTAAAGGTTGTCAAACGTTTTTTCTCGTTGTATATCTTTTAATTCTAGATTTAAATTGATAAATAACGTGTACGAATTTGTTTAACAATATTTGTTTTGGTTACTCGACGTCTCCGTTCTCGTGTAGCCTACATATTGCGTTTTTTTTAGTTTGCTTACCGGGCTAAAGGTTAGCATGTTTAAAATACGTAAGTCGTTTTGTTCATCAAATTTAAGTAGATAACTCATCAGTTGTTTGCATCAGAGCGACAATTTTTGAGATAGTTATTAAAACTGTTTAAAGGTTGTCAAACGTTGTTTCTCGTTGTATATCCTTTAATTCTAGACTTAAATTGATAAATAACGTGTACGAATTTGTTTAACGCATTTGTTTTGGTTACTCGACGTCTCCGTTCTCGTGTAGCCTACATATTGCGTTTTTTTTTAAATTTGCTTACCGGGCTAAAGGGTAGCATGTTTAAAATACGTAGGTCGTTTTGTTCAACAAATTTGAGTAGATAACTCATCAGTTGTTTGCATCAGAGCGACAATTTTTGAGATAGTTATTAAAACTGTTTAAAGGTTGTCAAACGTTGTTTCTCGTTGTATATCCTTTAATTCTAGAGTTAAATTGATAAATAGCGTGTACGAATTTGTTTAACGCATTTGTTTTGGTTACTCGACGTCTCCGTTCTCGTGTAGCCTCCATATTGCGTTTTTTTTTTAATTTGCTTACCGGGCTAAAGGTTAGCATGTTTAAAATACGTAAGTCGTTTTGTTCATCAAATTTAAGTAGATAACTCATCAGTTGTTTGCATCAGAGCGACAATTTTTGAGATAGTTATTAAAACTGTTTAAAGGTTGTCAAACGTTATTTCTCGTTGTATATCTTTTAATTCTAGAGTTAAATTGATAAATAACGTGTACGAATTTGTTTAATGCATTTGTTTTGGTTACTCGACGTCTCCGTTCTCGTGTAGCCTACATATTGCGTTTTTTTTTTAATTTGCTTACCGGGCTAAAGGTTAGCATGTTTAAAATACGTAAGTCGTTTTGTTCAACAAATTTAAGTAGATAACTCATCAGTTGTTTGCATCAGAGCGATAATTTTTGAGATAGTTATTAAAACTGTTTAAAGGTTGTCAAACGTTGTTTCTCGTTGTATATCCTTTAATTCTAGAGTTAAATTGATAAATAAAGTGTACGAATTTGTTTAACGCATTTGTTTTGGTTACTCGACGTCTCCGTTCTCGTGTAGCCTACATATTGCGTTTTTTTTTTAATTTGCTTACCGGGCTAAAGGTTAGCATGTTTAAAATACGTAAGTCGTTTTGTTCAACAAATTTGAGTAGATAACTCAGCAGTTGTTTGCATCAGAGCGAAATTTTTGAGATAGTTATTAAAACTGTTTAAAGGTTGTCAAACGTTGTTTCTCGTTGTATATCCTTTAATTCTACAGTTAAATTGATAAATAACGTGTACGAATTTGTTTAACGCATTTGTTTTGGTTACTCGACGTCTCCGTTCTCGTGTAGCCTACATATTGCGTTTTTTTTTTAATTTGCTTACCGGGCTAAAGGTTAGCATGTTTAAAATACGTAAGTCGTTTTGTTCAACAAATTTGAGTAGATAACTCAGCAGTTGTTTGCATCAGAGCGACAATTTTTGAGATAGTTATTAAAACTGTTTAAAGTTTGTCAAACGTTGTTTCTCGTTGTATATCCTTTAATTCTAGAGTTAAATTGATAAATAACGTGTACGAATTTGTTTAACGCATTTGTTTTGGTTACTCGACGTCTCCGTTCTCGTGTAGCCTACATATTGCGTTTTTTTTTTAATTTGCTTACCGGGCTAAAGGTTAGCATGTTTAAAATACGTAAGTCGTTTTGTTCAACAAATTTGAGTAGATAACTCAGCAGTTGTTTGCATCAGAGCGACAATTTTTGAGATAGTTATTAAAACTGTTTAAAGGTTGTCAAACGTTGTTTCTCGTCGTATATCCTTTAATTCTAGAGTTAAATTGATAAATAACGTGTACGAATTTGTTTAACGCATTTGTTTTGGTTACTCGACGTCTCCGTTCTCGTGTAGCCTACATATTGCGTTTTTTTTTTAATTTGCTTACCGGGCTAAAGGTTAGCATGCTTAAAATACGTAAGTCATTTTGTTCAACAAATTTAAGTAGATAACTCATCAGTTGTTTGCATCAGAGCGATAATTTTTGAGATAGTTATTAAAACTGTTTAAAGGTTGTCAAACGTTGTTTCTCGTTGTATATCCTTTAATTCTAGAGTTAAATTGATAAATAACGTGTACGAATTTGTTTAACGCATTTGTTTTGGTTGCTCGACGTCTCCGTTCTCGTGTAGCCTACATATTGCGTTTTTTTTTTAATTTGCTTACCGGGCTAAAGGTTAGCATGCTTAAAATACGTAAGTCATTTTGTTCAACAAATTTAAGTAGATAACTCATCAGTTGTTTGCATCAGAGCGATAATTTTTGAGATAGTTATTAAAACTGTTTAAAGGTTGTCAAACGTTGTTTCTCGTTGTATATCCTTTAATTCTAGAGTTAAATTGATAAATAACGTGTACGAATTTGTTTAACGCATTTGTTTTGGTTACTCGACGTCTCCGTTCTCGTGTAGCCTACATATTGCGTTTTTTTTTTAATTTGCTTACCGGGCTAAAGGTTAGCATGCTTAAAATACGTAAGTCATTTTGTTCAACAAATTTAAGTAGATAACTCATCAGTTGTTTGCATCAGAGCGATAATTTTTGAGATAGTTATTAAAACTGTTTAAAGGTTGTCAAACGTTGTTTCTCGTTGTATATCCTTTAATTCTAGAGTTAAATTGATAAATAACGTGTACGAATTTGTTTAACGCATTTGTTTTGGTTGCTCGACGTCTCCGTTCTCGTGTAGCCTACATATTGCGTTTTTTTTTTAATTTGCTTACCGGGCTAAAGGTTAGCATGTTTAAAATACGTAAGTCGTTTTGTTCAACAAATTTGAGTAGATAACTCAGCAGTTGTTTGCATCAGAGCGACAATTTTTGAGATAGTTATTAAAACTGTTTAAAGGTTGTCAAACGTTGTTTCTCGTTGTATATCCTTTAATTCTAGAGTTAAATTGATAAATAACGTGTACGAATTTGTTTAACGCATTTGTTTTGGTTACTCGACGTCTCCGTTCTCGTGTAGCCTACATATTGCGTTTTTTTTTAATTTGCTTACCGGGCTAAAGGTTAGCATGTTTAAAATACGTAAGTCGTTTTGTTCAACAAATTTGAGTAGATAACTCATCAGTTGTTTGCATCAGAGCGATAATTTTTGAGATAGTTATTAAAACTGTTTAAAGGTTGTCAAACGTTGTTTCTCGTTGTATATCCTTTAATTCTAGAGTTAAATTGATAAATAACGTGTACGAATTTGTTTAACGCATTTGTTTTGGTTGCTCGACGTCTCCGTTCTCGTGTAGCCTACATATTGCGTTTTTTTTTTTAATTTGCTTACCGGGCTAAAGGTTAGCATGTTTAAAATACGTAAGTCGTTTTGTTCATCAAATTTAAGTAGATAACTCATCAGTTGTTTGCATCAGAGCGACAATTTTTGAGATAGTTATTAAAACTGTTTAAAGGTTGTCAAACGTTGTTTCTCGTTGTATATCCTTTAATTCTAGAGTTAAATTGATAAATAACGTGTACGAATTTGTTTAACGCATTTGTTTTGGTTACTCGACGTCTCCGTTATCGTGTAGCCTACATATTGCGTTTTTTTTTTTAATTTGCTTACCGGGCTAAAGGTTAGCATGCTTAAAATACGTAAGTCATTTTGTTCAACAAATTTAAGTAGATAACTCATCAGTTGTTTGCATCTGAGCGATAATTTTTGAGATAGTTATTAAAACTGTTTAAAGGTTGGCAAACGTTGTTTCTCGTTGTATATCCCTTAATTCTAGAATTAAATTGATAAATAACGTGTACGAATTTGTTTAACGCATTTGTTTTGGTTACTCGACGGCTCCGTTCTCGTGTAGCCTACATATTGCGTTTTTTTTTTTAATTTGCTTACCGGGCTAAAGGTTAGCATGCTTAAAGTACGTAAGTCGTTTTGTTCAACAAATTTAAGTAGATAACTCATCAGTTGTTTGCATCAGAGCGATAATTTTTGAGATAGTTATTAAAACTGTTTAAAGGTTGTCAAACGTTGTTTCTCGTTGTATATCCTTTAATTCTAGAGTTAAATTGATAAATAACGTGTACGAATTTGTTTAACGCATTTGTTTTGGTTACTCGACGTCTCCGTTCTCGTGTAGCCTACATATTGCGTTTTTTTTTAATTTGCTTACCGGGCTAAAGGTTAGCATGTTTAAAATACGTAAGTCGTTTTGTTCAACAAATTTGAGTAGATAACTCAGCAGTTGTTTGCATCAGAGCGACAATTTTTGAGATAGTTATTAAAACTGTTTAAAGGTTGTCAAACGTTGTTTCTCGTTGTATATCCTTTAATTCTAGAGTTAAATTGATAAATAACGTGTACGAATTTGTTTAACGCATTTGTTTTGGTTACTCGACGTCTCCGTTCTCGTGTAGCCTACATATTGCGTTTTTTTTAATTTGCTTACCGGGCTAAAGGTTAGCATGCTTAAAATACGTAAGTCGTTTTGTTCAACAAATTTAAGTAGGTAACTCATCAGTTGTTTGCATCAGATCGATAATTTTTGAGATAGTTATTAAAACTGTTTAAAGTTTGTCAAACGTTGTTTCTCGTTGTATATCCTTTAATTCTAGAGTTAAATTGATAAATAACGTGTACGAATTTGTTTAACGCATTTGTTTTGGTTACTCGACGTCTCCGTTCTCGTGTAGCCTACATATTGCGTTTTTTTTTAATTTGCTTACCGGGCTAAAGGTTAGCATGTTTAAAATACGTAAGTCGTTTTGTTCAACAAATTTTAGTAGATAACTCAGCAGTTGTTTGCATCAGAGCGACAATTTTTGAGATAGTTATTAAAACTGTTTAAAGGTTGTCAAACGTTGTTTCTCGTTGTATATCCTTTAATTCTAGAGTTAAATTGATAAATAACGTGTACGAATTTGTTTAACGCATTTGTTTTGGTTACTCGACGTCTCCGTTCTCGTGTAGCCTACATATTGCGTTTTTTTTTTAATTTGCTTACCGGGCTAAAGGTTAGCATGTTTAAAATACGTAAGTCGTTTTGTTCAACAAATTTAAGTAGATAACTCATCAGTTGTTTGCATCAGAGCGACAATTTTTGAGATAGTTATTAAAACTGTTTAAAGGTTGTCAAACGTTGTTTCTCGTTGTATATCCTTTAATTCTAGAGTTAAATTGATAAATAACGTGTACGAATTTGTTTAACGCATTTGTTTTGGTTACTCGACGTCTCCGTTCTCGTGTAGCCTACATATTGCGTTTTTTTTTTAATTTGCTTACCGGGCTAAAGGTTAGCATGTTTAAAATACGTAAGTCGTTTTGTTCAACAAATTTGAGTAGATAACTCATCAGCTGTTTGCATCAGAACGATAATTTTTGAGATAGTTATTAAAACTGTTTAAAGGTTGTCAAACGTTGTTTCTCGTTGTATATCCTTTAATTCTAGAGTTAAATTGATAAATAACGTGTACGAATTTGTTTAACGCATTTGTTTTGGTTACTCGACGTCTCCGTCTCGTGTAGCCTACATATTGCGTTTTTTTTTTAATTTGCTTACCGGGCTAAAGGTTAGCATGTTTAAAATACGTAAGTCGTTTTGTTCAACAAATTTGAGTAGATAACTCATCAGTTGTTTGCATCAGAGCGACAATTTTTGAGATAGTTATTAAAACTGTTTAAAGGTTGTCAAACGTTGTTTCTCGTTGTATATCCTTTAATTCTTGAGTTAAATTGATAAATAACGTGTACGAATTTGTTTAACGCATTTGTTTTGGTTACTCGACGTCTCCGTTCTCGTGTAGCCTACATATTGCGTTTTTTTTTTAATTTGCTTACCGGGCTAAAGGTTAGCATGTTTAAAATACGTAAGTCGTTTTGTTCATCAAATTTAAGTAGATAACTCATCAGTTATTTGCATCAGAGCGACAATTTTTGAGATAGTTATTAAAACTGTTTAAAGGTTGTCAAACGTTGTTTCTCGTTGTATATCCTTTAATTCTAGAGTTAAATTGATAAATAACGTGAACGAATTTGTTTAACGCATTTGTTTTGGTTACTCGACGTCTCCGTTCTCGTTTAGCCTACATATTGCGTTTTTTTTAAATTTGCTTACCGGTTAGCATGCTTAAAATACGTAAGTCGTTTTGTTCAACAAATTTAAGTAGATAACTCATCAGTTGTTTGCATCAGAGCGATAATTTTTGAGACAGTTATTAAAACTGTTTAAAGGTTGTCAAACGTTGTTTCTCGTTGTATATCCTTTAATTCTAGAATTAGATTGATAAATAACGTGTACGAATTTGTTTAACGCATTTGTTTTGGTTACTCGACGTCTCCGTTCTCGTGTAGCCTACATATTGCGTTTTTTTTTTTTAATTTGCTTACCGGGCTAAAGGTTAGCATGCTTAAAATACGTAAGTCGTTTTGTTCAACAAATTTAAGTAGATAACTCATCAGTTGTTTGCATCAGAGCGATAATTTTTGAGATAGTTATTAAAACTGTTTAAAGGTTTCAAACGTTGTTTATCGTTGTATATCCTTTAATTCTAGAGTTAAATTGATAAATAACGTGTACGAATTTGTTTAACGCATTTGTTTTGGTTACTCGGCGTCTCCGTTCTCGTGTAGCCTACATAATGCGTTTTTTTTTAATTTGCTTACCGGGCTAAAGGTTAGCATGTTTAAAATACGTAAGTCGTTTTGTTCATCAAATTTAAGTAGATAACTCATCAGTTGTTTGCATCAGAGCGACAATTTTTGAGATAGTTATTAAAACTGTTTAAAGGTTGTCAAACGTTGTTTCTCGTTGTATATCCTTTAATTCTAGAGTTAAATTGATAAATAACGTGTACGAATTTGTTTAACGCATTTGTTTTGGTTACTCGACGTCTCCGTTCTCGTGTAGCCTACATATTGCGTTTTTTTTTTTAATTTGCTTACCGGGCTAAAGGTTAGCATGTTTAAAATACGTAAGTCGTTTTGTTCAACAAATTTGAGTAGATAACTCATCAGTTGTTTGCATCAGAGCGATAATTTTTGAGATAGTTATTAAAACTGTTTAAAGGTTGTCAAACGTTGTTTCTCGTTGTATATCCTTTAATTCTAGAGTTAAATTGATAAATAACGTGTACGAATTTGTTTACCGCATTTGTTTTGGTTAGTCGACGTCTCCGTTCTCGTGTAGCCTACATATTGCGTTTTTTTTTTTAATTTGCTTACCGCGTTAAAGGTTAGCATGCTTAAAATACGTAAGTCGTTTTGTTCAACAAATTTAAGTAGATAACTCATCAGTTGCTTGCATCAGAGCCATAATTTTTGAGATAGTTATTAAAACTGTTTAAAGGTTGTCAAACGTTGTTTCTCGTTGTATATCCTTTAATTCTAGAGTTAAATTGATAAATAACGTGTACGAATTTGTTTAACGCATTTGTTTTGGTT
Source organism: Eurosta solidaginis (assembly GCF_040869045.1). NCBI lineage: Eukaryota > Metazoa > Arthropoda > Insecta > Diptera > Tephritidae > Eurosta > Eurosta solidaginis. Next base: position 193,943 of record NW_027136963.1, read on the forward strand.
ACTCGACGTCTCCGTTTTCGTGTAGCCTACATATTGCATTTTTTTTTTAATTTGCTTACCGGGCTAAAGGTTAGCATGCTTAAAATACGTAAGTCGTTTTGTTCAACAAATTTAAGTAGATAACTCATCAGTTGTTTGCATCAGAGCGATAATTTTTGAGATAGTTATTAAAACTGTTTAAAGGTTGTCAAACGTTGTTTCTCGTTGTATATCCTTTAATTCTAGAGTTAAATTGATAAATAACGTGTACGAATTTGTTTAACGCATTTGTTTTGGTTACTCGACGTCTCCGTTCTCGTGTAGCCTACATATTGCGTTTTTTTTTTAATTTGCTTACCGGGCTAAAGGTTAGCATGTTTAAAATACGTAAGTCGTTTTGTTCATCAAATTTAAGTAGATAACTCATCAGTTGTTTGCATCAGAGCGACAATTTTTGAGATAGTTATTAAAACTGTTTAAAGGTTGTCAAACGTTCTTTCTCGTTGTATATCCTTTAATTCTAGAGTTAAATTGATAAATAACGTGTACGAATTTGTTTAACGCATTTGTTTTGGTTACTCGACGTCTCCGTTCTCGTGTAGCCTACATATTGCCGTTTTTTTTTTTAATTTGCTTACCGTTCTAAAGGTTAGCATGTTTAAAATACGTAAGTTCAACAAATTTGAGTAGATAACTCATCAGTTTTTTGCATCAGAGCGACAATTTTTGAGATAGTTATTAAAACTGTTTAAAGGTTGTCAAACGTTGTTTCTCGTTGTATATCCTTTAATTCTAGAGTTAAATTGATAAATAACGTGTACGAATTTGTTTAACGCATTTGTTTTGGTTACTCGACGTCTCCGTTCTCGTGTAGCCTACATATTGCGTTTTTTTTTTAATTTGCTTACCGGGCTAAAGGTTAGCATGTTTAAAATACGTAAGTCGTTTTGTTCATCAAATTTAAGTAGATAACTCATCAGTTGTTTGCATCAGAGCGACAATTTTTGAGATAGTTATTAAAATTGTTTAAAGGTTGTCAAACGTTGTTTCTCGTTGTATATCCTTTAATTCTAGAGTTAAATTGATAAATAACGTGTACGAATTTGTTTAACGCATTTGTTTTGCTTACTCGACGTCTCCGTTCTCGTTTAGCCTACATATTGCGTTTTTTTTTTAATTTGCTTACCAACCTAAAGGTTAGCATGCTTAAAATACGTAAGTCGTTTTGTTCAACAAATTTAAGTAGATAATTCATCAGCTGTTTGCATCAGAGCGATAATTTTTGAGATAGTTATTAAAACTGTTTAAAGGTTGTCAAACGTTGTTTCTCGTTGTATATCCTTTAATTCTAGAGTTAAATTGATAAATAACGTGTACGAATTTGTTTAACGCATTTGTTTTGGTTACTCGACGTCTCCGTTCTCGTGTAGCCTACATATTGCGTTTTTTTTAATTTGCTTACCGGGCTAAAGGTTAGCATGTTTAAAATACGTAAGTCGTTTTGTTCATCAAATTTAAGTAGATAACTCATCAGTTGTTTGCATCAGAGCGACAATTTTTGAGATAGTTATTAAAACTGTTTAAAGGTTGTCAAACGTTGTTTCTCGTTGTATATCCTTTAATTCTAGAGTTAAATTGATAAATAACGTGTACGAATTTGTTTAACGCATTTGTTTTGGTTACTCGACGTCTCCGTTCTCGTGTAGCCTACATATTGCGTTTTTTTTTTAATTTGCTTACCGTGCTAAAGGTTAGCATGTTTAAAATACGTAAGTCGTTTTGTTCATCAAATTTAAGTAGATAACTCATCAGTTGTTTGCATCAGAGCGATAATTTTTGAGATAGTTATTAAAACTGTTTAAAGGTTGTCAAACGTTGTTTCTCGTTGTATATCCTTTAATTCTAGAGTTAAATTGATAAATAACGTGTACGAATTTGTTTAACGCATTTGTTTTGGTTACTCGACGTCTCCGTTCTCGTGTAGCCTACATATTGCGTTTTTTTTTTAATTTGCCTACCGGGCTAAAGGTTAGCATGTTTAAAATCCGTAAGTCGTTTTGTTCATCAAATTTAAGTAGATAACTCATCAGTTGTTTGCATCAGAGCGACAATTTTTGAGATAGTTATTAAAACTGTTTAAAGGTTGTCAAACGTTGTTTCTCGTTGTATATCCTTTAATTCTAGAGTTAAATTGATAAATAACGTGTACGAATTTGTTTAACGCATTTGTTTTGGTTACTCGACGTCTCCGTTCTCGTGTAGCCTACATATTGCGTTTTTTTTTTTAATTTGCTTACCGGGCTAAAGGTTAGCATGTTTAAAATACGTAAGTCGTTTTGTTCATCAAATTTAAGTAGATAACTCATCAGTTGTTTGCATCAGAGCGACAATTTTTGAGATAGTTATTAAAACAGTTTAAAGGTTGTCAAACGTTGTTTCTCGTTGTATATCCTTTAATTCTAGAGTTAAATTGATAAATAACGTGTACGAATTTGTTTAACGCATTTGTTTTAGTTACTCGACGTCTCCGTTCTCGTGTAGCCTACATATTGCGATTTTTTTTTAATTTGCTTACCGGGCTAAAGGTTAGCATGTTTAAAATACGTAAGTCGTTTTGTTCAACAAATTTGAGTAGATAACTCAGCAGTTGTTTGCATCAGAGCAACAATTTTTGAGATAGTTATTAAAACTGTTTAAAGGTTATCAAACGTTGTTTCTCGTTGTATATCCTGTAATTCTAGAGTTAAATTGATAAATAACGTGTACGAATTTGTTTAACGCATTTGTTTTGGTTACTCGACGTCTCCGTTCTCGTGTAGCATACATATTGCGTTTTTTTTTTAATTTGCTTACCGGGCTAAAGGTTAGCATGTTTAAAATACGTAAGTCGTTTTGTTCATCAAATTTAAGTAGATAACGCATCAGTTGTTTGCATCAGAGCGACAATTTTTGAGATAGTTATTAAAACTGTTTAAAGGTTGTCAAACGTTGTTTCTCGTTGTATATCCTTTAATTCTAGAGTTAAATTGATAAATAACGTGTACGAATTTGTTTAACGCATTTGTTTTGGTTACTCGACGTCTCCGTTCTCGTGTAGCCTACATATTGCGTTTTTTTTTTAATTTGCTTACCGGGCTAAAGGTTAGCATGTTTAAAATACGTAAGTCGTTTTGTTCAACAAATTTGAGTAGATAACTCAGCAGTTGTTTGCATCAGAGCGACAATTTCTGAGATAGTTATTAAAACTGTTTAAAGGTTGTCAAACGTTGTTTCTCGTTGTATATCCTTTAATTCTAGAGTTAAATTGATAAATAACGTGTACGAATTTATTTAACGCATTTGTTTTGGTTACTCGACGTCTCCGTTCTCGTGTAGCCTAAATATTGCGTTTTTTTTTTAATTTGCTTACCGGGCTAAAGGTTAGCATGTTTAAAATACGTAAGTCGTTTTGTTCAACAAATTTAAGTAGATAACTCATCAGTTGTTTGCATCAGAGCGATAATTTTTGAGATAGTTATTAAAACTGTTTAAAGGTTGTCAAACGTTGTTTCTCGTTACATATCCTTTAATTCTAGAGTTAAATTGATAAATAACGTGTACGAATTTGTTTAACGCATTTGTTTTGGTTACTCGACGTCTCCGTTCTCGTGTAGCCTACATATTGCGTTTTTTTTTTTTAATTTGCTTACCGGGCTAAAGGTTAGCATGTTTAAAATACGTAAGTCGTTTTGTTCAACAAATTTAAGTAGATAACTCATCAGTTGTTTGCATCAGAGCGACAATTTTTGAGATAGTTATTAAAACTGTTTAAAGGTTGTCAAACGTTGTTTCTCGTTGTATATCCTTTAATTCTAGAGTTAAATTGATAAATAACGTGTACGAATTTGTTTAACGCATTTGTTTTGGTTACTCGACGTCTCCGTTCTCGTGTAGCCTACATATTGCGTTTTTTTTTTTTAATTTGCTTACCGGGCTAAAGGTTAGCATGTTTAAAATACGTAAGTCGTTTTGTTCAACAAATTTCAGTAGATAACTCATCAGTTGTTTGCATCAGAGCGACAATTTTTGAGATAGTTATTAAAACTGTTTAAAGGTTGTCAAACGTTGTTTCTCGTTGTATATCCTTTAATTCTAGAGTTAAATTGATAAATAACGTGTGCGAATTTGTTTAACGCATTTGTTATGGTTACTCGACGTCTCCGTTCTCGTGTAGCCTACATATTGCGTTTTTTTTAAATTTGCTTACCGGGCTAAAGGTTAGCATGTTTAAAATACGTAAGTCGTTTTGTTCAACAAATTTAAGTAGATAACTCATCAGTTGTTTGCATCAGAGCGACAAATTTTGAGATAGTTATTAAAACTGTTTAAAGGTTGTCAAACGTTGTTTCTCGTTGTATATCCTTTAATTCTAGAGTTAAATTGATAAATAACGTGTACGAATTTGTTTAACGCATTTGTTTTGGTTACTCGACGTCTCCGTTCTCGGGTAGCCTACATATTGCGTTTTTTTTTTAATTTGCTTACCGGGCTAAAGGTTAGCATGCTTAAAATACGTAAGTCGTTTTGTTCAACAAATTTAAGTAGATAACTCATCACTTGTTTGCATCAGAGCGATAATTTTTGAGATAGTTATTAAAACTGTTTAAAGGTTGTCAAACGTTGTTTCTCGTTGTATATCCTTTAATTCTAGAGTTAAATTGATAAATAACGTGTACGAATTTGTTTAACGGATTTGTTTTGGTTACTCGACGTCTCCGTTCTCGTGTAGCCTACATATTGCGTTTTTTTTTTTAATTTGCTTACCGGGCTAAAGGTTAGCATGTTTAAAATACGTAAGTCGTTTTGTTCAACAAATTTCAGTAGATAACTCATCAGTTGTTTGCATCAGAGCGACAATTTTTGAGATAGTTATTAAAACTGTTTAAAGGTTGTCAAACGTTGTTTCTCGTTGTATATCCTTTAATTCTAGAGTTAAATTGATAAATAACGTGTACGAATTTGTTTAACGTATTTGTTTTGGTTACTCGACGTCTCCGTTCTCGTGTAGCCTACATATTGCGTTTTTTTTTTAATTTGCTTACCGGGCTAAAGGTTAGCATGCTTAAAATACGTAAGTCGTTTTGTTCAACAAATTTAAGTAGATAACTCATCAGTTGTTTGCATCAGAGCGATAATTTTTGAGATAGTTATTAAAACTGTTTAAAGGTTGTCAAACGTTGTTTCTCGTTGTATATCCTTTAATTCTACAGTTAAATTGATAAATAACGTGTACGAATTTGTTTAACGCATTTGTTTTGGTTACTCGACGTCTCAGTTCTCGTGTAGCCTATATATTGCGTTTTTTTTTTAATTTGCTTACCGGGCTAAAGGTTAGCATGTTTAAAATACGTAAGTCGTTTTGTTCATCAAATTTAAGTAGATAACTCATCAGTAGTTTGCATCAGAGCGACAATTTTTGAGATAGTTATTAAAACTGTTTAAAGGTTGTCAAACGTTGTTTCTCGTTGTATATCCTTTAATTCTAGAGTTAAATTGATAAATAACGTGCACGAATTTGTTTAACGCATTTGTTTTGGTTACTCGACGTCTCCGTTCTCGTGTAGCCTACATATTGCGTTTTTTTTTTAATTTGCTTACCGGGCTAAAGGTTAGCATGCTTGAAATACGTAAGTCGTTTTGTTCAACAAATTTAAGTAGATAACTCATCAGTTGTTTGCATCAGAGCGATAACTTTTGAGATAGTTATTAAAACTGTTTAAAGGTTGTCAAACGTTGTTTCTCGTTGCATATCCTTTAATTCTAGAGTTAAATTGATAAATAACGTGTACGAATTTGTTTAACGCATTTGTTTTGGTTACTCGACGTCTCCGTTCCCGTGTAGCCTACATATTGCGTTTTTTTTTTAATGTGCTTACCGGGCTAAAGGTTAGCATGTTTAAAATACGTAAGTCGTTTTGTTCATCAAATTTAAGTAGATAACTCATCAGTTGTTTGCATCAGAGCGACAATTTTTGATATAGTTATTAAAACTGTTTAAAGGTTGTCAAACGTTGTTTCTCGTTGTATATCCTTTAATTCTAGAGTTAAATTGATAAATAACGTGTACGAATTTGTTTAACGCATTTGTTTTGGTTACTCGACGTCTCCGTTCTCGTGTAGCCTACATATTGCGTTTTTTTTTTAATTTGCTTACCGGGCTAAAGATTAGCATGCTTAAAATACGTAAGTCGTTTTGTTCAACAAATTTAAGTAGATAACTCATCAGTTGTTTGCATCAGAGCGATAATTTTTGAGATAGTTACTAAAACTGTTTAAAGGTTGTCAAACGTTGTTTCTCGTTGTATATCCTTTAATTCTAGAGTTAAATTGATAAATAACGTGTACGAATTTGTTTAACGCATTTGTTTTGGTTACTCGACGTCTCAGTTCTCGTGTAGCCTACATATTGCGTTTTTTTTTTTAATTTGCTTACCGGGCTAAAGGTTAGCATGTTTAAAATACGTAAGTCGTTTTGTTCATCAAATTTAAGTAGATAACTCATCAGTTGTTTGCATCAGAGCGACAATTTTTGAGATAGTTATTAAAACTGTTTAAAGGTTGTCAAACGTTGTTTCTCGTTGTATATCCTTTAATTCTAGAGTTAAATTGATAAATAACGTGTACGAATTTGTTTAACGCATTTGTTTTGGTTACTCGACGTCTCCGTTCTCGTGTAGCCTACATATTGCGTGTTTTTTTTAATTTGCTTATCGGGCTAAAGGTTAGCATGCTTAAAATACGTAAGTCGTTTTGTTCAACAAATTTAAGTAGATAACTCATCAGTTGTTTGCATCAGAGCGTTAATTTTTGAGATAGTTATTAAAACTGTTTAAAGGTTGTCAAACGTTGTTTCTCGTTGTATATCCTTTAATTCTAGAGTTAAATTGATAAATAACGTGTACGAATTTGTTTAACGCATTTGTTTTGGTTACTCGACGTCTCCGTTCTCGCGTAGCCAACATATTGCGTTTTTTTTTAATTTGCTTACCGGGCTAAAGGTTAGCATGTTTAAAATACGTAAGTCGTTTTGTTCATCAAATTTAAGTAGATAACTCATCAGTTGTTTGCATCAGAGCGACAATTTTTGAGATAGTTATTAAAACTGTTTAAAGGTTGTCAAACGTTGTTTCTCGTTGTATATCCTTTAATTCTAGAGTTAAATTGATAAATAACGTGTACGAATTTGTTTAACGCATTTGTTTTGGTTACTCGACGTCTCCGTTCTCGTGTAGCCTACATATTGCGTTTTTTTTTTAATTTGCTTACCGGGCTAAAGGTTAGCATGCTTAAAATACGTAAGTCGTTTTGTTCAACAAATTTAAGTAGATAACTCATCAGTTGTTTGCATCAGAGCGATAATTTTTGAGATAGTTATTAAAACTGTTTAAAGGTTGTCAAACGTTGTTTCTCATTGTATATCCTTTAATTCTACAGTTAAATTGATAAATAACGTGTACGAATTTGTTTAACGCATTTGTTTTGGTTACTCGACGTCTCAGTTCTCGTGTAGCCTATATATTGCGTTTTTTTTTTAATTTGCTTACCGGGCTAAAGGTTAGCATGTTTAAAATACGTAAGTCGTTTTGTTCATCAAATTTAAGTAGATAACTCATCAGTTGTTTGAATCAGAGCGACAATTTTTGAGATAGTTATTAAAACTGTTTAAAGGTTGTCAAACGTTGTTTCTCGTTGTATATCCTTTAATTCTAGAGTTAAATTGATAAATAACGTGTACGAATTTGTTTAACGCATTTGTTTTGGTTACTCGACGTCTCAGTTCTCGTGTAGCCTATATATTGCGTTTTTTTTTTAATGTGCTTACTGGGCTAAAGGTTAGCATGTTTAAAATACGTAAGTCGTTTTGTTCATCAAATTTAAGTAGATAACTCATCAGTTGTTTGCATCAGAGCGACAATTTTTGATATAGTTATTAAAACTGTTTAAAGGTTGTCAAACGTTGTTTCTCGTTGTATATCCTTTAATTCTAGAGTTAAATTGATAAATAACGTGTACGAATTTGTTTAACGCATTTGTTTTGGTTACTCGACGTCTCCGTTCTCGTGTAGCCTACATATTGCGTTTTTTTTTTAATTTGCTTACCGGGCTAAAGGTTAGCATGCTTAAAATACGTAAGGCGTTTTGTTCAACAAATTTAAGTAGATAACTCATCAGTTGTTTGCATCAGAGCAATAATTTTTGAGATAGTTATTAAAACTGTTTAAAGCTTGTCAAACGTTGTTTCTCGTTGTATATCCTTTAATTCTAGAGTTAAATTGATAAATAACGTGTACGAATTTGTTTAACGCATTTGTTTTGGTTACTCGACGTCTCCGTTCTCGTGTAGCCTACATATTGCGTTTTTTTTTTTAATTTGCTTACCGGGCTAAAGGTTAGCATGTTTAAAATACGTAAGTCGTTTTGTTCATCAAATTTAAGTAGATAACTCTTCAGTTGTTTGCATCAGAGCGACAATTTTTGAGATAGTTATTAAAACTGTTTAAAGGTTGTCAAACGTTGTTTCTCGTTGTATATCCTTTAATTCTAGAGTTAAATTGATAAATAACGTGTACGAATTTGTTTAACGCATTTGTTTTGGTTACTCGACGTCTCCGTTCTCGTGTAGCCTACATATTGCGTTTTTTTTTTAATTTGCTTACCGTGCTAAAGGTTAGCATGTTTAAAATACGTAAGTCGTTTTGTTCATCAAATTTAAGTAGATAACTCATCAGTTGTTTGCATCAGAGCGACAATTTTTGAGATAGTTATTAAAACTGTTTAAAGGTTGTCAAACGTTGTTTCTCGTTGTATATCCTTTAATTCTAGAGTTAAATTGATAAATAACGTGTACGAATTTGTTTAACGCATTTGTTTTGGTTACTCGACGTCTCCGTTCTCGTGTAGCCTACATATTGCGTGTTTTTTTTAATTTGCTTACCGGGCTAAAGGTTAGCATGCTTAAAATACGTAAGTCGTTTTGTTCAACAAATTTAAGTAGATAACTCATCAGTTGTTTGCATCAGAGCGATAATTTTTGAGATAGTTATTAAAACTGTTTAAAGGTTGTCAAACGTTGTTTCTTGTTGTATATCCTTTAATTCTAGAGTTAAATTGATAAATAACGTGTACGAATTTGTTTAACGCATTTGTTTTGGTTACTCGACGTCTCCGTTCTCGCGTAGACAACATATTGCGTTTTTTTTTAATTTGCTTACCGGGCTAAAGGTTAGCATGTTTAAAATACGTAAGTCGTTTTGTTCATCAAATTTAAGTAGATAACTCATCAGTTGTTTGCATCAGAGCGACAATTTTTGAGATAGTTATTAAAACTGTTTAAAGGTTGTCAAACGTTGTTTCTCGTTGTATATCCTTTAATTCTAGAGTTAAATTGATAAATAACGTGTACGAATTTGTTTAACGCATTTGTTTTGGTTACTCGACGTCTCCGTTCTCGTGTAGCCTACATATTGTGTTTTTTTTTTTAATTTGCTTACCGGGCTAAAGGTTAGCATGTTTAAAATACGTAAGTCGTTTTGTTCATCAAATTTAAGTAGATAACTCATCAGTTGTTTGCATCAGAGCGACAATTTTTGAGATAGTTATTAAAACTGTTTAAAGGTTGTCAAACGTTGTTTCTCGTTGTATATCCTTTAATTCTAGAGTTGAATTGATAAATAACGTGTACGAATTTGTTTAACGCATTTGTTTTGGTTACTCGACGTCTCCGTTCTCGTGTAGCCTACATATTGCGTTTTTTTTTTTAATTTGCTTACCGGGCTAAAGGTTAGCATGTTTAAAATACGTAAGTCGTTTTGTTCAACAAATTTGAGTAGATAACTCAGCAGTTGTTTGCATCAGAGCGACAATTTTTGAGATAGTTATTAAAACTGTTTAAAGGTTGTCAAACGTTGTTTCTCGTTGTATATCCTTTAATTCTAGAGTTAAATTGATAAATAACGTGTACGAATTTGTTTAACGCATTTGTTTTGGTTACTCGACGTCTCCGTTCTCGTGTAGCCTACATATTGCGTTTTTTTTTTAATTTGCTTACCGGGCTAAAGGTTAGCATGTTTAAAATACGTAAGTCGTTTTGTTCAACAAATTTAAGTAGATAACTCATCAGTTGTTTGCATCAGAGTGATAATTTTTGAGATAGTTATTAAAACTGTTTAAAGGTTGTCAAACGTTGTTTCTCGTTGCATATCCTTTAATTCTAGAGTTAAATTGATAAATAACGTGTACGAATTTGTTTAACGTATTTGTTTTGGCTACTCTACGTCTCCGTTCTCGTGTAGCCTACATATTGCTTTTTTTTTTTAATTTGCTTACCGGGCTAAAGGTTAGCATGTTTAAAATACGCAAGTCGTTTTGTTCATCAAATTTAAGTAGATAACTCATCAGTCGTTTGCATCAGAGCGACAATTTTTGAGACAGTTATTAAAACTGTTTAAAGGTTGTCAAACGTTGTTTCTCGTTGTATATCCTTTAATTCTAGAGTTAAATTGATAAATAACGTGTACGAATTTGTTTAACGCATTTGTTTTGGTTACTCGACGTCTCCGTTCTCGTGTAGCCTACATATTGCGTTTTTTTTTTAATTTGCTTACCGGGCTAAAGGTTAGCATGTTTAAAATACGTAAGTCGTTTTGTTCAACAAATTTAAGTAGATAACTCATCAGTTGTTTGCATCAGAGCGACAATTTTTGAGATAGTTATTAAAACTGTTTAAAGGTTGTCAAACGTTGTTTCTCGTTGTATATCCTTTAATTCTCGAGTTAAATTGATAAATAACGTGTACGAATTTGTTTAACGCATTTGTTTTGGTTACTCGACGTCTCCGTTCTCGTGTAGCCTACATATTGCGTTTTTTCTTTAATTTGCTTACCGGGCTAAAGGTTAGCATGTTTAAAATACGTAAGTCGTTTTGTTCATCAAATTTAAGTAGATAACTCATCAGTTGTTTGCATCAGAGCGACAATTTTTGAGACAGTTATTAAAACTGTTTAAAGGTTGTCAAACGTTGTTTCTCGTTGTATATCCTTTAATTCTAGAGTTAAATTGATAAATAACGTGTACGAATTTGTTTAACGCATTTGTTTTGGTTACTCGACGTCTCCGTTCTCGTGTAGCCTACACATTGCGTTTTTTTTTTAATTTGCTTACCTGGCTAAAGGTTAGCATGTTTAAAATACGTAAGTCGTTTTGTTCATCAAATTTAAGTAGATAACTCATCAGTTGTTTGCATCAGAGCGACAATTTTTGAGATAGTTATTAAAACTGTTTAAAGGTTGTCAAACGTTGTTTCTCGTTGTATATCCTTTAATTCTAGAGTTAAATTGATAAATAACGTGTACGAATTTGTTTAACGCATTTGTTTTGGTTACTCGACGTCTCCGTTCTCGTGTAGCCTACATATTGCGTTTTTTTTTTAATTTGCTTACCGGGCTAAAGGTTAGCATGTTTAAAATACGTAAGTCGTTTTGTTCAACAAATTTAAGTAGATAACTCATCAGTTGTTTGCATCAGAGCGACAATTTTTGAGATAGTTATTAAAACTGTTTAAAGGTTGTCAAACGTTGTTTCTCGTTGTATATCCTTTAATTCTAGAGTTAAATTGATAAATAACGTGTACGAATTTGTTTAACGCATTTGTTTTGGTTACTCGACGTCTCCGTTCTCGTGTAGCCTACATATTGCGTTTTTTTTTTAATTTGCTTACCGGGCTAAAGGCTAGCATGCTTAAAATACGTAAGTCGTTTTGTTCAACAAATTTAAGTAGATAACTCATCATTTGTTTGCATCAGAGCGATAATTTTTGAGATAGTTATTAAAACTGTTTAAAGGTTGTCAAACGTTGTTTCTCGTTGTATATCCTTTAATTCTAGAGTTAAATTGATAAATAACGTGTACGAATTTGTCTAACGCATTTGTTTTGGTTACTCGACGTCTCCGTTCTCGTGTAGCCTACATATTGCGTTTTTTTTTTAATTTGCTTACCGGGCTAAAGGTTAGCATGTTTAAAATACGTAAGTCGTTTTGTTCATCAAATTTAAGTAGATAACTCATCAGTTGTTTGCATCAGAGCTACAATTTTTGAGATAGTTATTAAAACTGTTTAAAGGTTGTCAAACGTTGTTTCTCGTTGTATATCCTTTAATTCTAGAGTTAAATTGATAAATAACGTGTACGAATTTGTTTAACGCATTTGTTTTGGTTACTCGACGTCTCCGTTCTCGTGTAGCCTACATATTGCGTTTTTTTTTTAATTTGCTTACCGGGCTAAAGGTTAGCATGTTTAAAATACGTAAGTCGTTTTGTTCATCAAATTTAAGTAGATAACTCATCAGTTGTCAGAGCGATAATTTTTGAGATAGTTATTAAAACTGTTTAAAGGTTGTCAAACGTTGTTTCTCGTTGTATATCCTTTAATTCTAGAGTTAAATTGATAAATAACTTGTACGAATTTGTTTAACGCATTTGTTTTGGTTACTCGACGTCTCCGTTCTCGTGTAGCCTACATATTGCGTTTTTTTTTTTAATTTGCTTACCGGGCTAAAGGTTAGCATGTTTAAAATACGTAAGTCGTTTTGTTCATCAAATTTAAGTAGATAACTCATCAGTTGTTTGCATCAGAGCGACAATTTTTGAGATAGTTATTAAAACTGTTTAAAGGTTGTCAAACGTTGTTTCTCGTTGTATATCCTTTAATTCTAGAGTTAAATTGATAAATAACGTGTACGAATTTGTTTAACGCATTTGTTTTGGTTACTCGACGTCTCCGTTCTCGTGTAGCCTACATATTGCGTTTTTTTTTTAATTTGCTTACCGGGCTAAAGGTTAGCATGTTTAAAATACGTAAGTCGTTTTGTTCATCAAATTTAAGTAGATAACTCATCAGTTGTTTGCATCAGAGCGACAATTTTTGAGATAGTTATTAAAACTGTTTAAAGGTTGTCAAACGTTGTTTGTCGTTGTATATCCTTTAATTCTAGAGTTAAATTGATAAATAACGTGTACGAATTTGTTTAACGCATTTGTTTTGGTTACTCGACGTCTCCGTTCTCGTGTAGCCTACATATTGCGTTTTTTTTTTAATTTGCTTACCGGGCTAAAGGTTAGCATGTTTAAAATACGTAAGTCGTTTTGTTCATCAAATTTAAGTAGATAACTCATCAGTTGTTTGCATCAGAGCGACAATTTTTGAGATAGTTATTAAAACTGTTTAAAGGTTGTCAAACGTTGTTTCTCGTTGTATATCCTTTAATTCTAGAGTTAAATTGATAAATAACTTGTACGAATTTGTTTAACGCATTTGTTTTGGTTACTCGACGTCTCCGTTCTCGTGTAGCCTACATATTGCGTGTTTTTTTTAATTTGCTTACCGGGCTAAAGGTTAGCATGCTTAAAATACGTAAGTCGTTTTGTTCAACAAATTTAAGTAGATAACTCATCAGTTGTTTGCATCAGAGCGATAATTTTTGAGATAGTTATTAAAACTGTTTAAAGGTTGTCAAACGTTGTTTCTTGTTGTATATCCTTTAATTCTAGAGTTAAATTGATAAATAACGTGTACGAATTTGTTTAACGCATTTGTTTTGGTTACTCGACGTCTCCGTTCTCGCGTAGCCAACATATTGCGTTTTTTTTTTAATTTGCTTACCGGGCTAAAGGTTAGCATGTTTAAAATACGTAAGTCGTTTTGTTCATCAAATTTAAGTAGATAACTCAGCAGTTGTTTGCATCAGAGCGACAATTTTTGAGATAGTTATTAAAACTGTTTAAAGGTTGTCAAACGTTGTTTCTCGTTGTATATCCTTTAATTCTAGAGTTAAATTGATAAATAACGTGTACGAATTTGTTTAACGTATTTGTTTTGGTTACTCGACGTCTCCGTTCTCGTGTAGCCTACATATTGCGTTTTTTTTTTAATTTGCTTACCGGGCTAAAGGTTAGCATGTTTAAAATACGTAAGTCGTTTTGTTCATCAAATTTAAGTAGATAACTCATCAGTTGTTTGCATCAGAGCGACAATTTTTGAGATAGTTATTAAAACTGTTTAAAGGTTGTCAAACGTTGTTTCTCGTTGTATATCCTTTAATTCTAGAGTTAAATTGATAAATAACGTGTACGAATTTGTTTAACGCATTTGTTTTGGTTACTCGACGTCTCCGTTCTCGTGTAGCCTACACATTGCGTTTTTTTTTTAATTTGCTTACCGGGCTAAAGGTTAGCATGTTTAAAATACGTAAGTCGTTTTGTTCATCAAATTTAAGTAGATAACTCATCAGTTGTTTGCATCAGAGCGACAATTTTTGAGATAGTTATTAAAACTGTTTAAAGGTTGTCAAACGTTGTTTCTCGTTGTATATCCTTTAATTCTAGAGTTAAATTGATAAATAACGTGTACGAATTTGTTTAACGCATTTGTTTTGGTTACTCGACGTCTCCGTTCTCGTGTAGCCTACATATTGCGTTTTTTTTTTAATTTGCTTACCGGGCTAAAGGTTAGCATGTTTAAAATACGTAAGTCGTTTTGTTCAACAAATTTAAGTAGATAACTCATCAGTTGTTTGCATCAGAGCGACAATTTTTGAGATAGTTATTAAAACTGTTTAAAGGTTGTCAAACGTTGTTTCTCGTTGTATATCCTTTAATTCTCGAGTTAAATTGATAAATAACGTGTACGAATTTGTTTAACGCATTTGTTTTGGTTACTCGACGTCTCCGTTCTCGTGTAGCCTACATATTGCGTTTTTTCTTTAATTTGCTTACCGGGCTAAAGGTTAGCATGTTTAAAATACGTAAGTCGTTTTGTTCATCAAATTTAAGTAGATAACTCATCAGTTGTTTGCATCAGAGCGACAATTTTTGAGACAGTTATTAAAACTGTTTAAAGGTTGTCAAACGTTGTTTCTCGTTGTATATCCTTTAATTCTAGAGTTAAATTGATAAATAACGTGTACGAATTTGTTTAACGCATTTGTTTTGGTTACTCGACGTCTCCGTTCTCGTGTAGCCTACAAATTGCGTTTTTTTTTTAATTTGCTTACCGGGCTAAAGGTTAGCATGTTTAAAATACGTAAGTCGTTTTGTTCATCAAATTTAAGTAGATAACTCATCAGTTGTTTGCATCAGAGCGACAATTTTTGAGATAGTTATTAAAACTGTTTAAAGGTTGTCAAACGTTGTTTCTCGTTGTATATCCTTTAATTCTAGAGTTAAATTGATAAATAACGTGTACGAATTTGTTTAACGCATTTGTTTTGGTTACTCGACGTCTCCGTTCTCGTGTAGCCTACATATTGCGTTTTTTTTTTAATTTGCTTACCGGGCTAAAGGTTAGCATGTTTAAAATACGTAAGTCGTTTTGTTCAACAAATTTAAGTAGATAACTCATCAGTTGTTTGCATCAGAGCGACAATTTTTGAGATAGTTATTAAAACTGTTTAAAGGTTGTCAAACGTTGTTTCTCGTTGTATATCCTTTAATTCTAGAGTTAAATTGATAAATAACGTGTACGAATTTGTTTAACGCATTTGTTTTGGTTACTCGACGTCTCCGTTCTCGTGTAGCCTACATATTGCGTTTTTTTTTTTAATTTGCTTACCGGGCTAAAGGTTAGCATGCTTAAAATACGTAAGTCGTTTTGTTCAACAAATTTAAGTAGATAACTCATCATTTGTTTGCATCAGAGCGATAATTTTTGAGATAGTTATTAAAACTGTTTAAAGGTTGTCAAACGTTGTTTCTCGTTGTATATCCTTTAATTCAAGAGTTAAATTGATAAATAACGTGTACGAATTTGTCTAACGCATTTGTTTTGGTTACTCGACGTCTCCGTTCTCGTGTAGCCTACATATTGCGTTTTTTTTTTAATTTGCTTACCGGGCTAAAGGTTAGCATGTTTAAAATACGTAAGTCGTTTTGTTCATCAAATTTAAGTAGATAACTCATCAGTTGTTTGCATCAAAGCTACAATTTTTGAGATAGTTATTAAAACTGTTTAAAGGTTGTCAAACGTTGTTTCTCGTTGTATATCCTTTAATTCTAGAGTTAAATTGATAAATAACGTGTACGAATTTGTTTAACGCATTTGTTTTGGTTACTCGACGTCTCCGTTCTCGTGTAGCCTACATATTGCGTTTTTTTTTTTAATTTGCTTACCGGGCTAAAGGTTAGCATGTTTAAAATACGTAAGTCGTTTTGTTCATCAAATTTAAGTAGATAACTCATCAGTTGTTTGCATCAGAGCTACAATTTTTGAGATAGTTATTAAAACTGTTTAAAGGTTGTCAAACGTTGTTTCTCGTTGTATATCCTTTAATTCTAGAGTTAAATTGATAAATAACGTGTACGAATTTGTTTAACGCATTTGTTTTGGTTACTCGACGTCTCCGTTCTCGTGTAGCCTACATATTGCGTTTTTTTTTTTAATTTGCTTACCGGGCTAAAGGTTAGCATGTTTAAAATACGTAAGTCGTTTTGTTCATCAAATTTAAGTAGATAACTCATCAGTTGTCAGAGCGAAAATTTTTGAGATAGTTATTAAAACTGTTTAAAGGTTGTCAAACGTTGTTTCTCGTTGTATATCCTTTAATTCTAGAGTTAAATTGATAAATAACGTGTACGAATTTGTTTAACGCATTTGTTTTGGTTACTCGACGTCTCCGTTCTCGTGTAGCCTACATATTGCGTTTTTTTTTTAATTTGCTTACCGGGCTAAAGGTTAGCATGCTTAAAATACGTAAGTCGTTTTGTTCAACAAATTTAAGTAGATAACTCATCAGTTGTTTGCATCAGAGCGATAATTTTTGAGATAGTTATTAAAACTGTTTAAAGGTTGTCAAACGTTGTTTCTCGTTGTATATCCTTTAATTCTAGAGTTAAATTGATAAATAACTTGTACGAATTTGTTTAACGCATTTGTTTTGGTTACTCGACGTCTCCGTTCTCGTGTAGCCTACATATTGCGTTTTTTTTTTAATTTGCTTACCGGGCTAAAGGTTAGCATGTTTAAAATACGTAAGTCGTTTTGTTCATCAAATTTAAGTAGATAACTCATCAGTTGTTTGCATCAGAGCGACAATTTTTGAGATAGTTATTAAAACTGTTTAAAGGTTGTCAAACGTTGTTTCTCGTTGTATATCCTTTAATTCTAGAGTTAAATTGATAAATAACGTGTACGAATTTGTTTAACGCATTTGTTTTGGTTACTCGACGTCTCCGTTCTCGTGTAGCCTACATATTGCGTTTTTTTTTTAATTTGCTTACCGGGCTAAAGGTTAGCATGTTTAAAATACGTAAGTCGTTTTGTTCATCAAATTTAAGTAGATAACTCATCAGTTGTTTGCATCAGAGCGACAATTTTTGAGATAGTTATTAAAACTGTTTAAAGGTTGTCAAACGTTGTTTGTCGTTGTATATCCTTTAATTCTAGAGTTAAATTGATAAATAACGTGTACGAATTTGTTTAACGTATTTGTTTTGGTTACTCGACGTCTCCGTTCTCGTGTAGCCTACATATTGCGTTTTTTTTTTTTTAATCTGCTTACCGGGCTAAAGGTTAGCATGTTTAAAATACGTAAGTCGTTTTGGTCATCAAATTTAAGTAGATAACTCATCAGTTGTTTGCATCAGAGCGACAATTTTTGAGATAGTTATTAAAACTGTTTAAAGGTTGTCAAACGTTGTTTCTCGTTGTATATCCTTTAATTCTAGAGTTAAATTGATAAATAACGTGTACGAATTTGTTTAACGCATTTATTTTGGTTACTCGACGTCTCCGTTCTCGTGTAGCCTACATATTGCGTTTTTTTTTTAATTTGCTTACCGGGCTAAAGGTTAGCATGCTTAAAATACGTAAGTCGTTTTGTTCAACAAATTTAAGTAGATAACTCATCATTTGTTTGCATCAGAGCGATAATTTTTGAGATAGTTATTAAAACTGTTTAAAGGTTGTCAAACGTTGTTTCTCGTTGTATATCCTTTAATTCTAGAGTTAAATTGATAAATAACGCGTACGAATTTGTCTAACGCATTTGTTTTGGTTACTGAAGTCTCCGTTCTCGTGTAGCCTACATATTGCGTTTTTTTTTTTTAATTTGCTTACCGGGCTAAAGGTTAGCATGTTTAAAATACGTAAGTCGTTTTGTTCATCAAATTTAAGTAGATAACTCATCAGTTGTTTGCATCAGAGCTACAATTTTTGAGATAGTTATTAAAACTGTTTAAAGGTTGTCAAACGTTGTTTCTCGTTGTATATCCTTTAATTCTAGAGTTAAATTGATAAATAACGTGTACGAATTTGTTTAACGCATTTGTTTTGGTTACTCGACGTCTCCGTTCTCGTGTAGCCTACATATTGCGTTTTTTTTTTTAATTTGCTTACCGGGCTAAAGGTTAGCATGTTTAAAATACGTAAGTCGTTTTGTTCATCAAATTTAAGTAGATAACTCATCAGTTGTTTGCATCAGAGCGAAAATTTTTGAGATAGTTATTAAAACTGTTTAAAGGTTGTCAAACGTTGTTTCTCGTTGTATGTCCTTTAATTCTAGAGTTAAATTGATAAATAACGTGTACGAATTTGTTTAACGCATTTGTTTTGGTTACTCGACGTCTCCGTTCTCGTGTAGCCTACATATTGCGTTTTTTTTTTAATTTGCTTACCGGGCTAAAGGTTAGCATGTTTAAAATACGTAAGTCGTTTTGTTCAACAAATTTAAGTAGATAACTCATCAGTTGTTTGCATCAGAGCGACAATTTTTGAGATAGTTATTAAAACTGTTTAAAGGTTGTCAAACGTTGTTTCTCGTTGTATATCCTTTAATTCTAGAGTTAAATTGATAAATAACTTGTACGAATTTGTTTAACGCATTTGTTTTGGTTACTCGACGTCTCCGTTCTCGTGTAGCCTACATATTGCGTTTTTTTTTTTAATTTGCTTACCGGGCTAAAGGTTAGCATGTTTAAAATACGTAAGTCGTTTTGTTCATCAAATTTAAGTAGATAACTCATCAGTTGTTTGCATCAGAGCGACAATTTTTGAGATAGTTATTAAAACTGTTTAAAGGTTGTCAAACGTTGTTTCTCGTTGTATATCCTTTAATTCTAGAGTTAAATTGATAAATAACGTGTACGAATTTGTTTAACGCATTTGTTTTGGTTACTCGACGTCTCCGTTCTCGTGTAGCCTACATATTGCGTTTTTTTTTTAATTTGCTTACCGGGCTAAAGGTTAGCATGTTTAAAATACGTAAGTCGTTTTGTTCATCAAATTTAAGTAGATAACTCATCAGTTGTTTGCATCAGAGCGACAATTTTTGAGATAGTTATTAAAACTGTTTAAAGGTTGTCAAACGTTGTTTGTCGTTGTATATCCTTTAATTCTAGAGTTAAATTGATAAATAACGTGTACGAATTTGTTTAACGCATTTGTTTTGGTTACTCGACGTCTCCGTTCTCGTGTAGCCTACATATTGCGTTTTTTTTTTAATTTGCTTACCGGGCTAAAGGTTAGCATGTTTAAAATACGTAAGTCGTTTTGTTCATCAAATTTAAGTAGATAACTCATCAGTTGTTTGCATCAGAGCGACAATTTTTGAGATAGTTATTAAAACTGTTTAAAGGTTGTCAAACGTTGTTTCTCGTTGTATATCCTTTAATTCTAGAGTTAAATTGATAAATAACTTGTACGAATTTGTTTAACGCATTTGTTTTGGTTACTCGACGTCTCCGTTCTCGTGTAGCCTACATATTGCGTGTTTTTTTTAATTTGCTTACCGGGCTAAAGGTTAGCATGCTTAAAATACGTAAGTCGTTTTGTTCAACAAATTTAAGTAGATAACTCATCAGTTGTTTGCATCAGAGCGATAATTTTTGAGATAGTTATTAAAACTGTTTAAAGGTTGTCAAACGTTGTTTCTTGTTGTATATCCTTTAATTCTAGAGTTAAATTGATAAATAACGTGTACGAATTTGTTTAACGCATTTGTTTTGGTTACTCGACGTCTCCGTTCTCGCGTAGCCAACATATTGCGTTTTTTTTTAATTTGCTTACAGGGCTAAAGGTTAGCATGTTTAAAATACGTAAGTCGTTTTGTTCATCAAATTTAAGTAGATAACTCAGCAGTTGTTTGCATCAGAGCGACAATTTTTGAGATAGTTATTAAAACTGTTTAAAGGTTGTCAAACGTTGTTTCTCGTTGTATATCCTTTAATTCTAGAGTTAAATTGATAAATAACGTGTACGAATTTGTTTAACGTATTTGTTTTGGTTACTCGACGTCTCCGTTCTCGTGTAGCCTACATATTGCGTTTTTTTTTTAATTTGCTTACCGGGCTAAAGGTTAGCATGTTTAAAATACGTAAGTCGTTTTGTTCATCAAATTTAAGTAGATAACTCATCAGTTGTTTGCATCAGAGCGACAATTTTTGAGATAGTTATTAAAACTGTTTAAAGGTTGTCAAACGTTGTTTCTCGTTGTATATCCTTTAATTCTAGAGTTAAATTGATAAATAACGTGTACGAATTTGTTTAACGCATTTGTTTTGGTTACTCGACGTCTCCGTTCTCGTGTAGCCTACACATTACGTTTTTTTTTTAATTTGCTTACCGGGCTAAAGGTTAGCATGTTTAAAATACGTAAGTCGTTTTGTTCATCAAATTTAAGTAGATAACTCATCAGTTGTTTGCATCAGAGCGACAATTTTTGAGATAGTTATTAAAACTGTTTAAAGGTTGTCAAACGTTGTTTCTCGTTGTATATCCTTTAATTCTAGAGTTAAATTGATAAATAACGTGTACGAATTTGTTTAACGCATTTGTTTTGGTTACTCGACGTCTCCGTTCTCGTGTAGCCTACATATTGCGTTTTTTTTTTAATTTGCTTACCGGGCTAAAGGTTAGCATGTTTAAAATACGTAAGTCGTTTTGTTCAACAAATTTAAGTAGATAACTCATCAGTTGTTTGCATCAGAGCGACAATTTTTGAGATAGTTATTAAAACTGTTTAAAGGTTGTCAAACGTTGTTTCTCGTTGTATATCCTTTAATTCTCGAGTTAAATTGATAAATAACGTGTACGAATTTGTTTAACGCATTTGTTTTGGTTACTCGACGTCTCCGTTCTCGTGTAGCCTACATATTGCGTTTTTTCTTTAATTTGCTTACCGGGTTAAAGGTTAGCATGTTTAAAATACGTAAGTCGTTTTGTTCAACAAATTTAAGTAGATAACTCATCAGTTGTTTGCATCAAAGCTACAATTTTTGAGATAGTTATTAAAACTGTTTAAAGGTTGTCAAACGTTGTTTCTCGTTGTATATCCTTTAATTCTAGAGTTAAATTGATAAATAACGTGTACGAATTTGTTTAACGCATTTGTTTTGGTTACTCGACGTCTCCGTTCTCGTGTAGCCTACATATTGCGTTTTTTTTTTTAATTTGCTTACCGGGCTAAAGGTTAGCATGTTTAAAATACGTAAGTCGTTTTGTTCATCAAATTTAAGTAGATAACTCATCAGTTGTTTGCATCAGAGCTACAATTTTTGAGATAGTTATTAAAACTGTTTAAAGGTTGTCAAACGTTGTTTCTCGTTGTATATCCTTTAATTCTAGAGTTAAATTGATAAATAACGTGTACGAATTTGTTTAACGCATTTGTTTTGGTTACTCGACGTCTCCGTTCTCGTGTAGCCTACATATTGCGTTTTTTTTTTTAATTTGCTTACCGGGCTAAAGGTTAGCATGTTTAAAATACGTAAGTCGTTTTGTTCATCAAATTTAAGTAGATAACTCATCAGTTGTCAGAGAGAAAATTTTTGAGATAGTTATTAAAACTGTTTAAAGGTTGTCAAACGTTGTTTCTCGTTGTATATCCTTTAATTCTAGAGTTAAATTGATAAATAACGTGTACGAATTTGTTTAACGCATTTGTTTTGGTTACTCGACGTCTCCGTTCTCGTGTAGCCTACATATTGCGTTTTTTTTTTAATTTGCTTACCGGGCTAAAGGTTAGCATGCTTAAAATACGTAAGTCGTTTTGTTCAACAAATTTAAGTAGACAACTCATCAGTTGTTTGCATCAGAGCGATAATTTTTGAGATAGTTATTAAAACTGTTTAAAGGTTGTCAAACGTTGTTTCTCGTTGTATATCCTTTAATTCTAGAGTTAAATTGATAAATAACTTGTACGAATTTGTTTAACGCATTTGTTTTGGTTACTCGACGTCTCCGTTCTCGTGTAGCCTACATATTGCGTTTTTTTTTTAATTTGCTTACCGGGCTAAAGGTTAGCATGTTTAAAATACGTAAGTCGTTTTGTTCATCAAATTTAAGTAGATAACTCATCAGTTGTTTGCATCAGAGCGACAATTTTTGAGATAGTTATTAAAACTGTTTAAAGGTTGTCAAACGTTGTTTCTCGTTGTATATCCTTTAATTCTAGAGTTAAATTGATAAATAACGTGTACGAATTTGTTTAACGCATTTGTTTTGGTTACTCGACGTCTCCGTTCTCGTGTAGCCTACATATTGCGTTTTTTTTTTAATTTGCTTACCGGGCTAAAGGTTAGCATGTTTAAAATACGTAAGTCGTTTTGTTCATCAAATTTAAGTAGATAACTCATCAGTTGTTTGCATCAGAGCGACAATTTTTGAGATAGTTATTAAAACTGTTTAAAGGTTGTCAAACGTTGTTTGTCGTTGTATATCCTTTAATTCTAGAGTTAAATTGATAAATAACGTGTACGAATTTGTTTAACGTATTTGTTTTGGTTACTCGACGTCTCCGTTCTCGTGTAGCCTACATATTGCGTTTTTTTTTTTTAATCTGCTTACCGGGCTAAAGGTTAGCATGTTTAAAATACGTAAGTCGTTTTGGTCATCAAATTTAAGTAGATAACTCATCAGTTGTTTGCATCAGAGCGACAATTTTTGAGATAGTTATTAAAACTGTTTAAAGGTTGTCAAACGTTGTTTCTCGTTGTATATCCTTTAATTCTAGAGTTAAATTGATAAATAACGTGTACGAATTTGTTTAACGCATTTATTTTGGTTACTCGACGTCTCCGTTCTCGTGTAGCCTACATATTGCGTTTTTTTTTTAATTTGCTTACCGGGCTAAAGGTTAGCATGCTTAAAATACGTAAGTCGTTTTGTTCAACAAATTTAAGTAGATAACTCATCATTTGTTTGCATCAGAGCGATAATTTTTGAGATAGTTATTAAAACTGTTTAAAGGTTGTCAAACGTTGTTTCTCGTTGTATATCCTTTAATTCTAGAGTTAAATTGATAAATAACGCGTACGAATTTGTCTAACGCATTTGTTTTGGTTACTGAAGTCTCCGTTCTCGTGTAGCCTACATATTGCGTTTTTTTTTTTAATTTGCTTACCGGGCTAAAGGTTAGCATGTTTAAAATACGTAAGTCGTTTTGTTCATCAAATTTAAGTAGATAACTCATCAGTTGTTTGCATCAGAGCTACAATTTTTGAGATAGTTATTAAAACTGTTTAAAGGTTGTCAAACGTTGTTTCTCGTTGTATATCCTTTAATTCTAGAGTTAAATTGATAAATAACGTGTACGAATTTGTTTAACGCATTTGTTTTGGTTACTCGACGTCTCCGTTCTCGTGTAGCCTACATATTGCGTTTTTTTTTTTTAATTTGCTTACCGGGCTAAAGGTTAGCATGTTTAAAATACGTAAGTCGTTTTGTTCATCAAATTTAAGTAGATAACTCATCAGTTGTTTGCATCAGAGCGAAAATTTTTGAGATAGTTATTAAAACTGTTTAAAGGTTGTCAAACGTTGTTTCTCGTTGTATGTCCTTTAATTCTAGAGTTAAATTGATAAATAACGTGTACGAATTTGTTTAACGCATTTGTTTTGGTTACTCGACGTCTCCGTTCTCGTGTAGCCTACATATTGCGTTTTTTTTTAATTTGCTTACCGGGCTAAAGGTTAGCATGTTTAAAATACGTAAGTCGTTTTGTTCAACAAATTTAAGTAGATAACTCATCAGTTGTTTGCATCAGAGCGACAATTTTTGAGATAGTTATTAAAACTGTTTAAAGGTTGTCAAACGTTGTTTCTCGTTGTATATCCTTTAATTCTAGAGTTAAATTGATAAATAACTTGTACGAATTTGTTTAACGCATTTGTTTTGGTTACTCGACGTCTCCGTTCTCGTGTAGCCTACATATTGCGTTTTTTTTTTTTAATTTGCTTACCGGGCTAAAGGTTAGCATGTTTAAAATACGTAAGTCGTTTTGTTCATCAAATTTAAGTAGATAACTCATCAGTTGTTTGCATCAGAGCGACAATTTTTGAGATAGTTATTAAAACTGTTTAAAGGTTGTCAAACGTTGTTTCTCGTTGTATATCCTTTAATTCTAGAGTTAAATTGATAAATAACGTGTACGAATTTGTTTAACGCATTTGTTTTGGTTACTCGACGTCTCCGTTCTCGTGTAGCCTACATATTGCGTTTTTTTTTTAATTTGCTTACCGGGCTAAAGGTTAGCATGTTTAAAATACGTAAGTCGTTTTGTTCATCAAATTTAAGTAGATAACTCATCAGTTGTTTGCATCAGAGCGACAATTTTTGAGATAGTTATTAAAACTGTTTAAAGGTTGTCAAACGTTGTTTGTCGTTGTATATCCTTTAATTCTAGAGTTAAATTGATAAATAACGTGTACGAATTTGTTTAACGTATTTGTTTTGGTTACTCGACGTCTCCGTTCTCGTGTAGCCTACATATTGCGTTTTTTTTTTTTTAATCTGCTTACCGGGCTAAAGGTTAGCATGTTTAAAATACGTAAGTCGTTTTGGTCATCAAATTTAAGTAGATAACTCATCAGTTGTTTGCATCAGAGCGACAATTTTTGAGATAGTTATTAAAACTGTTTAAAGGTTGTCAAACGTTGTTTCTCGTTGTATATCCTTTAATTCTAGAGTTAAATTGATAAATAACGTGTACGAATTTGTTTAACGCATTTATTTTGGTTACTCGACGTCTCCGTTCTCGTGTAGCCTACATATTGCGTTTTTTTTTTAATTTGCTTACCGGGCTAAAGGTTAGCATGCTTAAAATACGTAAGTCGTTTTGTTCAACAAATTTAAGTAGATAACTCATCATTTGTTTGCATCAGAGCGATAATTTTTGAGATAGTTATTAAAACTGTTTAAAGGTTGTCAAACGTTGTTTCTCGTTGTATATCCTTTAATTCTAGAGTTAAATTGATAAATAACGCGTACGAATTTGTCTAACGCATTTGTTTTGGTTACTGAAGTCTCCGTTCTCGTGTAGCCTACATATTGCGTTTTTTTTTTTAATTTGCTTACCGGGCTAAAGGTTAGCATGTTTAAAATACGTAAGTCGTTTTGTTCATCAAATTTAAGTAGATAACTCATCAGTTGTTTGCATCAGAGCTACAATTTTTGAGATAGTTATTAAAACTGTTTAAAGGTTGTCAAACGTTGTTTCTCGTTGTATATCCTTTAATTCTAGAGTTAAATTGATAAATAACGTGTACGAATTTGTTTAACGCATTTGTTTTGGTTACTCGACGTCTCCGTTCTCGTGTAGCCTACATATTGCGTTTTTTTTTTAATTTGCTTACCGGGCTAAAGGTTAGCATGTTTAAAATACGTAAGTCGTTTTGTTCATCAAATTTAAGTAGATAACTCATCAGTTGTTTGCATCAGAGCGAAAATTTTTGAGATAGTTATTAAAACTGTTTAAAGGTTGTCAAACGTTGTTTCTCGTTGTATGTCCTTTAATTCTAGAGTTAAATTGATAAATAACGTGTACGAATTTGTTTAACGCATTTGTTTTGGTTACTCGACGTCTCCGTTCTCGTGTAGCCTACATATTGCGTTTTTTTTTTTAATTTGCTTACCGGGCTAAAGGTTAGCATGTTTAAAATACGTAAGTCGTTTTGTTCAACAAATTTAAGTAGATAACTCATCAGTTGTTTGCATCAGAGCGACAATTTTTGAGATAGTTATTAAAACTGTTTAAAGGTTGTCAAACGTTGTTTCTCGTTGTATATCCTTTAATTCTAGAGTTAAATTGATAAATAACTTGTACGAATTTGTTTAACGCATTTGTTTTGGTTACTCGACGTCTCCGTTCTCGTGTAGCCTACATATTGCGTTTTTTTTTTTAATTTGCTTACCGGGCTAAAGGTTAGCATGTTTAAAATACGTAAGTCGTTTTGTTCATCAAATTTAAGTAGATAACTCATCAGTTGTTTGCATCAGAGCGACAATTTTTGAGATAGTTATTAAAACTGTTTAAAGGTTGTCAAACGTTGTTTCTCGTTGTATATCCTTTAATTCTAGAGTTAAATTGATAAATAACGTGTACGAATTTGTTTAACGCATTTGTTTTGGTTACTCGACGTCTCCGTTCTCGTGTAGCCTACATATTGCGTTTTTTTTTTAATTTGCTTACCGGGCTAAAGGTTAGCATGTTTAAAATACGTAAGTCGTTTTGTTCATCAAATTTAAGTAGATAACTCATCAGTTGTTTGCATCAGAGCGACAATTTTTGAGATAGTTATTAAAACTGTTTAAAGGTTGTCAAACGTTGTTTGTCGTTGTATATCCTTTAATTCTAGAGTTAAATTGATAAATAACGTGTACGAATTTGTTTAACGCATTTGTTTTGGTTACTCGACGTCTCCGTTCTCGTGTAGCCTACATATTGCGTTTTTTTTTTAATTTGCTTACCGGGCTAAAGGTTAGCATGTTTAAAATACGTAAGTCGTTTTGTTCATCAAATTTAAGTAGATAACTCATCAGTTGTTTGCATCAGAGCGACAATTTTTGAGATAGTTATTAAAACTGTTTAAAGGTTGTCAAACGTTGTTTCTCGTTGTATGTCCTTTAATTCTAGAGTTAAATTGATAAATAACTTGTACGAATTTGTTTAACGCATTTGTTTTGGTTACTCGACGTCTCCGTTCTCGTGTAGCCTACATATTGCGTGTTTTTTTTAATTTGCTTACCGGGCTAAAGGTTAGCATGCTTAAAATACGTAAGTCGTTTTGTTCAACAAATTTAAGTAGATAACTCATCAGTTGTTTGCATCAGAGCGATAATTTTTGAGATAGTTATTAAAACTGTTTAAAGGTTGTCAAACGTTGTTTCTTGTTGTATATCCTTTAATTCTAGAGTTAAATTGATAAATAACGTGTACGAATTTGTTTAACGCATTTGTTTTGGTTACTCGACGTCTCCGTTCTCGCGTAGCCAACATATTGCGTTTTTTTTTAATTTGCTTACCGGGCTAAAGGTTAGCATGTTTAAAATACGTAAGTCGTTTTGTTCATCAAATTTAAGTAGATAACTCAGCAGTTGTTTGCATCAGAGCGACAATTTTTGAGATAGTTATTAAAACTGTTTAAAGGTTGTCAAACGTTGTTTCTCGTTGTATATCCTTTAATTCTAGAGTTAAATTGATAAATAACGTGTACGAATTTGTTTAACGTATTTGTTTTGGTTACTCGACGTCTCCGTTCTCGTGTAGCCTACATATTGCGTTTTTTTTTTTAATTTGCTTACCGGGCTAAAGGTTAGCATGTTTAAAATACGTAAGTCGTTTTGTTCATCAAATTTAAGTAGATAACTCATCAGTTGTTTGCATCAGAGCGACAATTTTTGAGATAGTTATTAAAACTGTTTAAAGGTTGTCAAACGTTGTTTCTCGTTGTATATCCTTTAATTCTAGAGTTAAATTGATAAATAACGTGTACGAATTTGTTTAACGCATTTGTTTTGGTTACTCGACGTCTCCGTTCTCGTGTAGCCTACACATTGCGTTTTTTTTTAATTTGCTTACCGGGCTAAAGGTTAGCATGTTTAAAATACGTAAGTCGTTTTGTTCATCAAATTTAAGTAGATAACTCATCAGTTGCTTGCATCAGAGCGACAATTTTTGAGATAGTTATTAAAACTGTTTAAAGGTTGTCAAACGTTGTTTCTCGTTGTATATCCTTTAATTCTAGAGTTAAATTGATAAATAACGTGTACGAATTTGTTTAACGCATTTGTTTTGGTTACTCGACGTCTCCGTTCTCGTGTAGCCTACATATTGCGTTTTTTTTTTAATTTACTTACCGGGCTAAAGGTTAGCATGTTTAAAATACGTAAGTCGTTTTGTTCAACAAATTTAAGTAGATAACTCATCAGTTGTTTGCATCAGAGCGACAATTTTTGAGATAGTTATTAAAACTGTTTAAAGGTTGTCAAACGTTGTTTCTCGTTGTATATCCTTTAATTCTCGAGTTAAATTGATAAATAACGTGTACGAATTTGTTTAACGCATTTGTTTTGGTTACTCGACGTCTCCGTTCTCGTGTAGCCTACATATTGCGTTTTTTCTTTAATTTGCTTACCGGGCTAAAGGTTAGCATGTTTAAAATACGTAAGTCGTTTTGTTCATCAAATTTAAGTAGATAACTCATCAGTTGTTTGCATCAGAGCGACAATTTTTGAGACAGTTATTAAAACTGTTTAAAGGTTGTCAAACGTTGTTTCTCGTTGTATATCCTTTAATTCTAGAGTTAAATTGATAAATAACGTGTACGAATTTGTTTAACGCATTTGTTTTGGTTACTCGACGTCTCCGTTCTCGTGTAGCCTACACATTGCGTTTTTTTTTTAATTTGCTTACCGGGCTAAAGGTTAGCATGTTTAAAATACGTAAGTCGTTTTGTTCATCAAATTTAAGTAGATAACTCATCAGTTGTTTGCATCAGAGCGACAATTTTTGAGATAGTTATTAAAACTGTTTAAAGGTTGTCAAACGTTGTTTCTCGTTGTATATCCTTTAATTCTAGAGTTAAATTGATAAATAACGTGTACGAATTTGTTTAACGCATTTGTTTTGGTTACTCGACGTCTCCGTTCTCGTGTAGCCTACATATTGCGTTTTTTTTTTAATTTGCTTACCGGGCTAAAGGTTAGCATGTTTAAAATACGTAAGTCGTTTTGTTCAACAAATTTAAGTAGATAACTCATCAGTTGTTTGCATCAGAGCGACAATTTTTGAGATAGTTATTAAAACTGTTTAAAGGTTGTCAAACGTTGTTTCTCGTTGTATATCCTTTAATTCTAGAGTTAAATTGATAAATAACGTGTACGAATTTGTTTAACGCATTTGTTTTGGTTACTCGACGTCTCCGTTCTCGTGTAGCCTACATATTGCGTTTTTTTTTTAATTTGCTTACCGGGCTAAAGGTTAGCATGCTTAAAATACGTAAGTCGTTTTGTTCAACAAATTTAAGTAGATAACTCATCATTTGTTTGCATCAGAGCGATAATTTTTGAGATAGTTATTAAAACTGTTTAAAGGTTGTCAAACGTTGTTTCTCGTTGTATATCCTTTAATTCTAGAGTTAAATTGATAAATAACGTGTACGAATTTGTCTAACGCATTTGTTTTGGTTACTCGACGTCTCCGTTCTCGTGTAGCCTACATATTGCGTTTTTTTTTTTAATTTGCTTACCGGGCTAAAGGTTAGCATGTTTAAAATACGTAAGTCGTTTTGTTCATCAAATTTAAGTAGATAACTCATCAGTTGTTTGCATCAAAGCTACAATTTTTGAGATAGTTATTAAAACTGTTTAAAGGTTGTCAAACGTTGTTTCTCGTTGTATATCCTTTAATTCTAGAGTTAAATTGATAAATAACGTGTACGAATTTGTTTAACGCATTTGTTTTGGTTACTCGACGTCTCCGTTCTCGTGTAGCCTACATATTGCGTTTTTTTTTTTAATTTGCTTACCGGGCTAAAGGTTAGCATGTTTAAAATACGTAAGTCGTTTTGTTCATCAAATTTAAGTAGATAACTCATCAGTTGTTTGCATCAGAGCTACAATTTTTGAGATAGTTATTAAAACTGTTTAAAGGTTGTCAAACGTTGTTTCTCGTTGTATATCCTTTAATTCTAGAGTTAAATTGATAAATAACGTGTACGAATTTGTTTAACGCATTTGTTTTGGTTACTCGACGTCTCCGTTCTCGTGTAGCCTACATATTGCGTTTTTTTTTTTAATTTGCTTACCGGGCTAAAGGTTAGCATGTTTAAAATACGTAAGTCGTTTTGTTCATCAAATTTAAGTAGATAACTCATCAGTTGTCAGAGCGAAAATTTTTGAGATAGTTATTAAAACTGTTTAAAGGTTGTCAAACGTTGTTTCTCGTTGTATATCCTTTAATTCTAGAGTTAAATTGATAAATAACGTGTACGAATTTGTTTAACGCATTTGTTTTGGTTACTCGACGTCTCCGTTCTCGTGTAGCCTACATATTGCGTTTTTTTTTTTAATTTGCTTACCGGGCTAAAGGTTAGCATGCTTAAAATACGTAAGTCGTTTTGTTCAACAAATTTAAGTAGATAACTCATCAGTTGTTTGCATCAGAGCGATAATTTTTGAGATAGTTATTAAAACTGTTTAAAGGTTGTCAAACGTTGTTTCTCGTTGTATATCCTTTAATTCTAGAGTTAAATTGATAAATAACTTGTACGAATTTGTTTAACGCATTTGTTTTGGTTACTCGACGTCTCCGTTCTCGTGTAGCCTACATATTGCGTTTTTTTTTTAATTTGCTTACCGGGCTAAAGGTTAGCATGTTTAAAATACGTAAGTCGTTTTGTTCATCAAATTTAAGTAGATAACTCATCAGTTGTTTGCATCAGAGCGACAATTTTTGAGATAGTTATTAAAACTGTTTAAAGGTTGTCAAACGTTGTTTCTCGTTGTATATCCTTTAATTCTACAGTTAAATTGATAAATAACGTGTACGAATTTGTTTAACGCATTTGTTTTGGTTACTCGACGTCTCCGTTCTCGTGTAGCCTACATATTGCGTTTTTTTTTTAATTTGCTTACCGGGCTAAAGGTTAGCATGTTTAAAATACGTAAGTCGTTTTGTTCATCAAATTTAAGTAGATAACTCATCAGTTGTTTGCATCAGAGCGACAATTTTTGAGATAGTTATTAAAACTGTTTAAAGGTTGTCAAACGTTGTTTGTCGTTGTATATCCTTTAATTCTAGAGTTAAATTGATAAATAACGTGTACGAATTTGTTTAACGTATTTGTTTTGGTTACTCGACGTCTCCGTTCTCGTGTAGCCTACATATTGCGTTTTTTTTTTTTTAATCTGCTTACCGGGCTAAAGGTTAGCATGTTTAAAATACGTAAGTCGTTTTGGTCATCAAATTTAAGTAGATAACTCATCAGTTGTTTGCATCAGAGCGACAATTTTTGAGATAGTTATTAAAACTGTTTAAAGGTTGTCAAACGTTGTTTCTCGTTGTATATCCTTTAATTCTAGAGTTAAATTGATAAATAACGTGTACGAATTTGTTTAACGCATTTATTTTGGTTACTCGACGTCTCCGTTCTCGTGTAGCCTACATATTGCGTTTTTTTTTTAATTTGCTTACCGGGCTAAAGGTTAGCATGCTTAAAATACGTAAGTCGTTTTGTTCAACAAATTTAAGTAGATAACTCATCATTTGTTTGCATCAGAGCGATAATTTTTGAGATAGTTATTAAAACTGTTTAAAGGTTGTCAAACGTTGTTTCTCGTTGTATATCCTTTAATTCTAGAGTTAAATTGATAAATAACGCGTACGAATTTGTCTAACGCATTTGTTTTGGTTACTGAAGTCTCCGTTCTCGTGTAGCCTACATATTGCGTTTTTTTTTTTAATTTGCTTACCGGGCTAAAGGTTAGCATGTTTAAAATACGTAAGTCGTTTTGTTCATCAAATTTAAGTAGATAACTCATCAGTTGTTTGCATCAGAGCTACAATTTTTGAGATAGTTATTAAAACTGTTTAAAGGTTGTCAAACGTTGTTTCTCGTTGTATATCCTTTAATTCTAGAGTTAAATTGATAAATAACGTGTACGAATTTGTTTAACGCATTTGTTTTGGTTACTCGACGTCTCCGTTCTCGTGTAGCCTACATATTGCGTTTTTTTTTTTAATTTGCTTACCGGGCTAAAGGTTAGCATGTTTAAAATACGTAAGTCGTTTTGTTCATCAAATTTAAGTAGATAACTCATCAGTTGTTTGCATCAGAGCGAAAATTTTTGAGATAGTTATTAAAACTGTTTAAAGGTTGTCAAACGTTGTTTCTCGTTGTATGTCCTTTAATTCTAGAGTTAAATTGATAAATAACGTGTACGAATTTGTTTAACGCATTTGTTTTGGTTACTCGACGTCTCCGTTCTCGTGTAGCCTACATATTGCGTTTTTTTTTTAATTTGCTTACCGGGCTAAAGGTTAGCATGTTTAAAATACGTAAGTCGTTTTGTTCAACAAATTTAAGTAGATAACTCATCAGTTGTTTGCATCAGAGCGACAATTTTTGAGATAGTTATTAAAACTGTTTAAAGGTTGTCAAACGTTGTTTCTCGTTGTATATCCTTTAATTCTAGAGTTAAATTGATAAATAACGTGTACGAATTTGTTTAACGCATTTGTTTTGGTTACTCGACGTCTCCGTTCTCGTGTAGCCTACATATTGCGTTTTTTTTTAATTTGCTTACCGGGCTAAAGGTTAGCATGCTTAAAATACGTAAGTCGTTTTGTTCAACAAATTTAAGTAGATAACTCATCATTTGTTTGCATCAGAGCGATAATTTTTGAGATAGTTATTAAAACTGTTTAAAGGTTGTCAAACGTTGTTTCTCGTTGTATATCCTTTAATTCTAGAGTTAAATTGATAAATAACGTGTACGAATTTGTCTAACGCATTTGTTTTGGTTACTCGACGTCTCCGTTCTCGTGTAGCCTACATATTGCGTTTTTTTTTTTAATTTGCTTACCGGGCTAAAGGTTAGCATGTTTAAAATACGTAAGTCGTTTTGTTCATCAAATTTAAGTAGATAACTCATCAGTTGTTTGCATCAGAGCTACAATTTTTGAGATAGTTATTAAAACTGTTTAAAGGTTGTCAAACGTTGTTTCTCGTTGTATATCCTTTAATTCTAGAGTTAAATTGATAAATAACGTGTACGAATTTGTTTAACGCATTTGTTTTGGTTACTCGACGTCTCCGTTCTCGTGTAGCCTACATATTGCGTTTTTTTTTTAATTTGCTTACCGGGCTAAAGGTTAGCATGTTTAAAATACGTAAGTCGTTTTGTTCATCAAATTTAAGTAGATAACTCATCAGTTGTTTGCATCAGAGCGACAATTTTTGAGATAGTTATTAAAACTGTTTAAAGGTTGTCAAACGTTGTTTCTCGTTGTATATCCTTTAATTCTAGAGTTAAATTGATAAATAACGTGTACGAATTTGTCTAACGCATTTGTTTTGGTTACTGACGTCTCCGTTCTCGTGTAGCCTACATATTGCGTTTTTTTTTTTAATTTGCTTACCGGGCTAAAGGTTAGCATGTTTAAAATACGTAAGTCGTTTTGTTCATCAAATTTAAGTAGATAACTCATCAGTTGTTTGCATCAGAGCTACAATTTTTGAGATAGTTATTAAAACTGTTTAAAGGTTGTCAAACGTTGTTTCTCGTTGTATATCCTTTAATTGTAGAGTTAAATTGATAAATAACGTGTACGAATTTGTTTAACGCATTTGTTTTGGTTACTCGACGTCTCCGTTCTCGTGTAGCCTACATATTGCGTTTTTTTTTTTAATTTGCTTACCGGGCTAAAGGTTAGCATGTTTAAAATACGTAAGTCGTTTTGTTCATCAAATTTAAGTAGATAACTCATCAGTTGTTTGCATCAGAGCGACAATTTTTGAGATAGTTATTAAAACTGTTTAAAGGTTGTCAAACGTTGTTTCTCGTTGTATATCCTTTAATTCTAGAGTTAAATTGATAAATAACGTGTACGAATTTGTCTAACGCATTTGTTTTGGTTACTGACGTCTCCGTTCTCGTGTAGCCTACATATTGCGTTTTTTTTTTTAATTTGCTTACCGGGCTAAAGGTTAGCATGTTTAAAATACGTAAGTCGTTTTGTTCAACAAATTTAAGTAGATAACTCATCAGTTGTTTGCATCAGAGCGATAATTTTTGAGATAGTTATTAAAACTGTTTAAAGGTTGTCAAACGTTGTTTCTCGTTGTATATCCTTTAATTGTAGAGTTAAATTGATAAATAACGTGTACGAATTTGTTTAACGCATTTGTTTTGGTTACTCGACGTCTCCGTTCTCGTGTAGCCTACATATTGCGTTTTTTTTTTAATTTGCTTACCGGGCTAAAGGTTAGCATGTTTAAAATACGTAAGTCGTTTTGTTCATCAAATTTAAGTAGATAACTCATCAGTTGTTTGCATCAGAGCGACAATTTTTGAGATAGTTATTAAAACTGTTTAAAGGTTGTCAAACGTTGTTTCTCGTTGTATATCCTTTAATTCTAGAGTTAAATTGATAAATAACGTGTACGAATTTGTTTAACGCATTTGTTTTGGTTACTCGACGTCTCCGTTCTCGTGTAGCCTACATATTGCGTTTTTTTTTTAATTTGCTTACCGGGCTAAAGGTTAGCATGTTTAAAATACGTAAGTCGTTTTGTTCATCAAATTTAAGTAGATAACTCATCAGTTGTTTGCATCAGAGCGACAATTTTTGAGATAGTTATTAAAACTGTTTAAAGGTTGTCAAACGTTGTTTGTCGTTGTATATCCTTTAATTCTAGAGTTAAATTGATAAATAACGTGTACGAATTTGTTTAACGCATTTGTTTTGATTACTCGACGTCTCCGTTCTCGTGTAGCCTACATATTGCGTTTTTTTTTTTTAATCTGCTTACCGGGCTAAAGGTTAGCATGTTTAAAATACGTAAGTCGTTTTGGTCATCAAATTTAAGTAGATAACTCATCAGTTGTTTGCATCAGAGCGACAATTTTTGAGATAGTTATTAAAACTGTTTAAAGGTTGTCAAACGTTGTTTCTCGTTGTATATCCTTTAATTCTAGAGTTAAATTG
Source organism: Eurosta solidaginis (assembly GCF_040869045.1). Lineage (NCBI taxonomy): Eukaryota > Metazoa > Arthropoda > Insecta > Diptera > Tephritidae > Eurosta > Eurosta solidaginis. The sequence continues at coordinate 228,934 of NW_027136963.1, forward strand.
ATAAATAACGTGTACGAATTTGTTTAACGCATTTGTTTTGGTTACTCGACGTCTCCGTTCTCGTGTAGCCTACATATTGCGTTTTTTTTTTAATTTGCTTACCGGGCTAAAGGTTAGCATGCTTAAAATACGTAAGTCGTTTTGTTCAACAAATTTAAGTAGATAACTCATCATTTGTTTGCATCAGAGCGATAATTTTTGAGATAGTTATTAAAACTGTTTAAAGGTTGTCAAACGTTGTTTCTCGTTGTATATCCTTTAATTCTAGAGTTAAATTGATAAATAACGTGTACGAATTTGTCTAACGCATTTGTTTTGGTTACTGACGTCTCCGTTCTCGTGTAGCCTACATATTGCGTTTTTTTTTTAATTTGCTTACCGGGCTAAAGGTTAGCATGTTTAAAATACGTAAGTCGTTTTGTTCATCAAATTTAAGTAGATAACTCATCAGTTGTTTGCATCAGAGCTACAATTTTTGAGATAGTTATTAAAACTGTTTAAAGGTTGTCAAACGTTGTTTCTCGTTGTATATCCTTTAATTCTAGAGTTAAATTGATAAATAACGTGTACGAATTTGTTTAACGCATTTATTTTGGTTACTCGACGTCTCCGTTCTCGTGTAGCCTACATATTGCGTTTTTTTTTAAATTTGCTTACCGGGCTAAAGGTTAGCATGTTTAAAATACGTAAGTCGTTTTGTTCATCAAATTTAAGTAGATAACTCATCAGTTGTTTGCATCAGAGCGAAAATTTTTGAGATAGTTATTAAAACTGTTTAAAGGTTGTCAAACGTTGTTTCTCGTTGTATATCCTTTAATTCTAGAGTTAAATTGATAAATAACGTGTACGAATTTGTTTAACGCATTTGTTTTGGTTACTCGACGTCTCCGTTCTCGTGTAGCCTACATATTGCGTTTTTTTTTTTAATTTGCTTACCGGGCTAAAGGTTAGCATGCTTAAAATACGTAAGTCGTTTTGTTCAACAAATTTAAGTAGATAACTCATCAGTTGTTTGCATCAGAGCGATAATTTTTGAGATAGTTATTAAAACTGTTTAAAGGTTGCCAAACGTTGTTTCTAGTTGTATATCCTTTAATTCTAGAGTTAAATTGATAAATAACGTGTACGAATTTGTTTAACGCATTTGTTTTGGTTACTCGACGTCTCCGTTCTCGTGTAGCCTACATATTGCGTTTTTTTTTTAATTCGCTTACCGGGCTAAAGGTTAGCATGTTTAAAATACGTAAGTCGTTTTGTTCATCAAATTTAAGTAGATAACTCATCAGTTGTTTGCATCAGAGCGACAATTTTTGAGATAGTTATTAAAACTGTTTAAAGGTTGTCAAACGTTGTTTCTCGTTGTATATCCTTTAATTCTAGAGTTAAATTGATAAATAACGTGTACGAATTTGTTTAACGCATTTGTTTTGGTTACTCGACGTCTCCGTTCTCGTGTAGCCTACATATTGCGTTTTTTTTTTTAATTTGCTTACCGGGCTAAAGGTTAGCATGTTTAAAATACGTAAGTCGTTTTGTTCATCAAATTTAAGTAGATAACTCATCAGTTGTTTGCATCAGAGCGACAATTTTTGAGATAGTTATTAAAACTGTTTAAAGGTTGTCAAACGTTGTTTGTCGTTGTATATCCTTTAATTCTAGAGTTAAATTGATAAATAACGTGTACGAATTTGTTTAACGCATTTGTTTTGGTTACTCGACGTCTCCGTTCTCGTGTAGCCTACATATTGCGTTTTTTTTTAATTTGCTTACCGGGCTAAAGGTTAGCATGTTTAAAATACGTAGGTCGTTTTGTTCAACAAATTTGAGTAGATAACTCAGCAGTTGTTTGCATCAGAGCGACAATTTTTGAGATAGTTATTAAAACTGTTTAAAGGTTGTCAAACGTTGTTTCTCGTTGTATATCCTTTAATTCTAGAGTTAAATTGATAAATAACGTGTACGAATTTGTTTAACGCATTTGTTTTGGTTACTCGACGTCTCCGTTCTCGTGTAGCCTACATATTGCGTTTTTTTTTAAATTTGCTTACCGGGCTAAAAGTTAGCATGTTTAAAATACGTAAGTCGTTTTGTTCAACAAATTTAAGTAGATAACTCATCAGTTGTTTGCATCAGAGCGATAATTTTTGAGATAGTTATTAAAACTGTTTAAAGGTTGTCAAACGTTGTTTCTCGTTGCATATCCTTTAATTCTAGAGTTAAATTGATAAATAACGTGTACGAATTTGTTTAACGTATTTGTTTTGGTTACTCGACGTCTCCGTTCTCGTGTAGCCTACATATTGCGTTTTTTTTTTTTAATCTGCTTACCGGGCTAAAGGTTAGCATGTTTAAAATACGTAAGTCGTTTTGGTCATCAAATTTAAGTAGATAACTCATCAGTTGTTTGCATCAGAGCGACAATTTTTGAGATAGTTATTAAAACTGTTTAAAGGTTGTCAAACGTTGTTTCTCGTTGTATATCCTTTAATTCTAGAGTTAAATTGATAAATAACGTGTACGAATTTGTTTAACGCATTTGTTTTGGTTACTCGACGTCTCCGTTCTCGTGTAGCCTACATATTGCGTTTTTTTTTTAATTTGCTTACCGGGCTAAAGGTTAGCATGCTTAAAATACGTAAGTCATTTTGTTCAACAAATTTAAGTAGATAACTCATCATTTGTTTGCATCAGAGCGATAATTTTTGAGATAGTTATTAAAACTGTTTAAAGGTTGTCAAACGTTGTTTCTCGTTGTATATCCTTTAATTCTAGAGTTAAATTGATAAATAACGTGTACGAATTTGTCTAACGCATTTGTTTTGGTTACTCGACGTCTCCGTTCTCGTGTAGCCTACATATTGCGTTTTTTTTTTAATTTGCTTACCGGGCTAAAGGTTAGCATGTTTAAAATACGTAAGTCGTTTTGTTCATCAAATTTAAGTAGATAACTCATCAGTTGTTTGCATCAGAGCTACAATTTTTGAGATAGTTATTAAAACTGTTTAAAGGTTGTCAAACGTTGTTTCTCGTTGTATATCCTTTAATTCTAGAGTTAAATTGATAAATAACGTGTACGAATTTGTTTAACGCATTTGTTTTGGTTACTCGACGTCTCCGTTCTCGTGTAGCCTACATATTGCGTTTTTTTTTAATTTGCTTACCGGGCTAAAGGTTAGCATGTTTAAAATACGTAAGTCGTTTTGTTCATCAAATTTAAGTAGATAACTCATCAGTTGTTTGCATCAGAGCGAAAATTTTTGAGATAGTTATTAAAACTGTGTTGTCAAACGTTGTTTCTCGTTGTATATCCTTTAATTCTAGAGTTAAATTGATAAATAACGTGTACGAATTTGTTTAACGCATTTGTTTTGGTTACTCGACGTCTCCGTTCTCGTGTAGCCTAAATATTGCGTTTTTTTTTTAATTTGCTTACCGGGCTAAAGGTTAGCATGCTTAAAATACGTAAGTCGTTTTGTTCAACAAATTTAAGTAGATAACTCATCAGTTGTTTGCATCAGAGCGATAATTTTTGAGATAGTTATTAAAACTGTTTAAAGGTTGTCAAACGTTGTTTCTAGTTGTATATCCTTTAATTCTAGAGTTAAATTGATAAATAACGTGTACGAATTTGTTTAACGCATTTGTTTTGGTTACTCGACGTCTCCGTTCTCGTGTAGCCTACATATTGCGTTTTTTTTTTAATTTGCTTACCGGGCTAAAGGTTAGCATGTTTAAAATACGTAAGTCGTTTTGTTCATCAAATTTAAGTAGATAACTCATCAGTTGTTTGCATCAGAGCGACAATTTTTGAGATAGTTATTAAAACTGTTTAAAGGTTGTCAAACGTTGTTTCTCGTTGTATATCCTTTAATTCTAGAGTTAAATTGATAAATAACGTGTACGAATTTGTTTAACGCATTTGTTTTGGTTACTCGACGTCTCCGTTCTAGTGTAGCCTACATATTGCGTTTTTTTTTTAATTTGCTTACCGGGCTAAAGGTTAGCATGTTTAAAATACGTAAGTCGTTTTGTTCATCAAATTTAAGTAGATAACTCATCAGTTGTTTGCATCAGAGCGGCAATTTTTGAGATAGTTATTAAAACTGTTTAAAGGTTGTCAAACGTTGTTTGTCGTTGTATATGCTTTAATTCTAGAGTTAAATTGATAAATAACGTGTACGAATTTGTTTAACGCATTTGTTTTGGTTACTCGACGTCTCCGTTCTCGTGTAGCCTACATATTGCGTTTTTTTTTAATTTGCTTACCGGGCTAAAGGTTAGCATGTTTAAAATACGTAAGTCGTTTTGTTCAACAAATTTGAGTAGATAACTCAGCAGTTGTTTGCATCAGAGCGACAATTTTTGAGATAGTTATTAAAACTGTTTAAAGGTTGTCAAACGTTGTTTCTCGTTGTATATCCTTTAATTCTAGAGTTAAATTGATAAATAACGTGTACGAATTTGTTTAACGCATTTGTTTTGGTTACTCGACGTCTCCGTTCTCGTGTAGCCTACATATTGCGTTTTTTTTTTAATTTGCTTACCGGGCTAAAAGTTAGCATGTTTAAAATACGTAAGTCGTTTTGTTCAACAAATTTAAGTAGATAACTCATCAGTTGTTTGCATCAGAGCGATAATTTTTGAGATAGTTATTAAAACTGTTTAAAGGTTGTCAAACGTTGTTTCTCGTTGCATATCCTTTAATTCTAGAGTTAAATTGATAAATAACGTGTACGAATTTGTTTAACGTATTTGTTTTGGTTACTCGACGTCTCCGTTCTCGTGTAGCCTACATATTGCGTTTTTTTTTAAATTTGCTTACCGGGCTAAAGGTTAGCATGTTTAAAATACGTAAGTCGTTTTGTTCATCAAATTTAAGTAGATAACTCATCAGTTGTTTGCATCAGAGCGACAATTTTTGAGATAGTTATTAAAACTGTTTAAAGGTTGTCAAACGTTGTTTCTCGTTGTATATCCTTTAATTCTAGAGTTAAATTGATAAATAACGTGTACGAATTTGTTTAACGCATTTGTTTTGGTTACTCGACGTCTCCGTTCTCGTGTAGCCTACATATTGCGTTTTTTTTTTAATTTGCTTACCGGGCTAAAGGTTAGCATGTTTAAAATACGTAAGTCGTTTTGTTCAACAAATTTAAGTAGATAACTCATCAGTTGTTTGCATCAGAGCGACAATTTTTGAGATAGTTATTAAAACTGTTTAAAGGTTGTCAAACGTTGTTTCTCGTTGTATATCCTTTAATTCTAGAGTTAAATTGATAAATAACGTGTACGAATTTGTTTAACGCATTTGTTTTGGTTACTCGACGTCTCCGTTCTCGCGTAGCCTACATATTGCGTTTTTTTTTAATTTGCTTACCGGGCTAAAGGTTAGCATGCTTAAAATACGTAAGTCGTTTTGTTCAAGAAATTTAAGTAGATAACTCATCATTTGTTTGCATCAGAGCGATAATTTTTGAGATAGTTATTAAAACTGTTTAAAGGTTGTCAAACGTTGTTTCTCGTTGTATATCCTTTAATTCTAGAGTTAAATTGATAAATAACGTGTACGAATTTGTCTAACGCATTTGTTTTGGTTACTCGACGTCTCCGTTCTCGTGTAGCCTACATATTGCGTTTTTTTTTAATTTGCTTACCGGGCTAAAGGTTAGCATGTTTAAAATACGTAAGTCGTTTTGTTCATCAAATTTAAGTAGATAACTCATCAGTTGTTTGCATCAGAGCTACAATTTTTGAGATAGTTATTAAAACTGTTTAAAGGTTGTCAAACGTTGTTTCTCGTTGTATATCCTTTAATTCTAGAGTTAAATTGATAAATAACGTGTACGAATTTGTTTAACGCATTTGTTTTGGTTACTCGATGTCTCCGTTCTCGTGTAGCCTACATATTGCGTTTTTTTTTTAATTTGCTTACCGGGCTAAAGGTTAGCATGCTTAAAATACGTAAGTCGTTTTGTTCAACAAATTTAAGTAGATAACTCATCATTTGTTTGCATCAGAGCGATAATTTTTGAGATAGTTATTAAAACTGTTTAAAGGTTGTCAAACGTTGTTTCTCGTTGTATATCCTTTAATTCTAGAGTTAAATTGATAAATAACGTGTACGAATTTGTTTAACGCATTTGTTTTGGTTACTCGACGTCTCCGTTCTCGTGTAGCCTACATATTGCGTTTTTTTTTTTAATTTGCTTACTGGGCTAAAGGTTAGCATGTTTAAAATACGTAAGTCGTTTTGTTCATCAAATTTAAGTAGATAACTCATCAGTTGTTTGCATCAGAGCGACAATTTTTGAGATAGTTATTAAAACTGTTTAAAGGTTGTCAAACGTTGTTTGTCGTTGTATATCCTTTAATTCTAGAGTTAAATTGATAAATAACGTGTACGAATTTGTTTAACGCATTTGTTTTGGTTACTCGACGTCTTCGTTCTCGTGTAGCCTACATATTGCGTTTTTTTTTTTAATTTGCTTACTGGGCTAAAGGTTAGCATGTTTAAAATACGTAAGTCGTTTTGTTCATCAAATTTAAGTAGATAACTCATCAGTTGTTTGCATCAGAGCGACAATTTTTGAGATAGTTATTAAAACTGTTTAAAGGTTGTCAAACGTTGTTTGTCGTTGTATATCCTTTAATTCTAGAGTTAAATTGATAAATAACGTGTACGAATTTGTTTAACGCATTTGTTTTGGTTACTCGACGTCTCCGTTCTCGCGTAGCCTACATATTGCGTTTTTTTTTAATTTGCTTACCAGGCTAAAGGTTAGCATGTTTAAAATACGTAAGTCGTTTTGTTCATCAAATTTAAGTAGATAACTCATCAGTTGTTTGCATCAGAGCTACAATTTTTGAGATAGTTATTAAAACTGTTTAAAGGTTGTCAAACGTTGTTTCTCGTTGCATATCCTTTAATTCTAGAGTTAAATTGATAAATAACGTGTACGAATTTGTTTAACGTATTTGTTTTGGTTACTCGACGTCTCCGTTCTCGTGTAGCCTACATATTGCGTTTTTTTTAATTTGCTTACCGGGCTAAAGGTTAGCATGTTTAAAATACGTAAGTCGTTTTGTTCATCAAATTTAAGTAGATAACTCATCAGTTGTTTGCATCAGAGCTACAATTTTTGAGATAGTTATTAAAACTGTTTAAAGGTTGTCAAACGTTGTTTCTCGTTGTATATCCTTTAATTCTAGAGTTAAATTGATAAATAACGTGTACGAATTTGTTTAACGCATTTGTTTTGGTTACTCGACGTCTCCGTTCTCGTGTAGCCTACATATTGCGTTTTTTTTTTTAATTTGCTTACTGGGCTAAAGGTTAGCATGTTTAAAATACGTAAGTCGTTTTGTTCATCAAATTTAAGTAGATAACTCATCAGTTGTTTGCATCAGAGCGACAATTTTTGAGATAGTTATTAAAACTGTTTAAAGGTTGTCAAACGTTGTTTGTCGTTGTATATCCTTTAATTCTAGAGTTAAATTGATAAATAACGTGTACGAATTTGTTTAACGCATTTGTTTTGGTTACTCGACGTCTCCGTTCTCGTGTAGCCTACATATTGCGTTTTTTTTTTTTAATCTGCTTACCGGGCTAAAGGTTAGCATGTTTAAAATACGAAAGTCGTTTTGGTCATCAAATTTAAGTAGATAACTCATCAGTTGTTTGCATCAGAGCGACAATTTTTGAGATAGTTATTAAAACTGTTTAAAAGTTGTCAAACGTTGTTTCTCGTTGTATATCCTTTAATTCTAGAGTTAAATTGATAAATAACGTGTACGAATTTGTTTAACGCATTTGTTTTGGTTACTCGATGTCTCCGTTCTCGTGTAGCCTACATATTGCGTTTTTTTTTTAATTTGCTTACCGGGCTAAAGGTTAGCATGCTTAAAATACGTAAGTCGTTTTGTTCAACAAATTTAAGTAGATAACTCATCATTTGTTTGCATCAGAGCGATAATTTTTGAGATAGTTATTAAAACTCTTTAAAGGTTGTCAAACGTTGTTTCTCGTTGTATATCCTTTAATTCTAAAGTTAAATTGATAAATAACGTGTACGAATTTGTCTAACGCATTTGTTTTGGTTACTGACGTCTCCGTTCTCGTGTAGCCTACATATTGCGTTTTTTTTTTTAATTTGCTTACCGGGCTAAAGGTTAGCATGTTTAAAATACGTAAGTCGTTTTGTTCATCAAATTTAAGTAGATAACTCATCAGTTGTTTGCATCAGAGCTACAATTTTTGAGATAGTTATTAAAACTGTTTAAAGGTTGTCAAACGTTGTTTCTCGTTGTATATCCTTTAATTCTAGAGTTAAATTGATAAATAACGTGTACGAATTTGTTTAACGCATTTGTTTTGGTTACTCGACGTCTCCGTTCTCGTGTAGCCTACATATTGCGTTTTTTTTTTAATTTGCTTACCGGGCTAAAGGTTAGCATGTTTAAAATACGTAAGTCGTTTTGTTCATCAAATTTAAGTAGATAACTCATCAGTTGTTTGCATCAGAGCGAAAATTTTTGAGATAGTTATTAAAACTGTTTAAAGGTTGTCAAACGTTGTTTCTCGTTGTATATCCTTTAATTCTAGAGTTAAATTGATAAATAACGTGTACGAATTTGTTTAACGCATTTGTTTTGGTTACTCGACGTCTCCGTTCTCGTGTAGCCTACATATTGCGTTTTTTTTTAATTTGCTTACCGGGCTAAAGGTTAGCATGTTTAAAATACGTAAGTCGTTTTGTTCAACAAATTTAAGTAGATAACTCATCAGTTGTTTGCATCAGAGCGACAATTTTTGAGATAGTTATTAAAACTGTTTAAAGGTTGTCAAACGTTGTTTCTCGTTGTATATCCTTTAATTCTAGAGCTAAATTGATAAATAACGTGTACGAATTTGTTTAACGCATTTGTTTTGGTTACTCGACGTCTCCGTTCTCGTGTAGCCTACATATTGCGTTTTTTTTTAATTTGCTTACCGGGCTAAAGGTTAGCATGCTTAAAATACGTAAGTCGTTTTGTTCAACAAATTTAAGTAGATAACTCATCATTTGTTTGCATCAGAGCGATAATTTTTGAGATAGTTATTAAAACTGTTTAAAGGTTGTCAAACGTTGTTTCTCGTTGTATATCCTTTAATTCTAGAGTTAAATTGATAAATAACGTGTACGAATTTGTCTAACGAATTTGTTTTGGTTACTCGACGTCTCCGTTCTCGTGTAGCCTACATATTGCGTTTTTTTTTTAATTTGCTTACCGGGCTAAAGGTTAGCATGTTTAAAATACGTAAGTCGTTTTGTTCATCAAATTTAAGTAGATAACTCATCAGTTGTTTGCATCAGAGCTACAATTTTTGAGATAGTTATTAAAACTGTTTAAAGGTTGTCAAACGTTGTTTCTCGTTGTATATCCTTTAATTCTAGAGTTAAATTGATAAATAACGTGTACGAATTTGTTTAACGCATTTGTTTTGGTTACTCGACGTCTCCGTTCTCGTGTAGCCTACATATTGCGTTTTTTTTTTTTAATTTGCTTACCGGGCTAAAGGTTAGCATGTTTAAAATACGTAAGTCGTTTTGTTCATCAAATTTAAGTAGATAACTCATCAGTTGTCAGAGCGAAAATTTTTGTGATAGTTATTAAAACTGTTTAAAGGTTGTCAAACGTTGTTTCTCGTTGTATATCCTTTAATTCTAGAGTTAAATTGATAAATAACGTGTACGAATTTGTTTAACGCATTTGTTTTGGTTACTCGACGTCTCCGTTCTCGTGTAGCCTACATATTGCGTTTTTTTTTTAATTTGCTTACCGGGCTAAAGGTTAGCATGCTTAAAATACGTAAGTCGTTTTGTTCAACAAATTTAAGTAGATAACTCATCAGTTGTTTGAATCAGAGCGATAATTTTTGAGATAGTTATTAAAACTGTTTAAAGGTTGTCAAACGTTGTTTCTCGTTGTATATCCTTTAATTCTAGAGTTAAATTGATAAATAACGTGTACGAATTTGTTTAACGCATTTGTTTTGGTTACTCGACGTCTCCGTTCTCGTGTAGCCTACATATTGCGTTTTTTTTTTAATTTGCTTACCGGGCTAAAGGTTAGCATGTTTAAAATACGTAAGTCGTTTTGTTCATCAAATTTAAGTAGATAACTCATCAGTTGTTTGCATCAGAGCGACAATTTTTGAGATAGTTATTAAAACTGTTTAAAGGTTGTCAAACGTTGTTTCTCGTTGTATATCCTTTAATTCTAGAGTTAAATTGATAAATAACGTGTACGAATTTGTTTAACGCATTTGTTTTGGTTACTCGACGTCTCCGTTCTCGTGTAGCCTACATATTGCGTTTTTTTTTTAATTTGCTTACCGGGCTAAAGGTTAGCATGTTTAAAATACGTAAGTCGTTTTGTTCATCAAATTTAAGTAGATAACTCATCAGTTGTTTGCATCAGAGCGACAATTTTTGAGATAGTTATTAAAACTGTTTAAAGGTTGTCAAACGTTGTTTGTCGTTGTATATCCTTTAATTCTAGAGTTAAATTGATAAATAACGTGTACGAATTTGTTTAACGCATTTGTTTTGGTTACTCGACGTCTCCGTTCTCGTGTAGCCTACATATTGCGTTTTTTTTTTTAATCTGCTTACCGGGCTAAAGGTTAGCATGTTTAAAATACGTAAGTCGTTTTGGTCATCAAATTTAAGTAGATAACTCATCAGTTGTTTGCATCAGAGCGACAATTTTTGAGATAGTTATTAAAACTGTTTAAAAGTTGTCAAACGTTGTTTCTCGTTGTATATCCTTTAATTCTAGAGTTAAATTGATAAATAACGTGTACGAATTTGTTTAACGCATTTGTTTTGGTTACTCGACGTCTCCGTTCTCGTGTAGCCTACATATTGCGTTTTTTTTTTAATTTGCTTACCGGGCTAAAGGTTAGCATGCTTAAAATACGTAAGTCGTTTTGTTCAACAAATTTAAGTAGATAACTCATCATTTGTTTGCATCAGAGCGATAATTTTTGAGATAGTTATTAAAACTGTTTAAAGGTTGTCAAACGTTGTTTCTCGTTGTATATCCTTTAATTCTAGAGTTAAATTGATAAATAACGTGTACGAATTTGTCTAACGCATTTGTTTTGGTTACTGACGTCTCCGTTCTCGTGTAGCCTACATATTGCGTTTTTTTTTTTAATTTGCTTACCGGGCTAAAGGTTAGCATGTTTAAAATACGTAAGTCGTTTTGTTCATCAAATTTAAGTAGATAACTCATCAGTTGTTTGCATCAGAGCTACAATTTTTGAGATAGTTATTAAAACTGTTTAAAGGTTGTCAAACGTTGTTTCTCGTTGTATATCCTTTAATTCTAGAGTTAAATTGATAAATAACGTGTACGAATTTGTTTAACGCATTTGTTTTGGTTACTCGACGTCTCCGTTCTCGTGTAGCCTACATATTGCGTTTTTTTTTTTAATTTGCTTACCGGGCTAAAGGTTAGCATGTTTAAAATACGTAAGTCGTTTTGTTCATCAAATTTAAGTAGATAACTCATCAGTTGTTTGCATCAGAGCGAAAATTTTTGAGATAGTTATTAAAACTGTTTAAAGGTTGTCAAACGTTGTTTCTCGTTGTATATCCTTTAATTCTAGAGTTAAATTGATAAATAACGTGTACGAATTTGTTTAACGCATTTGTTTTGGTTACTCGACGTCTCCGTTCTCGTGTAGCCTACATATTGCGTTTTTTTTTAATTTGCTTACCGGGCTAAAGGTTAGCATGCTTAAAATACGTAAGTTGTTTTGTTCAACAAATTTAAGTAGATAACTCATCAGTTGTTTGCATCAGAGCGATAATTTTTGAGATAGTTATTAAAACTGTTTAAAGGTTGTCAAACGTTGTTTCTAGTTGTATATCCTTTAATTCTAGAGTTAAATTGATAAATAACGTGTACGAATTTGTTTAACGCATTTGTTTTGGTTACTCGACGTCTCCGTTCTCGTGTAGCCTACATATTGCGTTTTTTTTTTAATTTGCTTACCGGGCTAAAGGTTAGCATGTTTAAAATACGTAAGTCGTTTTGTTCATCAAATTTCAGTAGATAACTCATCAGTTGTTTGCATCAGAGCGACAATTTTTGAGATAGTTATTAAAACTGTTTAAAGGTTGTCAAACGTTGTTTGTCGTTGTATATCCTTTAATTCTAGAGTTAAATTGATAAATAACGTGTACGAATTTGTTTAACGCATTTGTTTTGGTTACTCGACGTCTCCGTTCTCGTGTAGCCTACATATTGCGTTTTTTTTTAATTTGCTTACCGGGCTAAAGGTTAGCATGTTTAAAATACGTAGGTCGTTTTGTTCAACAAATTTTAGTAGATAACTCAGCAGTTGTTTGCATCAGAGCGACAATTTTTGAGATAGTTATTAAAACTGTTTAAAGGTTGTCAAACGTTGTTTCTCGTTGTATATCCTTTAATTCTAGAGTTAAATTGATAAATAACGTGTACGAATTTGTTTAACGCATTTGTTTTGGTTACTCGACGTCTCCGTTCTCGTGTAGCCTACATATTGCGTTTTTTTTTAATTTGCTTACCGGGCTAAAAGTTAGCATGTTTAAAATACGTAAGTCGTTTTGTTCAACAAATTTAAGTAGATAACTCATCAGTTGTTTGCATCAGAGCGATAATTTTTGAGATAGTTATTAAAACTGTTTAAAGGTTGTCAAACGTTGTTTCTCGTTGCATATCCTTTAATTCTAGAGTTAAATTGATAAATAACGTGTACGAATTTGTTTAACGTATTTGTTTTGGTTACTCGACGTCTCCGTTCTCGTGTAGCCTACATATTGCGTTTTTTTTTTTTAATCTGCTTACCGGGCTAAAGGTTAGCATGTTTAAAATACGTAAGTCGTTTTGGTCATCAAATTTAAGTAGATAACTCATCAGTTGTTTGCATCAGAGCGACAATTTTTGAGATAGTTATTAAAACTGTTTAAAGGTTGTCAAACGTTGTTTCTCGTTGTATATCCTTTAATTCTAGAGTTAAGTTGATAAATAACGTGTACGAATTTGTTTAACGCATTTGTTTTGGTTACTCGACGTCTCCGTTCTCGTGTAGCCTACATATTGCGTTTTTTTTTTAATTTGCTTACCGGGCTAAAGGTTAGCATGCTTAAAATACGTAAGTCGTTTTGTTCAACAAATTTAAGTAGATAACTCATCATTTGTTTGCATCAGAGCGATAATTTTTGAGATAGTTATTAAAACTGTTTAAAGGTTGTCAAACGTTGTTTCTCGTTGTATATCCTTTAATTCTAGAGTTAAATTGATAAATAACGTGTACGAATTTGTCTAACGCATTTGTTTTGGTTACTCGACGTCTCCGTTCTCGTGTAGCCTACATATTGCGTTTTTTTTTTAATTTGCTTACCGGGCTAAAGGTTAGCATGTTTAAAATACGTAAGTCGTTTTGTTCATCAAATTTAAGTAGATAACTCATCAGTTGTTTGCATCAGAGCGATAATTTTTGAGATAGTTATTAAAACTGTTTAAAGGTTGTCAAACGTTGTTTCTAGTTGTATATCCTTTAATTCTAGAGTTAAATTGATAAATAACGTGTACGAATTTGTTTAACGCATTTGTTTTGGTTACTCGACGTCTCCGTTCTCGTGTAGCCTACATATTGCGTTTTTTTTTTAATTTGCTTACCGGGCTAAAAGTTAGCATGTTTAAAATACGTAAGTCGTTTTGTTCATCAAATTTAAGTAGATAACTCATCAGTTGTTTGCATCAGAGCGATAATTTTTGAGATAGTTATTAAAACTGTTTAAAGGTTGTCAAACGTTGTTTCTAGTTGTATATCCTTTAATTCTAGAGTTAAATTGATAAATAACGTGTACGAATTTGTTTAACGCATTTGTTTTGGTTACTCGACGTCTCCGTTCTCGTGTAGCCTACATATTGCGTTTTTTTTTTTTAATTTGCTTACCGGGCTAAAAGTTAGCATGTTTAAAATACGTAAGTCGTTTTGTTCAACAAATTAAGTAGATAACTCATCAGTTGTTTGCATCAGAGCGATAATTTTTGAGATAGTTATTAAAACTGTTTAAAGGTTGTCAAACGTTGTTTCTCGTTGCATATCCTTTAATTCTAGAGTTAAATTGATAAATAACGTGTACGAATTTGTTTAACGTATTTGTTTTGGTTACTCGACGTCTCCGTTCTCGTGTAGCCTACATATTGCGTTTTTTTTTTAATCTGCTTACCGGGCTAAAGGTTAGCATGTTTAAAATACGTAAGTCGTTTTGGTCATCAAATTTAAGTAGATAACTCACCAGTTGTTTGCATCAGAGCGACAATTTTTGAGATAGTTATTAAAACTGTTTAAAGGTTGTCAAACGTTGTTTGTCGTTGTATATCCTTTAATTCTAGAGTTAAATTGATAAATAACGTGTACGAATTTGTTTAACGCATTTGTTTTGGTTACTCGACGTCTCCTTTCTCGTGTAGCCTACATATTGCGTTTTTTTTTAATTTGCTTACCGGGCTAAAGGTTAGCATGTTTAAAATACGTAGGTCGTTTTGTTCAACAAATTTTAGCAGATAACTCAGCAGTTGTTTGCATCAGAGCGACAATTTTTGAGATAGTTATTAAAACTGTTTAAAGGTTGTCAAACGTTGTTTCTCGTTGTATATCCTTTAATTCTAGAGTTAAATTGATAAATAACGTGTACGAATTTGTTTAACGCATTTGTTTTGGTTACTCGACGTCTCCGTTCTCGTGTAGCCTACATATTGCGTTTTTTTTTTTTAATTTGCTTACCGGGCTAAAGGTTAGCATGCTTAAAATACGTAAGTCGTTTTGTTCAACAAATTTAAGTAGATAACTCATCATTTGTTTGCATCAGAGCGATAATTTTTGAGATAGTTATTAAAACTGTTTAAAGGTTGTCAAACGTTGTTTGTCGTTGTATATCCTTTAATTCTAGAGTTAAATTGATAAATAACGTGTACGAATTTGTTTAACGCATTTGTTTTGGTTACTCGACGTCTCCGTTCTCGTGTGGCCTACATATTGCGTTTTTTTTTTTAATTTGCTTACCGGGCTAAAGGTTAGCATGTTTAAAATACGTAAGTCGTTTTGTTCATCAAATTTAAGTAGATAACTCATCAGTTGTTTGCATCAGAGCGACAATTTTTGAGATAGTTATTAAAACTGTTTAAAGGTTGTCAAACGTTGTTTCTCGTTGTATATCCTTTAGCATGTTTAAAATACGTAAGCCGTTTTGGTCATCAAATTTAAGTAGATAACTCATCAGTTGTTTGCATCAGAGCGACAATTTTTGAGATAGTTATTAAAACTGTTTAAAGGTTGTCAAACGTTGTTTCTCGTTGTATATCCTTTAATTCTAGAGTTAAATTGATAAATAACGTGTACGAATTTGTTTAACGCATTTGTTTTGGTTACTCGACGTCTCCGTTCTCGTGTAGCTTACATATTGCGTTTTTTTTTTAATTTGCTTACCGGGCTAAAGGTTAGCATGCTTAAAATACGTAAGTCGTTTTGTTCAACAAATTTAAGTATATAACTCATCATTTGTTTGCATCAGAGCGATAATTTTTGAGATAGTTATTAAAACTGTTTAAAGGTTGTCAAACGTTGTTTGTCGTTGTATATCCTTTAATTCTAGAGTTAAATTGATAAATAACGTGTACGAATTTGTTTAACGCATTTGTTTTGGTTACTCGACGTCTCCGTTCTCGTGTAGCCTACATATTGCGTTTTTTTTTTAATTTGCTTACCGGGCTAAAGGTTAGCATGTTTAAAATACGTAAGTCGTTTTGTTCATCAAATTTAAGTAGATAACTCATCAGTTGTTTGCATCAGAGCGACAATTTTTGAGATAGTTATTAAAACTGTTTAAAGGTTGTCAAACGTTGTTTCTCGTTGTATATCCTTTAATTCTAGAGTTAAATTGATAAATAACGTGTACGAATTTGTTTAACGCATTTGTTTTGGTTACTCGACGTCTCCGTTCTCGTGTAGCCTACATATTGCGTTTTTTTTTTAATTTGCTTACCGGGCTAAAGGTTAGCATGTTTAAAATACGTAAGTCGTTTTGTTCATCAAATTTAAGTAGATAACTCATCAGTTGTTTGCATCAGAGCGACAATTTTTGAGATAGTTATTAAAACTGTTTAAAGGTTGTCAAACGTTGTTTGTCGTTGTATATCCTTTAATTCTAGAGTTAATTTGATAAATAACGTGTACGAATTTGTTTAACGCATTTGTTTTGGTTACTCGACGTCTCCGTTCTCGTGTAGCCTACATATTGCGTTTTTTTTTTTAATCTGCTTACCGGGCTAAAGGTTAGCATGTTTAAAATACGTAAGTCGTTTTGGTCATCAAATTTAAGTAGATAACTCATCAGTTGTTTGCATCAGAGCGACAATTTTTGAGATAGTTATTAAAACTGTTTAAAAGTTGTCAAACGTTGTTTCTCGTTGTATATCCTTTAATTCTAGAGTTAAATTGATAAATAACGTGTACGAATTTGTTTAACGCATTTGTTTTGGTTACTCGACGTCTCCGTTCTCGTGTAGCCTACATATTGCGTTTTTTTTTTAATTTGCTTACCGGGCTAAAGGTTAGCATGCTTAAAATACGTAAGTCGTTTTGTTCAACAAATTTAAGTAGATAACTCATCATTTGTTTGCATCAGAGCGATAATTTTTGAGATAGTTATTAAAACTGTTTAAAGGTTGTCAAACGTTGTTTCTCGTTGTATATCCTTTAATTCTAGAGTTAAATTGATAAATAACGTGTACGAATTTGTCTAACGCATTTGTTTTGGTTACTGACGTCTCCGTTCTCGTGTAGCCTACATATTGCGTTTTTTTTTTTAATTTGATTACCGGGCTAAAGGTTAGCATGTTTAAAATACGTAAGTCGTTTTGTTCATCAAATTTAAGTAGATAACTCATCAGTTGTTTGCATCAGAGCTACAATTTTTGAGATAGTTATTAAAACTGTTTAAAGGTTGTCAAACGTTGTTTCTCGTTGTATATCCTTTAATTCTAGAGTTAAATTGATAAATAACGTGTACGAATTTGTTTAACGCATTTGTTTTGGTTACTCGACGTCTCCGTTCTCGTGTAGCCTACATATTGCGTTTTTTTTTTAATTTGCTTACCGGGCTAAAGGTTAGCATGTTTAAAATACGTAAGTCGTTTTGTTCATCAAATTTAAGTAGATAACTCATCAGTTGTTTGCATCAGAGCGAAAATTTTTGAGATAGTTATTAAAACTGTTTAAAGGTTGTCAAACGTTGTTTCTCGTTGTATATCCTTTAATTCTAGAGTTAAATTGATAAATAACGTGTACGAATTTGTTTAACGCATTTGTTTTGGTTACTCGACGTCTCCGTTCTCGTGTAGCCTACATATTGCGTTTTTTTTTTAATTTGCTTACCGGGCTAAAGGTTAGCATGTTTAAAATACGTAAGTCGTTTTGTTCAACAAATTTAAGTAGATAACTCATCAGTTGTTTGCATCAGAGCGACAATTTTTGAGATAGTTATTAAAACTGTTTAAAGGTTGTCAAACGTTGTTTCTCGTTGTATATCCTTTAATTCTAGAGTTAAATTGATAAATAACGTGTACGAATTTGTTTAACGCATTTGGTTTGGTTACTCGACGTCTCCGTTCTCGTGTAGCCTACATATTGCGTTTTTTTTTAATTTGCTTACCGGGCTAAAGGTTAGCATGCTTAAAATACGTAAGTCGTTTTGTTCAACAAATTTAAGTAGATAACTCATCATTTGTTTGCATCAGAGCGATAATTTTTGAGATAGTTATTAAAACTGTTTAAAGGTTGTCAAACGTTGTTTCTCGTTGTATATCCTTTAATTCTAGAGTTAAATTGATAAATAACGTGTACGAATTTGTCTAACGCATTTGTTTTGGTTACTCGACGTCTCCGTTCTCGTGTAGCCTACATATTGCGTTTTTTTTTTAATTTGCTTACCGGGCTAAAGGTTAGCATGTTTAAAATACGTAAGTCGTTTTGTTCATCAAATTTAAGTAGATAACTCATCAGTTGTTTGCATCAGAGCTACAATTTTTGAGATAGTTATTAAAACTGTTTAAAGGTTGTCAAACGTTGTTTCTCGTTGTATATCCTTTAAATCTTGAGTTAAATTGATAAATAACGTGTACGAATTTGTTTAACGCATTTGTTTTGGTTACTCGACGTCTCCGTTCTCGTGTAGCCTACATATTGCGTTTTTTTTTTTTTAATTTGCTTACCGGGCTAAAGGTTAGCATGTTTAAAATACGTAAGTCGTTTTGTTCATCAAATTTAAGTAGATAACTCATCAGTTGTCAGAGCGAAAATTTTTGAGATAGTTATTAAAACTGTTTAAAGGTTGTCAAACGTTGTTTCTCGTTGTATATCCTTTAATTCTAGAGTTAAATTGATAAATAACGTGTACGAATTTGTTTAACGCATTTGTTTTGGTTACTCGACGTCTCCGTTCTCGTGTAGCCTACATATTGCGTTTTTTTTTTAATTTGCTTACCGGGCTAAAGGTTAGCATGCATAAAATACGTAAGTCGTTTTGTTCAACAAATTTAAGTAGATAACTCATCAGTTGTTTGAATAAGAGCGATAATTTTTGAGATAGTTATTAAAACTGTTTAAAGGTTGTCAAACGTTGTTTCTCGTTGTATATCCTTTAATTCTAGAGTTAAATTGATAAATAACGTGTACGAATTTGTTTAACGCATTTGTTTTGGTTACTCGACGTCTCCGTTCTCGTGTAGCCTACATATTGCGTTTTTTTTTTAATTTGCTTACCGGGCTAAAGGTTAGCATGTTTAAAATACGTAAGTCGTTTTGTTCATCAAATTTAAGTAGATAACTCATCAGTTGTTTGCATCAGAGCGACAATTTTTGAGATAGTTATTAAAACTGTTTAAAGGTTGTCAAACGTTGTTTCTCGTTGTATATCCTTTAATTCTAGAGTTAAATTGATAAATAACGTGTACGAATTTGTCTAACGCATTTGTTTTGGTTACTCGACGTCTCCGTTCTCGTGTAGCCTAGATATTGCGTTTTTTTTTTTAATTTGCTTACCGGGCTAAAGGTTAGCATGTTTAAAATACGTAAGTCGTTTTGTTCATCAAATTTAAGTAGATAACTCATCAGTTGTTTGCATCAGAGCGATAATTTTTGAGATAGTTATTAAAACTGTTTAAAGGTTGTCAAACGTTGTTTCTAGTTGTATATCCTTTAATTCTAGAGTTAAATTGATAAATAACGTGTACGAATTTGTTTAACGCATTTGTTTTGGTTACTCGACGTCTCCGTTCTCGTGTAGCCTACATATTGCGTTTTTTTTTAATTTGCTTACCGGGCTAAAGGTTAGCATGTTTAAAATACGTAAGTCGTTTTGTTCATCAAATTTAAGTAGATAACTCATCAGTTGTTTGCATCAGAGCGATAATTTTTGAGATAGTTATTAAAACTGTTTAAAGGTTGTCAAACGTTGTTTCTAGTTGTATATCCTTTAATTCTAGAGTTAAATTGATAAATAACGTGTACGAATTTGTCTAACGCATTTGTTTTGGTTACTCGACGTCTCCGTTCTCGTGTAGCCTACATATTGCGTTTTTTTTTTAATTTGCTTACCGGGCTAAAGGTTAGCATGTTTAAAATACGTAAGTCGTTTTGTTCATCAAATTTAAGTAGATAACTCATCAGTTGTTTGCATCAGAGCGATAATTTTTGAGATAGTTATTAAAACTGTTTAAAGGTTGTCAAACGTTGTTTCTAGTTGTATATCCTTTAATTCTAGAGTTAAATTGATAAATAACGTGTACGAATTTGTTTAACGCATTTGTTTTGGTTACTCGACGTCTCTGTTCTCGTGTAGCCTACATATTGCGTTTTTTTTTAATTTGCTTACCGGGCTAAAGGTTAGCATGTTTAAAATACGTAGGTCGTTTTGTTCAACAAATTTTAGTAGATAACTCAGCAGTTGTTTGCATCAGAGCGACAATTTTTGAGATAGTTATTAAAACTGTTTAAAGGTTGTCAAACGTTGTTTCTCGTTGTATATCCTTTAATTCTAGAGTTAAATTGATAAATAACGTGTACGAATTTGTTTAACGCATCTGTTTTGGTTACTCGACGTCTCCGTTCTCGTGTAGCCTACATATTGCGTTTTTTTTTTAATTTGCTTACCGGGCTAAAAGTTAGCATGTTTAAAATACGTAAGTCGTTTTGTTCATCAAATTTAAGTAGATAACTCATCAGTTGTTTGCATCAGAGCGATAATTTTTGAGATAGTTATTAAAACTGTTTAAAGGTTGTCAAACGTTGTTTCTAGTTGTATATCCTTTAATTCTAGAGTTAAATTGATAAATAACGTGTACGAATTTGTTTAACGCATTTGTTTTGGTTACTCGACGTCTCCGTTCTCGTGTAGCCTACATATTGCGTTTTTTTTTTAATTTGCTTACCGGGCTAAAAGTTAGCATGTTTAAAATACGTAAGTCGTTTTGTTCAACAAATTAAGTAGATAACTCATCAGTTGTTTGCATCAGAGCGATAATTTTTGAGATAGTTATTAAAACTGTTTAAAGGTTGTCAAACGTTGTTTCTCGTTGCATATCCTTTAATTCTAGAGTTAAATTGATAAATAACGTGTACGAATTTGTTTAACGCATTTGTTTTGGTTACTCGACGTCTCCGTTCTCGTGTAGCCTACATATTGCGTTTTTTTTTTAATTTGCTTACCGGGCTAAAGGTTAGCATGCTTAAAATACGTAAGTCGTTTTGTTCAACAAATTTAAGTAGATAACTCATCAGTTGTTTGCATCAGAGCGATAATTTTTGAGATAGTTATTAAAACTGTTTAAAGGTTGTCAAACGTTGTTTCTAGTTGTATATCCTTTAATTCTAGAGTTAAATTGATAAATAACGTGTACGAATTTGTTTAACGCATTTGTTTTGGTTTCTCGACGTCTCCGTTCTCGTGTAGCCTACATATTGCGTTTTTTTTTTAATTTGCTTACCGGGCTAAAGGTTAGCATGTTTAAAATACGTAAGTCGTTTTGTTCATCAAATTTAAGTAGATAACTCATCAGTTGTTGGCATCAGAGCGACAATTTTTGAGATAGTTATTAAAACTGTTTAAAGGTTGTCAAACGTTGTTTCTCGTTGTATATCCTTTAATTCTAGAGTTAAATTGATAAATAACGTGTACGAATTTGTTTAACGCATTTGTTTTGGTTACTCGACGTCTCCGTTCTCGTGTAGCCTACATATTGCGTTTTTTTTTTAATTTGCTTACCGGGCTAAAGGTTAGCATGTTTAAAATACGTAAGTCGTTTTGTTCATCAAATTTAAGTAGATAACTCATCAGTTGTTTGCATCAGAGCGACAATTTTTGAGATAGTTATTAAAACTGTTTAAAGGTTGTCAAACGTTGTTTGTCGTTGTATATCCTTCAATTCTAGAGTTAAATTGATAAATAACGTGTACGAATTTGTTTAACGCATTTGTTTTGGTTACTCGACGTCTCCGTTCTCGTGTAGCCTACATATTGCGTTTTTTTTTAATTTGCTTACCGGGCTAAAGGTTAGCATTCTTAAAATACGTAAGTCGTTTTGTTCAACAAATTTGAGTAGATAACTCAGCAGTTGTTTGCATCAGAGCGACAATTTTTGAGATAGTTATTAAAACTGTTTAAAGGTTGTCAAACGTTGTTTCTCGTTGTATATCCTTTAATTCTAGAGTTAAATTGATAAATAACGTGTACGAATTTGTTTAACGCATTTGTTTTGGTTACTCGACGTCTCCGTTCTCGTGTAGCCTACATATTGCGTTTTTTTTTTAATTTGCTTACCGGGCTAAAAGTTAGCATGTTTAAATACGTAAGTCGTTTTGTTCACCAAATTTAAGTAGATAACTCATCAGTTGTTTGCATCAGAGCGATAATTTTTGAGATAGTTATTAAAACTGTTTAAAGGTTGTCAAACGTTGTTTCTCGTTGCATATCCTTTAATTCTAGAGTTAAATTGATAAATAGCGTGTACGAATTTGTTTAACGTATTTGTTTTGGTTACTCGACGTCTCAGTTCTCGTGTAGCCTACATATTGCGTTTTTTTTTTTAATTTGCTTACCGGGCTAAAGGTTAGCATGTTTAAAATACGTAAGTCGTTTTGTTCATCAAATTTAAGTAGATAACTCATCAGTTGTTTGCATCAGAGCGACAATTTTTGAGATAGTTATTAAAACTGTTTAAAGGTTGTCAAACGTTGTTTCTCGTTGTATATCCTTTAATTCTAGAGTTAAATTGATAAATAACGTGTACGAATTTGTTTAACGCATTTGTTTTGGTTACTCGACGTCTCCGTTCTCGTGTAGCCTACATATTGCGTTTTTTTTTTTTTTAATTTGCTTTCCGGGCTAAAGGTTAGCATGTTTAAAATACGTAAGTCGTTTTGTTCATCAAATTTAAGTAGATAACTCATCAGTTGTTTGCATCAGAGCGAAAATTTTTGAGATAGTTATTAAAACTGTTTAAAGGTTGTCAAACGTTGTTTCTAGTTGTATATCCTTTAATTCTAGAGTTAAATTGATAAATAACGTGTACGAATTTGTTTAACGCATTTGTTTTGGTTTCTCGACGCGTCCGTTCTCGTGTAGCCTACATATTGCGTTTTTTTTTTAATTTGCTTACCGGGCTAAAGGTTAGCATGTTTAAAATACGTAAGTCGTTTTGTTCAACAAATTTAAGTAGATAACTCATCAGTTGTTTGCATCAGAGCGATAATTTTTGAGATAGTTATTAAAACTGTTTAAAGGTTGTCAAACGTTGTTTCTAGTTGTATATCCTTTAATTCTAGAGTTAAATTGATAAATAACGTGTACGAATTTGTTTAACGCATTTGTTTTGGTTTCTCGACGTCTCCGTTCTCGTGTAGCCTACATATTGCGTTTTTTTTTTAATTTGCTTACCGGGCTAAAGGTTAGCATGTTTAAAATACGTAAGTCGTTTTGTTCATCAAATTTAAGTAGATAACTCATCAGTTGTTTGCATCAGAGCGACAATTTTTGAGATAGTTATTAAAACTGTTTAAAGGTTGTCAAACGTTGTTTCTCGTTGTATATCCTTTAATTCTAGAGTTAAATTGATAAATAACGTGTACGAATTTGTTTAACGCATTTGTTTTGGTTACTCGACGTCTCCGTTCTCGTGTAGCCTACATATTGCGTTTTTTTTTTAATTTGCTTACCGGGCTAAAGGTTAGCATGTTTAAAATACGTAAGTCGTTTTGTTCATCAAATTTAAGTAGATAACTCATCAGTTGTTTGCATCAGAGCGACAATTTTTGAGATAGTTATTAAAACTGTTTAAAGGTTGTCAAACGTTGTTTGTCGTTGTATATCCTTCAATTCTAGAGTTAAATTGATAAATAACGTGTACGAATTTGTTTAACGCATTTGTTTTGGTTACTCGACGTCTCCGTTCTCGTGTAGCCTACATATTGCGTTTTTTTTTAATTTGCTTACCGGGCTAAAGGTTAGCATTCTTAAAATACGTAAGTCGTTTTGTTCAACAAATTTGAGTAGATAACTCAGCAGTTGTTTGCATCAGAGCGACAATTTTTGAGATAGTTATTAAAACTGTTTAAAGGTTGTCAAACGTTGTTTCTCGTTGTATATCCTTTAATTCTAGAGTTAAATTGATAAATAACGTGTACGAATTTGTTTAACGCATTTGTTTTGGTTACTCGACGTCTCCGTTCTCGTGTAGCCTACATATTGCGTTTTTTTTTTAATTTGCTTACCGGGCTAAAAGTTAGCATGTTTAAATACGTAAGTCGTTTTGTTCACCAAATTTAAGTAGATAACTCATCAGTTGTTTGCATCAGAGCGATAATTTTTGAGATAGTTATTAAAACTGTTTAAAGGTTGTCAAACGTTGTTTCTCGTTGCATATCCTTTAATTCTAGAGTTAAATTGATAAATAGCGTGTACGAATTTGTTTAACGTATTTGTTTTGGTTACTCGACGTCTCAGTTCTCGTGTAGCCTACATATTGCGTTTTTTTTTTTAATTTGCTTACCGGGCTAAAGGTTAGCATGTTTAAAATACGTAAGTCGTTTTGTTCATCAAATTTAAGTAGATAACTCATCAGTTGTTTGCATCAGAGCGACAATTTTTGAGATAGTTATTAAAACTGTTTAAAGGTTGTCAAACGTTGTTTCTCGTTGTATATCCTTTAATTCTAGAGTTAAATTGATAAATAACGTGTACGAATTTGTTTAACGCATTTGTTTTGGTTACTCGACGTCTCCGTTCTCGTGTAGCCTACATATTGCGTTTTTTTTTTAATTTGCTTACCGGGCTAAAGGTTAGCATGTTTAAAATACGTAAGTCGTTTTGTTCATAAAATTTAAGTAGATAACTCATCAGTTGTTTGCATCAGAGCGACAATTTTTGAGATAGTTATTAAAACTGTTTAAAGGTTGTCAAACGTTGTTTCTCGTTGTATATCCTTTAATTCTAGAGTTAAATTGATAAATAACGTGTACGAATTTGTTTAACGCATTTCTTTTGGTTACTCGACGTCTCCGTTCTCGTGTAGCCTACATATTGCGTGTTTTTTTTAATTTGCTAACCGGGCTAAAGGTTAGCATGTTTAAAATACGTAAGTCGTTTTGTTCAACAAATTTAAGTAGATAACTCATCAGTTGTTTGCATCAGAGCGACAATTTTTGAGATAGTTATTAAAACTGTTTAAAGGTTGTCAAACGTTGTTTCTCGTTGTATATCCTTTAATTCTAGAGTTAAATTGATAAATAACGTGTACGAATTTGTTTAACGCATTTGTTTTGGTTACTCGACGTCTCCGTTCTCGTGTAGCCTACATATTGCGTTTTTTTTTTAATTTGCTTACCGGGCTAAAGGTTAGCATGCTTAAAATACGTAAGTCGTTTTGTTCAACAAATTTAAGTAGATAACTCATCAGTTGTTTGCATCAGAGCGACAATTTTTGAGATAGTTATTAAAACTGTTTAAAGGTTGTCAAACGTTGTTTCTCGTTGTATATCCTTTAATTCTAGAGTTAAATTGATAAATAACGTGTACGAATTTGTTTAACGCATTTGTTTTGGTTACTCGACGTCTCCGTTCTCGTGTAGCCTACATATTGCGTTTTTTTTTTAATTTGCTTACCGGGCTAAAGGTTAGCATGTTTAAAATACGTAAGTCGTTTTGTTCAACAAATTTAAGTAGATAACTCATCAGTTGTTTGCATCAGAGCGACAATTTTTGAGATAGTTATTAAAACTGTTTAAAGGTTGTCAAACGTTGTTTGTCGTTGTATATCCTTCAATTCTAGAGTTAAATTGATAAATAACGTGTACGAATTTGTTTAACGCATTTGTTTTGGTCACTCGACGTCTCCGTTCTCGTGTAGCCTACATATTGCGTTTTTTTTTAATTTGCTTACCGGGCTAAAGGTTAGCATTCTTAAAATACGTAAGTCGTTTTGTTCAACAAATTTGAGTAGATAACTCAGCAGTTGTTTGCATCAGAGCGACAATTTTTGAGATAGTTATTAAAACTGTTTAAAGGTTGTCAAACGTTGTTTCTCGTTGTATATCCTTTAATTCTAGAGTTAAATTGATAAATAACGTGTACGAATTTGTTTAACGCATTTGTTTTGGTTACTCGACGTCTCCGTTCTCGTGTAGCCTACATATTGCGTTTTTTTTTTAATTTGCTTACCGGGCTAAAAGTTAGCATGTTTAAATACGTAAGTCGTTTTGTTCACCAAATTTAAGTAGATAACTCATCAGTTGTTTGCATCAGAGCGATAATTTTTGAGATAGTTATTAAAACTGTTTAAAGGTTGTCAAACGTTGTTTCTCGTTGCATATCCTTTAATTCTAGAGTTAAATTGATAAATAGCGTGTACGAATTTGTTTAACGTATTTGTTTTGGTTACTCGACGTCTCAGTTCTCGTGTAGCCTACATATTGCGTTTTTTTTTTTAATTTGCTTACCGGGCTAAAGGTTAGCATGTTTAAAATACGTAAGTCGTTTTGTTCATCAAATTTAAGTAGATAACTCATCAGTTGTTTGCATCAGAGCGACAATTTTTGAGATAGTTATTAAAACTGTTTAAAGGTTGTCAAACGTTGTTTCTCGTTGTATATCCTTTAATTCTAGAGTTAAATTGATAAATAACGTGTACGAATTTGTTTAACGCATTTGTTTTGGTTACTCGACGTCTCCGTTCTCGTGTAGCCTACATATTGCGTTTTTTTTTTTTAATTTGCTTTCCGGGCTAAAGGTTAGCATGTTTAAAATACGTAAGTCGTTTTGTTCATCAAATTTAAGTAGATAACTCATCAGTTGTTTGCATCAGAGCGAAAATTTTTGAGATAGTTATTAAAACTGTTTAAAGGTTGTCAAACGTTGTTTCTAGTTGTATATCCTTTAATTCTAGAGTTAAATTGATAAATAACGTGTACGAATTTGTTTAACGCATTTGTTTTGGTTTCTCGACGCGTCCGTTCTCGTGTAGCCTACATATTGCGTTTTTTTTTTAATTTGCTTACCGGGCTAAAGGTTAGCATGTTTAAAATACGTAAGTCGTTTTGTTCAACAAATTTAAGTAGATAACTCATCAGTTGTTTGCATCAGAGCGATAATTTTTGAGATAGTTATTAAAACTGTTTAAAGGTTGTCAAACGTTGTTTCTAGTTGTATATCCTTTAATTCTAGAGTTAAATTGATAAATAACGTGTACGAATTTGTTTAACGCATTTGTTTTGGTTTCTCGACGTCTCCGTTCTCGTGTAGCCTACATATTGCGTTTTTTTTTTAATTTGCTTACCGGGCTAAAGGTTAGCATGTTTAAAATACGTAAGTCGTTTTGTTCATCAAATTTAAGTAGATAACTCATCAGTTGTTTGCATCAGAGCGACAATTTTTGAGATAGTTATTAAAACTGTTTAAAGGTTGTCAAACGTTGTTTCTCGTTGTATATCCTTTAATTCTAGAGTTAAATTGATAAATAACGTGTACGAATTTGTTTAACGCATTTGTTTTGGTTACTCGACGTCTCCGTTCTCGTGTAGCCTACATATTGCGTTTTTTTTTAATTTGCTTACCGGGCTAAAGGTTAGCATGTTTAAAATACGTAAGTCGTTTTGTTCATCAAATTTAAGTAGATAACTCATCAGTTGTTTGCATCAGAGCGACAATTTTTGAGATAGTTATTAAAACTGTTTAAAGGTTGTCAAACGTTGTTTGTCGTTGTATATCCTTCAATTCTAGAGTTAAATTGATAAATAACGTGTACGAATTTGTTTAACGCATTTGTTTTGGTTACTCGACGTCTCCGTTCTCGTGTAGCCTACATATTGCGTTTTTTTTTAATTTGCTTACCGGGCTAAAGGTTAGCATTCTTAAAATACGTAAGTCGTTTTGTTCAACAAATTTGAGTAGATAACTCAGCAGTTGTTTGCATCAGAGCGACAATTTTTGAGATAGTTATTAAAACTGTTTAAAGGTTGTCAAACGTTGTTTCTCGTTGTATATCCTTTAATTCTAGAGTTAAATTGATAAATAACGTGTACGAATTTGTTTAACGCATTTGTTTTGGTTACTCGACGTCTCCGTTCTCGTGTAGCCTACATATTGCGTTTTTTTTTTAATTTGCTTACCGGGCTAAAAGTTAGCATGTTTAAATACGTAAGTCGTTTTGTTCACCAAATTTAAGTAGATAACTCATCAGTTGTTTGCATCAGAGCGATAATTTTTGAGATAGTTATTAAAACTGTTTAAAGGTTGTCAAACGTTGTTTCTCGTTGCATATCCTTTAATTCTAGAGTTAAATTGATAAATAGCGTGTACGAATTTGTTTAACGTATTTGTTTTGGTTACTCGACGTCTCAGTTCTCGTGTAGCCTACATATTGCGTTTTTTTTTTTAATTTGCTTACCGGGCTAAAGGTTAGCATGTTTAAAATACGTAAGTCGTTTTGTTCATCAAATTTAAGTAGATAACTCATCAGTTGTTTGCATCAGAGCGACAATTTTTGAGATAGTTATTAAAACTGTTTAAAGGTTGTCAAACGTTGTTTCTCGTTGTATATCCTTTAATTCTAGAGTTAAATTGATAAATAACGTGTACGAATTTGTTTAACGCATTTGTTTTGGTTACTCGACGTCTCCGTTCTCGTGTAGCCTACATATTGCGTTTTTTTTTTAACTTGCTTACCGGGCTAAAGGTTAGCATGTTTAAAATACGTAAGTCGTTTTGTTCATCAAATTTAAGTAGATAACTCATCAGTTGTTTGCATCAGAGCGACAATTTTTGAGATAGTTATTAAAACTGTTTAAAGGTTGTCAAACGTTGTTTCTCGTTGTATATCCTTTAATTCTAGAGTTAAATTGATAAATAACGTGTACGAATTTGTTTAACGCATTTCTTTTGGTTACTCGACGTCTCCGTTCTCGTGTAGCCTACATATTGCGTGTTTTTTTTAATTTGCTAACCGGGCTAAAGGTTAGCATGTTTAAAATACGTAAGTCGTTTTGTTCAACAAATTTAAGTAGATAACTCATCAGTTGTTTGCATCAGAGCGACAATTTTTGAGATAGTTATTAAAACTGTTTAAAGGTTGTCAAACGTTGTTTCTCGTTGTATATCCTTTAATTCTAGAGTTAAATTGATAAATAACGTGTACGAATTTGTTTAACGCATTTGTTTTGGTTACTCGACGTCTCCGTTCTCGTGTAGCCTACATATTGCGTTTTTTTTTTAATTTGCTTACCGGGCTAAAGGTTAGCATGCTTAAAATACGTAAGTCGTTTTGTTCAACAAATTTAAGTAGATAACTTATCATTTGTTTGCATCAGAGCGATAATTTTTGAGATAGTTATTAAAACTGTTTAAAGGTTGTCAAACGTTGTTTCTCGTTGTATATCCTTTAATTCTAGAGTTAAATTGATAAATAACGTGTACGAATTTGTCTAACGCATTTGTTTTGGTTACTCGACGTCTCCGTTCTCGTGTAGCCTACATATTGCGTTTTTTTTAAATTTGCTTACCGGGCTAAAGGTTAGCATGTTTAAAATACGTAAGTCGTTTTGTTCATCAAATTTAAGTAGATAACTCATCAGTTGTTTGCATCAGAGCTACAATTTTTGAGATAGTTATTAAAACTGTTTAAAGGTTGTCAAACGTTGTTTCTCGTTGTATATCCTTTAATTCTAGAGTTAAATTGATAAATAACGTGTACGAATTTGTTTAACGCATTTGTTTTGGTTACTCGACGTCTCCGTTCTCGTGTAGCCTACATATTGCGTTTTTTTTTTTATTTGCTTACCGGGCTAAAGGTTAGCATGTTTAAAATACGTAAGTCGTTTTGTTCATCAAATTTAAGTAGATAACTCATCAGTTGTTTGCATCAGAGCGAAAACTTTTGAGATAGTTATTAAAACTGTTTAAAGGTTGTCAAACGTTGTTTCTCGTTGTATATCCTTTAATTCTAGAGTTAAATTGATAAATAACGTGTACGAATTTGTTTAACGCATTTGTTTTGGTTACTCGACGTCTCCGTTCTCGTGTAGCCTACATATTGCGTTTTTTTTTTAATTTGCTTACCGGGCTAAAGGTTAGCATGCTTAAAATACGTAAGTCGTTTTGTTCAACAAATTTAAGTAGATAACTCATCATTTGTTTGCATCAGAGCGATAATTTTTGAGATAGTTATTAAAACTGTTTAAAGGTTGTCAAACGTTGTTTCTCGTTGTATATCCTTTAATTCTAGAGTTAAATTGATAAATAACGTGTACGAATTTGTCTAACGCATTTGTTTTGGTTACTCGACGTCTCCGTTCTCGTGTAGCCTACATATTGCGTTTTTTTTTTAATTTGCTTACCGGGCTAAAGGTTAGCATGTTTAAAATACGTAAGTCGTTTTGGTCATCAAATTTAAGTAGATAACTCATCAGTTGTTTGCATCAGAGCGACAATTTTTGAGATAGTTATTAAAACTGTTTAAAGGTTGTCAAACGTTGTTTCTCGTTGTATATCCTTTAATTCTAGAGTTAAATTGATAAATAACGTGTACGAATTTGTTTAACGCATTTGTTTTGGTTACTCGACGTCTCCGTTCTCGTGTAGCCTACATATTGCGTTTTTTTTTAATTTGCTTACCGGGCTAAAGGTTAGCATGCTTAAAATACGTAAGTCGTTTTGTTCAACAAATTTAAGTAGATAACTCATCATTTGTTTGCATCAGAGCGATAATTTTTGAGATAGTTATTAAAACTGTTTAAAGGTTGTCAAACGTTGTTTCTCGTTGTATATCCTTTAATTCTAGAGTTAAATTGATAAATTACGTGTACGAATTTGTCTAACGCATTTGTTTTGGTTACTCGACGTCTCCGTTCTCGTGTAGCCTACATATTGCGTTTTTTTTTTTTAATTTGCTTACCGGGCTAAAGGTTAGCATGTTTAAAATACGTAAGTCGTTTTGTTCATCAAATTTAAGTAGATAACTCATCAGTTGTTTGCATCAGAGCTACAATTTTTGAGATAGTTATTAAAACTGTTTAAAGGTTGTCAAACGTTTCTCGTTGTATATCCTTTAATTCTAGAGTTAAATTGATAAATAACGTGTACGAATTTGTTTAACGCATTTGTTTTGGTTACTCGACGTCTCCGTTCTCGTGTAGCCTACATATTGCGTTTTTTTTTTAATTTGCTTACCGGGCTAAAGGTTAGCATGTTTAAAATACGTAAGTCGTTTTGTTCATCAAATTTAAGTAGATAACTCATCAGTTGTTTGCATCAGAGCGAAAATTTTTGAGATAGTTATTAAAACTGTTTAAAGGTTGTCAAACGTTGTTTCTCGTTGTATATCCTTTAATTCTAGAGTTAAATAGATAAATAACGTGTACGAATTTGTTTAACGCATTTGTTTTGGTTACTCGACGTCTCCGTTCTCGTGTAGCCTACATATTGCGTTTTTTTTTTAATTTGCTTACCGGGCTAAAGGTTAGCATGCTTAAAATACGTAAGTCGTTTTGTTCAACAAATTTAAGTAGATAACTCATCAGTTGTTTGCATCAGAGCGATAATTTTTGAGATAGTTATTAAAACTGTTTAAAGGTTGTCAAACGTTGTTTCTAGTTGTATATCCTTTAATTCTAGAGTTAAATTGATAAATAACGTGTACGAATTTGTTTAACGCATTTGTTTTGGTTTCTCGACGTCTCCGTTCTCGTGTAGCCTACATATTGCGTTTTTTTTTAAATTTGCTTACCGGGCTAAAGGTTAGCATGTTTAAAATACGTAAGTCGTTTTGTTCATCAAATTTAAGTAGATAACTCATCAGTTGTTTGCATCAGAGCGACAATTTTTGAGATAGTTATTAAAACTGTTTAAAGGTTGTCAAACGTTGTTTCTCGTTGTATATCCTTTAATTCTAGAGTTAAATTGATAAATAACGTGTACGAATTTGTTTAACGCATTTGTTTTGGTTACTCGACGTCTCCGTTCTCGTGTAGCCTACATATTGCGTTTTTTTTTTAATTTGCTTACCGGGCTAAAGGTTAGCATGTTTAAAATACGTAAGTCGTTTCGTTCATCAAATTTAAGTAGATAACTCATCAGTTGTTTGCATCAGAGCGACAATTTTTGAGATAGTTATTAAAACTGTTTAAAGGTTGTCAAATGTTGTTTGTCGTTGTATATCCTTCAATTCTAGAGTTAAATTGATAAATAACGTGTACGAATTTGTTTAACGCATTTGTTTTGGTTACTCGACGTCTCCGTTCTCGTGTAGCCTACATATTGCGTTTTTTTTTAATTTGCTTACCGGGCTAAAGGTTAGCATTCTTAAAATACGTAAGTCGTTTTGTTCAACAAATTTGAGTAGATAACTCAGCAGTTGTTTGCATCAGAGCGACAATTTTTGAGATAGTTATTAAAACTGTTTAAAGGTTGTCAAACGTTGTTTCTCGTTGTATATCCTTTAATTCTAGAGTTAAATTGATAAATAACGTGTACGAATTTGTTTAACGCATTTGTTTTGGTTACTCGACGTCTCCGTTCTCGTGTAGCCTACATATTGCGTTTTTTTTTTAATTTGCTTACCGGGCTAAAAGTTAGCATGTTTAAATACGTAAGTCGTTTTGTTCAACAAATTTAAGTAGATAACTCATCAGTTGTTTGCATCAGAGCGATAATTTTTGAGATAGTTATTAAAACTGTTTAAAGGTTGTCAAACGTTGTTTCTCGTTGCATATCCTTTAATTCTAGAGTTAAATTGATAAATAACGTGTACGAATTTGTTTAACGTATTTGTTTTGGTTACTCGACGTCTCAGTTCTCGTGTAGCCTACATATTGCGTTTTTTTTTTTAATTTGCTTACCGGGCTAAAGGTTAGCATGTTTAAAATACGTAAGTCGTTTTGTTCATCAAATTTAAGTAGATAACTCATCAGTTGTTTGAATCAGAGCGTCAATTTTTGAGATAGTTATTAAAACTGTTTAAAGGTTGTCAAACGTTGTTTCTCGTTGTATATCCTTTAATTCTAGAGTTAAATTGATAAATAACGTGTACGAATTTGTTTAACGCATTTGTTTTGGTTACTCGACGTCTCCGTTCTCGTGTAGCCTACATATTGCGTTTTTTTTTTAATTTGCTTACCGGGCTAAAGGTTAGCATGTTTAAAATACGTAAGTCGTTTTGTTCATCAAATTTAAGTAGATAACTCATCAGTTGTTTGCATCAGAGCGACAATTTTTGAGATAGTTATTAAAACTGTTTAAAGGTTGTCAAACGTTGTTTCTCGTTGTATATCCTTTAATTCTAGAGTTAAATTGATAAATAACGTGTACGAATTTGTTTAACGCATTTCTTTTGGTTACTCGACGTCTCCGTTCTCGTGTAGCCTACATATTGCGTGTTTTTTTTAATTTGCTAACCGGGCTAAAGGTTAGCATGTTTAAAATACGTAAGTCGTTTTGTTCAACAAATTTAAGTAGATAACTCATCAGTTGTTTGCATCAGAGCGACAATTTTTGAGATAGTTATTAAAACTGTTTAAAGGTTGTCAAGCGTTGTTTCTCGTTGTATATCCTTTAATTCTAGAGTTAAATTGATAAATAACGTGTACGAATTTGTTTAACGCATTTGTTTTGGTTACTCGACGTCTCCGTTCTCGTGTAGCCTACATATTGCGTTTTTTTTTTAATTTGCTTACCGGGCTAAAGGTTAGCATGCTTAAAATACGTAAGTCGTTTTGTTCAACAAATTTAAGTAGATAACTCATCATTTGTTTGCATCAGAGCGATAATTTTTGAGATAGTTATTAAAACTGTTTAAAGGTTGTCAAACGTTGTTTCTCGTTGTATATCCTTTAATTCTAGAGTTAAATTGATAAATAACGTGTACGAATTTGTCTAACGCATTTGTTTTGGTTACTCGACGTCTCCGTTCTCGTGTAGCCTACATATTGCGTTTTTTTTAAATTTGCTTACCGGGCTAAAGGTTAGCATGTTTAAAATACGTAAGTCGTTTTGTTCATCAAATTTAAGTAGATAACTCATCAGTTGTTTGCATCAGAGCTACAATTTTTGAGATAGTTATTAAAACTGTTTAAAGGTTGTCAAACGTTGTTTCTCGTTGTATATCCTTTAATTCTAGAGTTAAATTGATAAATAACGTGTACGAATTTGTTTAACGCATTTGTTTTGGTTACTCGACGTCTCCGTTCTCGTGTAGCCTACATATTGCGTTTTTTTTTTTATTTGCTTACCGGGCTAAAGGTTAGCATGTTTAAAATACGTAAGTCGTTTTGTTCATCAAATTTAAGTAGATAACTCATCAGTTGTTTGCATCAGAGCGAAAACTTTTGAGATAGTTATTAAAACTGTTTAAAGGTTGTCAAACGTTGTTTCTCGTTGTATATCCTTTAATTCTAGAGTTAAATTGATAAATAACGTGTACGAATTTGTTTAACGCATTTGTTTTGGTTACTCGACGTCTCCGTTCTCGTGTAGCCTACATATTGCGTTTTTTTTTTAATTTGCTTACCGGGCTAAAGGTTAGCATGCTTAAAATACGTAAGTCGTTTTGTTCAACAAATTTAAGTAGATAACTCATCATTTGTTTGCATCAGAGCGATAATTTTTGAGATAGTTATTAAAACTGTTTAAAGGTTGTCAAACGTTGTTTCTCGTTGTATATCCTTTAATTCTAGAGTTAAATTGATAAATAACGTGTACGAATTTGTCTAACGCATTTGTTTTGGTTACTCGAAGTATCCGTTCTCGTGTAGCCTACATATTGCGTTTTTTTTTTAATTTGCTTACCGGGCTAAAGGTTAGCATGTTTAAAATACGTAAGTCGTTTTGTTCATCAAATTTAAGTAGATAACTCATCAGTTGTTTGCATCAGAGCGACAGTTTTTGAGATAGTTATTAAAACTGTTTAAAGGTTGTCAAACGTTGTTTCTCGTTGTATATACTTTAATTCTAGAGTTAAATTGATAAATAACGTGTACGAATTTGTTTAACGCATTTGTTTTGGTTACTCGACGTCTCCGTTCTCGTGTAGCCTACATATTGGGTTTTTTTTTTAATTTGCTTACCGGGCTAAAGGTTAGCATGTTTAAAATACGTAAGTCGTTTTGTTCATCAAATTTAAGTAGATAACTCATCAGTTGTTTGCATCAGAGCGAAAATTTTTGAGATAGTTATTAAAACTGTTTAAAGGTTGTCAAACGTTGTCTGTCGTTGTATATCCTTTAATTCTAGAGTTAAATTGATAAATAACATGTACGAATTTGTTTAACGCATTTGTTTTGGTTACTCGACGTCTCCGTTCTCGTGTAGCCTACATATTGCGTTTTTTTTTAATTTGCTTACCGGGCTAAAGGTTAGCATGTTTAAAATACGTAAGTCGTTTTGTTCAACAAATTTGAGTAGATAACTCAGCAGTTGTTTGCATCAGAGCGACAATTTTTGAGATAGTTATTAAAACTGTTTAAAGGTTGTCAAACGTTGTTTCTCGTTGTATATCCTTTAATTCTAGAGTTAAATTGATAAATAACGTGTACGAATTTGTTTAACGCATTTGTTTTGGTTACTCGACGTCTCCGTTCTCGTGTAGCCTACATATTGCGTTTTTTTTTTAATTTGCTTACCGGGCTAAAAGTTAGCATGTTTAAAATACGTAAGTCGTTTTGTTCAACAAATTTAAGTAGATAACTCATCAGTTGTTTGCATCAGAGCGATAATTTTTGAGATAGTTACTAAAACTGTTTAAAGGTTGTCAAACGTTGTTTCTCGTTGCATATCCTTTAATTCTAGAGTTAAATTGATAAATAACGTGTACGAATTTGTTTAACGTATTTGTTTTGGTTACTCGACGTCTCCGTTCTCGTGTAGCCTACATATTGCGTTTTTTTTTTTAATTTGCTTACCGGGCTAAAGGTTAGCATGTTTAAAATACGTAAGTCGTTTTGTTCATCAAATTTAAGTAGATAACTCATCAGTTGTTTGCATCAGAGCGACAATTTTTGAGATAGTTATTAAAACTGTTTAAAGGTTGTCAAACGTTGTTTCTCGTTGTATATCCTTTAATTCTAGAGTTAAATTGATAAATAACGTGTACGAATTTGTTTAACGCATTTGTTTTGGTTACTCGACGTCTCCGTTCTCGTGTAGCCTACATATTGCGTTTTTTTTTTAATTTGCTTACCGGGCTAAAGGTTAGCATGTTTAAAATACGTAAGTCGTTTGTTCATCAAATTTAAGTAGATAACTCATCAGTTGTTTGCATCAGAGCGACAATTTTTGAGATAGTTATTAAAACTGTTTAAAGGTTGTCAAACGTTGTTTCTCGTTGTATATCCTTTAATTCTAGAGTTAAATTGATAAATAACGTGTACGAATTTGTTTAACGCATTTGTTTTGGTTACCCGACGTCTCCGTTCTCGTGTAGCCTACATATTGCGTGTTTTTTTTAATTTGCTTACCGGGCTAAAGGTTAGCATGTTTAAAATACGTAAGTCGTTTTGTTCAACAAATTTAAGTAGATAACTCATCAGTTGTTTGCATCAGAGCGACAATTTTTGAGATAGTTATTAAAACTGTTTAAAGGTTGTCAAACGTTGTTTCTCGCTGTATATCCTTTAATTCTAGAGTTAAATTGATAAATAACGTGTACGAATTTGTTTAACGCATTTGTTTTGGTTACTCGACGTCTCCGCTCTCGTGTAGCCTACATATTGCGTTTTTTTTTTAATTTGCTTACCGGGCTAAAGGTTAGCATGCTTAAAATACGTAAGTCGTTTTGTTCAACAAATTTAAGTAGATAACTCATCATTTGTTTGCATCACAGCGATAATTTTTGAGATAGTTATTAAAACTGTTTAAAGGTTGTCAAACGTTGTTTCTCGTTGTATATCCTTTAATTCTAGAGTTAAATTGATAAATAACGTGTACGAATTTGTCTAACGCATTTGTTTTGGTTACTCGACGTCTCCGTTCTCGTGTAGCCTACATATTGCGTTTTTTTTTTAATTTGCTTACCGGCTAAAGGTTAGCATGTTTAAAATACGTAAGTCGTTTTGTTCATCAAATTTAAGTAGATAACTCATCAGTTGTTTGCATCAGAGCGACAATTTTTGAGATAGTTATTAAAACTGTTTAAAGGTTGTCAAACGTTGTTTCTCGTTGTATATCCTTTAATTCTAGAGTTAAATTGATAAATATCGTGTACGAATTTGTTTAACGCATTTGTTTTGGTTACTCGACGTCTCCGTTCTCGTGTAGCCTACATATTGCGTTTTTTTTTAATTGGCTTACCGGGCTAAAGGTTAGCATGTTTAAAATACGTAAGTCGTTTTGTTCATCAAATTTAAGTAGATAACTCATCAGTTGTTTGCATCAGAGCGACAATTTTTGAGATAGTTATTAAAACTCTTTAAAGGTTGTCAAACGTTGTTTCTCGTTGTATATCCTTTAATTCTAGAGTTAAATTGATAAATAACGTGTACGAATTTGTTTAACGCATTTGTTTTGGTTACTCGACGTCTCCGTTCTCGTGTAGCCTACATATTGCGTTTTTTTTTTAATTTGCTTACCGGGCTAAAGGTTAGCATGTTTAAAATACGTAAGTCGTTTTGTTCATCAAATTTAAGTAGATAACTCATCAGTTGTTTGCATCAGAGCGACAATTTTTGAGATAGTTATTAAAACTGTTTAAAGGTTGTCAAACGTTGTTTCTCGTTGTATATCCTTTAATTCTAGAGTTAAATTGATAAATAACGTGTACGAATTTGTTTAACGTATTTGTTTTGGTTACTCGACGTCTCCGTTCTCGTGTAGCCTACATATTGCGTTTTTTTTTTTAATTTGCTTACCGGGCTAAAGGTTAGCATGTTTAAAATACGTAAGTCGTTTTGTTCAACAAATTTAAGTAGATAACTCATCAGTTGTTTGCATCAGAGCGACAATTTTTGAGATAGTTATTAAAACTGTTTAAAGGTTGTCAAACGTTTTTTCTCGTTGTATATCCTTTAATTCTAGAGTTAAATTGATAAATAACGTGTACGAATTTGTTTAACGCATTTGTTTTGGTTACTCGACGTCTCCGTTCTCGTGTAGCCTACATATTGCGTTTTTTTTTAAATTTGCTTACCGGGCTAAAGGTTAGCATGCCTAAAATACGTAAGTCGTTTTGTTCAACAAATTTAAGTACATAACTCATCAGTTGTTTGCATCAGAGCGATAATTTTTGAGATAGTTATTAAAACTGTTTAAAGGTTGTCAAACGTTGTTTCTCATTGTATATCCTTTAATTCTAGAGTTAAATTGATAAATAACGTGTACGAATTTGTTTAACGCATTTGTTTTGGTTACTCGACGTATCCGTTCTCGTGTAGCCTACATATTGCGTTTTTTTTTTTAATTTGCTTACCGGGCTAAAGGTTAGCATGTTTAAAATACGTAAGTCGTTTTGTTCAACAAATTTGAGTTGATAACTCATCAGTTGTTTGCATCAGAGCGACAATTTTTGAGATAGTTATTAAAACTGTTTAAAGGTTGTCAAACGTTGTTTCTCGTTGTATATCCTTTAATTCTAGAGTTAAATTGATAAATAACGTGTACGAATTTGTTTAACGCATTTGTTTTGGTTACTCGACGTCTCCGTTCTCGTGTAGCCTACATATTGCGTTTTTTTTTAATTTGCTTACCGGGCTAAAAGTTAGCATGCTTAAAATACGTAAGTCGTTTTGTTCAACAAATTTAAGTAGATAACTCATCAGTTGTTTGCATCAGAGCGATAATTTTTGAGATAGTTATTAAAACTGTTTAAAGGTTGTCAAACGTTGTTTCTCGTTGCATATCCTTTAATTCTAGAGTTAAATTGATAAATAACGTGTACGAATTTGTTTAACGTATTTGTTTTGGCTACTCGACGTCTCCGTTCTCGTGTAGCCTACATATTGCGTTTTTGTTTTTAATTTGCTTACCGGGCTAAAGGTTAGCATGTTTAAAATACGTAAGTCGTTTTGTTAATCAAATTTAAGTAGATAACTCATCAGTTGTTTGCATCAGAGCGACAATTTTTGAGATAGTTATTAAAACTGTTTAAAGGTTGTCAAACGTTGTTTCTCGTTGTATATCCTTTAATTCTAGAGTTAAATTGATAAATAACGTGTACGAATTTGTTTAACGTATTTGTTTTGGTTACTCGACGTCTCCGTTCTCGTGTAGCCTACATATTGCGTTTTTTTTTTAATTTGCTTACCGGGCTAAAGGTTAGCATGTTTAAAATACGTAAGTCGTTTTGTTCATCAAATTTAAGTAGATAACTCATCAGTTGTTTGCATCAGAGCGACAATTTTTGAGATAGTTATTAAAACTGTTTAAAGGTTGTCAAACGTTGTTTCTCGTTGTATATCCTTTAATTCTAGAGTTAAATTGATAAATAACGTGTACGAATTTGTTTAACGCATCTGTTTTGGTTACTCGACGTCTCCGTTCTCGTGTAGCCTACATATTGCGTTTTTTTTTTTAATTTGCTTACCGGGCTAAAGGTTAGCATGTTTAAAAT
Organism: Eurosta solidaginis; assembly: GCF_040869045.1. Taxonomy (NCBI): domain Eukaryota; kingdom Metazoa; phylum Arthropoda; class Insecta; order Diptera; family Tephritidae; genus Eurosta; species Eurosta solidaginis. The sequence continues at coordinate 268,111 of NW_027136963.1, forward strand.
ACGTAAGTCGTTTTGTTCATCAAATTTAAGTAGATAACTCATCAGTTGTTTGCATCAGAGCGACAATTTTTGAGATAGTTATTAAAACTGTTTAAAGGTTGTCAAAAGTTTGTTTCTCGTTGTATATCCTTTAATTCTAGAGTTAAATTGATAAATAACGTGTACGAATTTGTTTAACGCATTTGTTTTGGTTACTCGACGTCTCCATTCTCATGTAGCCTACATATTGCGTTTTTTTTTTTAATTTGTTTACCAGGCTAAAGGTTAGCATGTTTAAAATACGTAAGCCGTTTTGTTCATCAAACTTAAGTAGATAACACATCAGTTGTTTGCATCAGAGCGACAATTTTTGAGATAGTTATTAAAACTGTTTAAAGGTTGTCAAACGTTGTTTCTCGTTGTATATCCTTTAATTCTAGAGTTAAATTGATAAATAACGTGTGCGAATTTGTTTAACGCATTTGTTTTGGTTACTCGACGTCTCCGTTCTCGTGTAGCCTACATATTGCGTTTTTTTTTTAATTTGCTTACCGGGCTAAAGGTTAGCATGTTTAAAATACGTAAGTCGTTTTGTTCAACAAATTTAAGTAGATAACTCATCAGTTGTTTGCATCAGAGCGACAATTTTTGAGATAGTTATTAAAACTGTTTAAAGGTTGTCAAACGTTGTTTCTCGTTGTATATCCTTTAATTCTAGAGTTAAATTGATAAATAACGTATACGAATTTGTTTAACGCATTTGTTTTGGTTACTCGACGTCTCCGTTCTCGTGTAGCCTACATATTGCTTTTTTTTTTTAATTTGCTTACCGGGCTAAAGGTTAGCATGCTTAAAATACGTAAGTTGTTTTGCTCAACAAATTTAAGTAGATAACTCATCAGTTGTTTGCATCAGAGCGATAATTTTTGAGATAGTTATTAAAACTGTTTAAAGGTTGTCAAACGTTGTTTCTCGTTGTATATCCTTTAATTCTAGAGTTAAATTGATAAATAACGTGTACGAATTTGTTTAACGCATTTGTTTTGGTTACTCCACGTCTCCGTTCTCGTGTAGCCTACATATTGCGTTTTTTTTTTTAATTTGCTTACCGGGCTAAAGGTTAGCATGTTTAAAATACGTAAGTCGTTTTGTTCAACAAATTTGAGTAGATAACTCATCAGTTGTTTGCATCAGAGCGACAATTTTTGAGATAGTTATTAAAACTGTTTAAAGGTTGTCAAACGTTGTTTCTCGTTGTATATCCTTTAATTCTAGAGTTAAATTGATAAATAACGTGTACGAATTTGTTTAACGCATTTGTTTTGGTTACTCGACGTCTCCGTTCTCGTGTAGCCTACATATTGCGTTTTTTTTTAATTTGCTTACCGGGCTAAAGGTTAGCATGTTTAAAATACGTAGGTCGTTTTGTTCAACAAATTTGAGTAGATAACTCATCAGTTGTTTGCATCAGAGCGACAATTTTTGAGATAGTTATTAAAACTGTTTAAAGGTTGTCAAACGTTGTTTCTCGTTGTATATCCTTTAATTCTAGCGTTAAATTGATAAATAACGTGTACGAATTTGTTTAACGCATTTGTTTTGGTTACTCGACGTCTCCGTTCTCGTGTAGCCTACATATTGCGTTTTTTTTTAATTTGCTTACCGGGCTAAAGGTTAGCATGTTTAAAATACGTAAGTCGTTTTGTTCATCAAATTTAAGTAGATAACTCATCAGTTGTTTGCATCAGAGCGACAATTTTTGAGATAGTTATTAAAACTGTTTAAAGGTTGTCAAACGTTTTTTCTCGTTGTATATCCTTTAATTCTAGAGTTAAATTGATAAATAACGTGTACGAATTTGTTTAACGCATTTGTTTTGGTTACTCGACGTCTCCGTTCTCGTGTAGCCTACATATTGCGTTTTTTTTTTTAATTTGCTTACCGGGCTAAAGGTTAGCACGCTTAAAATACGTAAGTCGTTTTGTTCAACAAATTTAAGTAGATAACTCATCAGTTGTTTGCATCAGAGCGATAATTTTTGAGATAGTTATTAAAACTGTTTAAAGGTTGTCAAACGTTGTTTCTCGTTGTATATCCTTTAATTCTAGAGTTAAATTGATAAATAACGTGTACGAATTTGTTTAACGCATTTGTTTTGGTTACTCGACGTCTCCGTTCTCGTGTAGCGTACATATTGCGTTTTTTTTTTAATTTGCTTACCGGGCTAAAGGTTAGCATGTTTAAAATACGTAAGTCGTTTTGTTCATCAAATTTAAGTAGATAACTCATCAGTTGTTTGCATCAGAGCGACAATTTTTGAGATAGTTATTAAAACTGTTTAAAGGTTGTCAAACGTTGTTTCTCGTTGTATATCCTTTAATTCTAGAGTTAAATTGATAAATAACGTGTACGAATTTGTCTAACGCATCTGTTTTGGTTACTCGACGTCTCCGTTCTCGTGTAGCCTACATATTGCGTTTTTTTTTTTAATTTGCTTACCGGGCTAAAGGTTAGCATGTTTAAAATACGTAAGTCGTTTTGTTCATCAAATTTAAGTAGATAACTCATCAGTTGTTTGCATCAGAGCGACAATTTTTGAGATAGTTATTAAAACTGTTTAAAGGTTGCCAAACGTTGTTTCTCGTTGTATATCCTTTAATTCTAGAGTTAAATTGATAAATAACGTGTACGAATTTGTTTAACGCATTTGTTTTGGTTACTCGACGTCTCCGTTCTCGTGTAGCCTACATATTGCGTTTTTTTTTTTTAATTTGCTTACCGGGCTAAAGGTTAGCATGTTTAAAATACGTAAGTCGTTTTGTTCATCAAATTTAAGTAGATAACTCATCAGTTGTTTGCATCAGAGCGACAATTTTTGAGATAGTTATTAAAACTGTTTAAAGGTTGTCAAACGTTGTTTCTCGTTGTATATCCTTTAATTCTAGAGTTAAATTGATAAATAACGTGTACGAATTTGTTCAACGCATTTGTTTTGGTTACTCGACGTCTCCGTTCTCGTGTAGCCTACATATTGCGTTTTTTTTTTTAATTTGCTTACCGGGCTAAAGGTTAGCATGTTTAAAATACGTAAGTCGTTTTGTTCATCAAATTTAAGTAGATAACTCATCAGTTGTTTGCATCAGAGCGACAATTTTTGAGATAGTTATTAAAACTGTTTAAAGGTTGCCAAACGTTGTTTCTCGTTGTATATCCTTTAATTCTAGAGTTAAATTGATAAATAACGTGTACGAATTTGTTTAACGCATTTGTTTTGGTTACTGGACGTCTCCGTTCTCGTGTAGCCTACATATTGCGTTTTTTTTTTAATTTGCTTACCGGGCTAAAGGTTAGCATGTTTAAAATACGTAAGTCGTTTTGTTCATCAAATTTAAGTAGATAACTCATCAGTGGTTTGCATCAGAGCGACAATTTTTGAGATAGTTATTAAAACTGTTTAAAGGTTGTCAAACGTTGTTTCTCGTTGTATATCCTTTAATTCTAGAGTTAAATTGATAAATAACGTGTACGAATTTGTTTAACGCATTTGTTTTGGTTACTCGACGTCTCCGTTCTCGTGTAGCCTACATATTGCGTTTTTTTTTTAATTTGCTTACCGGGCTAAAGGTTAGCATGCTTAAAATACGTAAGTCGTTTTGTTCAACAAATTTAAGTAGATAACTCATCAGCTGTTTGCATCAGAGCGATAATTTTTGAGATAGTTATTAAAACTGTTTAAAGGTTGTCAAACGTTGTTTCTCGTTGTATATCCTTTAATTCTAGAGTTAAATTGATAAATAACGTGTACGAATTTGTTTAACGCATTTGTTTTGGTTACTCGACGTCTCCGTTCTCGTGTAGCCTACATATTGCGTTTTTTTTTTTTAATTTGCTTACCGGGCTAAAGGTTAGCATGTTTAAAATACGTAAGTCGTTTTGTTCAACAAATTTGAGTAGATAACTCATCAGTTGTTTGCATCATAGCGACAATTTTTGAGATAGTTATTAAAACTGTTTAAAGGTTGTCAAACGTTGTTTCTCGTTGTATATCCTTTAATTCTAGAGTTAAATTGATAAATAACGTGTACGAATTTGTTTAACGCATTTGTTTTGGTTACTCGACGTCTCCGTTCTCATGTAGCCTACATATTGCGTTTTTTTTTTAATTTGCTTACCGGGCTAAAGGTTAGCATGCTTAAAATACGTAAGTCGTTTTGTTCAACAAATTTAAGTAGATAACTCATCAGTTGTTTGCATCAGAGCGATAATTTTTGAGATAGTTATTAAAACTGTTTAAAGGTTGTCAAACGTTGTTTCTCGTTGTATATCCTTTAATTCTAGAGTTAAATTGATAAATAACGTGTACGAATTTGTTTAACGCATTTGTTTTGGTTACTCGACGTCTCCGTTCTCGTGTAGCCTACATATTGCGTTTTTTTTTAATTTGCTTACCGGGCTAAAAGTTAGCATGTTTAAAATACGTAGGTCGTTTTGTTCAACAAATTTGAGTAGATAACTCATCAGTTGTTTGCATCAGAGCGACAATTTTTGAGATAGTTATTAAAACTGTTTAAAGGTTGTCAAACGTTGTTTCTCGTTGTATATCCTTTAATTCTAGCGTTAAATTGATAAATAACGTGTACGAATTTGTTTAACGCATTTGTTTTGGTTACTCGACGTCTCCGTTCTCGTGTAGCCTACATATTGCGTTTTTTTTTTTAATTTGCTTACCGGGCTAAAGGTTAGCATGTTTAAAATACGTAGGTCGTTTTGTTCAACAAATTTGAGTAGATAACTCATCAGTTGTTTGCACCAGAGCGACAATTTTTGAGATAGTTATTAAAACTGTTTAAAGGTTGTCAAACGTTGTTTCTCGTTGTATATCCTTTAATTCTAGCGTTAAATTGATAAATAACGTGTACGAATTTGTTTAACGCATTTGTTTTGGTTACTCGACGTCTCCGTTCTCGTGTAGCCTACATATTGCGTTTTTTTTTAATTTGCTTACCGGGCTAAAGGTTAGCATGTTTAAAATACGTAAGTCGTTTTGTTCATCAAATTTAAGTAGATAACTCATCAGTTGTTTGCATCAGAGCGACAATTTTTGAGATAGTTATTAAAACTGTTTAAAGGTTGTCAAACGTTTTTTCTCGTTGTATATCCTTTAATTCTAGAGTTAAATTGATAAATAACGTGTACGAATTTGTTTAACGCATTTGTTTTGGTTACTCGACGTCTCCGTTCTCGTGTAGCCTACATATTGCGTTTTTTTTTTTAATTTGCTTACCGGGCTAAAGGTTAGCACGCTTAAAATACGTAAGTCGTTTTGTTCAACAAATTTAAGTAGATAACTCATCAGTTGTTTGCATCAGAGCGATAATTTTTGAGATAGTTATTAAAACTGTTTAAAGGTTGTCAAACGTTGTTTCTCGTTGTATATCCTTTAATTCTAGAGTTAAATTGATAAATAACGTGTACGAATTTGTTTAACGCATTTGTTTTGGTTACTCGACGTCTCCGTTCTCGTGTAGCCTACATATTGCGTTTTTTAATTTGCTTACCGGGCTAAAGGTTAGCATGTTTAAAATACGTAAGTCGTTTTGTTCATCAAATTTAAGTAGATAACTCATCAGTTGTTTGCATCAGAGCGACAATTTTTGAGATAGTTATTAAAACTGTTTAAAGGTTGTCAAACGTTGTTTCTCGTTGTATATCCTTTAATTCTAGAGTTAAATTGATAAATAACGTGTACGAATTTGTTTAACGCATCTGTTTTGGTTACTCGACGTCTCCGTTCTCGTGTAGCCTACATATTGCGTTTTTTTTTTTAATTTGCTTACCGGGCTAAAGGTTAGCACGTTTAAAATACGTAAGTCGTTTTGTTCATCAAATTTAAGTAGATAACTCATCAGTTGTTTGCATCAGAGCGACAATTTTTGAGATAGTTATTAAAACTGTTTAAAGGTTGCCAAACGTTGTTTCTCGTTGTATATCCTTTAATTCTAGAGTTAAATTGACAAATAACGTGTACGAATTTGTTTAACGCATTTGTTTTGGTTACTCGACGTCTCCGTTCTCGTGTAGCCTACATATTGCGTTTTTTTTTTAATTTGCTTACCGGGCTAAAGGTTAGCATGTTTAAAATACGTAAGTCGTTTTGTTCATCAAATTTAAGTAGATAACTCATCAGTTGTTTGCATCAGAGCGACAATTTTTGAGATAGTTATTAAAACTGTTTAAAGGTTGTCAAACGTTGTTTCTCGTTGTATATCCTTTAATTCTAGAGTTAAATTGATAAATAACGTGTGCGAATTTGTTTAACGCATTTCTTTTGGTTACTCGACCGGGCTAAAGGTTAGCATGTTTAAAATACGTAAGTCGTTTTGTTCAACAAATTTAAGTAGATAACTCATCAGTTGTTTGCATCAGAGCGACAATTTTTGAGATAGTTATTAAAACTGTTTAAAGGTTGTCAAACGTTGTTTCTCGTTGTATATCCTTTAATTCTAGAGTTAAATTGATAAATAACGTGTACGAATTTGTTTAACGCATTTGTTTTGGTTACTCGACGTCTCCGTTCTCGTGTAGCCTACATATTGCGTTTTTTTTTTAATTTGCTTACCGGGCTAAAGGTTAAGATGCTTAAAATACGTAAGTCGTTTTGTTCAACAAATTTAAGTAGATAACTCATCAGTTGTTTGCATCAGAGCGATAATTTTTGAGATAGTTATTAAAACTGTTTAAAGGTTGTCAAACGTTGTTTCTCGTTGTATATCCTTTAATTCTAGAGCTAAATTGATAAATAACGTGTACGAATTTGTTTAACGCATTTGTTTTGGTTACTCGACGTCTCCGTTCTCGTGTAGCCTATATATTGCGTTTTTTTTTTTTTTAATTTGCTTACCGGGCTAAAGGTTAGCATGTTTAAAATACGTAAGTCGTTTTGTTCAACAAATTTGAGAAGATAACTCATCAGTTGTTTGCATCAGAGCGACAATTTTTGAGATAGTTATTAAAACTGTTTAAAGGTTGTCAAACGTTGTTTCTCGTTGTATATCCTTTAATTCTAGAGTTAAATTGATAAATAACGTGTACGAATTTGTTTAACGCATTTGTTTTGGTTACTCGACGTCTCCGTTCTCGTGTAGCCTACATATTGCGTTTTTTTTTTAATTTGCTTACCGGGCTAAAGGTTAGCATGTTTAAAATACGTAAGTCGTTATGTTCATCAAATTTAAGTAGATAACTCATCAGTTGTTTGCATCAGAGCGACAATTTTTGAGATAGTTATTAAAACTGTTTAAAGGTTGTCAAACGTTGTTTCTCGTTGTATATCCTTTAATTCTAGAGTTAAATTGATAAATAACGTGTACGAATTTGTTTAACGCATCTGTTTTGGTTACTCGACGTCTCCGTTCTCGTGTAGCCTACATATTGCGTTTTTTTTTTAATTTGCTTACCGGGCTAAAGGTTAGCATGTTTAAAATACGTAAGTCGTTTTGTTCGTCAAATTTAAGTAGATAACTCATCAGTTGTTTGCATCAGAGCGACAATTTTTGAGATAGTTATTAAAACTGTTTAAAGGTTGTCAAACGTTGTTTCTCGTTGTATATCCTTTAATTCTAGAGTTAAATTGATAAATAACTTGTACGAATTTGTTCAACGCATTTGTTTTGGTTACTCGACGTCTCCGTTCTCGTGTAGCCTACATATTGCGTTTTTTTTTTAATTTGCTTACCGGGCTAAAGGTTAGCATGTTTAAAATACGTAAGTCGTTTTGTTCATCAAATTTAAGTAGATAACTCATCAGTTGTTTTCATCAGAGCGACAATTTTTGAGATAGTTATTAAAACTGTTTAAAGGTTGCCAAACGTTGTTTCTCGTTGTATATCCTTTAATTCTAGAGTTAAATTGATAAATAACGTGTACGAATTTGTTTAACGCATTTGTTTTGGTTACTCGACGTCTCCGTTCTCGTGTAGCCTACATATTGCGTTTTTTTTTTAATTTGCTTACCGGGCTAAAGGTTAGCATGCTTAAAATACGTAAGTCGTTTTGTTCAACAAATTTAAGTAGATAACTCATCAGCTGTTTGCATCAGAGCGATAATTTTTGAGATAGTTATTAAAACTGTTTAAAGGTTGTCAAACGTTGTTTCTCGTTGTATATCCTTTAATTCTAGAGTTAAATTGATAAATAACGTGTACGAATTTGTTTAACGCATTTGTTTTGGTTACTCGACGTCTCCGTTCTCGTGTAGCCTACATATTGCGTTTTTTTTTTTTAATTTGCTTACCGGGCTAAAGGTTAGCATGTTTAAAATACGTAAGTCGTTTTGTTCAACAAATTTGAGTAGATAACTCATCAGTTGTTTGCATCATAGCGACAATTTTTGAGATAGTTATTAAAACTGTTTAAAGGTTGTCAAACGTTGTTTCTCGTTGTATATCCTTTAATTCTAGAGTTAAATTGATAAATAACGTGTACGAATTTGTTTAACGCATTTGTTTTGGTTACTCGACGTCTCCGTTCTCATGTAGCCTACATATTGCGTTTTTTTTTTAATTTGCTTACCGGGCTAAAGGTTAGCATGCTTAAAATACGTAAGTCGTTTTGTTCAACAAATTTAAGTAGATAACTCATCAGTTGTTTGCATCAGAGCGATAATTTTTGAGATAGTTATTAAAACTGTTTAAAGGTTGTCAAACGTTGTTTCTCGTTGTATATCCTTTAATTCTACAGTTAAATTGATAAATAACGTGTACGAATTTGTTTAACGCATTTTTTTTGGTTACTCGACGTCTCAGTTCTCGTGTAGCCTATATATTGCGTTTTTTTTTTAATTTGCTTACCGGGCTAAAGGTTAGCATGTTTAAAATACGTAAGTCGTTTTGTTCATCAAATTTAAGTAGATAACACATCAGTTGTTTGCATCAGAGCGACAATTTTTGAGATAGTTATTCAAACTGTTTAAAGGTTTTCAAACGTTGTTTCTCGTTGTATATCCTTTAATTCTAGAGTTAAATTGATAAATAACGTGTACGAATTTGTTTAACGCATTTGTTTTGGTTACTCGACGTCTCCGTTCTCGTGTAGCCTACATATTGCGTTTTTTTTTTAATTTGCTTACCGGGCTAAAGGTTAGCATGTTTAAAATACGTAGGTCGTTTTGTTCAACAAATTTGAGTAGATAACTCATCAGTTGTTTGCATCAGAGCGACAATTTTTGAGATAGTTATTAAAACTGTTTAAAGGTTGTCAAACGTTGTTTCTCGTTGTATATCCTTTAATTCTAGCGTTAAATTAATAAATAACGTGTACGAATTTGTTTAACGCATTTGTTTTGGTTACTCGACGTCTCCGTTCTCGTGTAGCCTACATATTGCGTTTTTTTTTTAATTTGCTTACCGGGCTAAAGGTTAGCATGTTTAAAATACGTAAGTCGTTTTGTTCATCAAATTTAAGTAGATAACTCATCAGTTGTTTGCATCAGAGCGACAATTTTTGAGATAGTTATTAAAACTGTTTAAAGGTTGTCAAACGTTGTTTCTCGTAGTATATCCTTTAATTCTAGAGTTAAATTGATAAATAACGTGTACGAATTTGTTTAACGCATTTGTTTTGGTTACTCGACGTCTCCGTTCTCGTGTAGCCTACATATTGCGTTTTTTTTTTAATTTGCTTACCGGGCTAAAGGTTAGCATGCTTAAAATACGTAAGTCGTTTTGTTCAACAAATTTAAGTAGATAACTCATCAGTTGTTTGCATCAGAGCGATAATTTTTGAGATAGTTATTAAAACTGTTTAAAGGTTGTCAAACGTTGTTTCTCGTTGTATATCCTTTAATTCTAGAGTTAAATTGATAAATAACGTTTACGAATTTGTTTAACGCATTTGTTTTGGTTACTCGACGTCTCCGTTCTCGTGTAGCCTACATATTGCGTTTTTTTTTTTTAATTTGCTTACCGGGCTAAAGGTTAGCATGTTTAAAATACGTAAGTCGTTTTGTTCATCAAATTTAAGTAGATAACTCATCAGTTGTTTGCATCAGAGCGACAATTTTTGAGATAGTTATTAAAACTGTTTAAAGGTTGTCAAACGTTGTTTCTGTATATCCTTTAATTCTAGAGTTAAATTGATAAATAACGTGTACGAATTTGTTTAACGCATTTGTTTTGGTTACTCGACGTCTCCGTTCTCGTGTAGCCTACATATTGCGTTTTTTTTTAATTTGCTTACCGGGCTAAAGGTTAGCATGTTTAAAATACGTAAGTCGTTTTGTTCATCAAATTTAAGTAGATAACTCATCAGTTGTTTGCATCAGAGCGACAATTTTTGAGATAGTTATTAAAACTGTTTAAAGGTTGTCAAACGTTGTTTCTGTATATCCTTTAATTCTAGAGTTAAATTGATAAATAACGTGTACGAATTTGTTTAACGCATTTGTTTTGGTTACTCGACGTCTCCGTTCTCGTGTAGCCTACATATTGCGTTTTTTTTTTAATTTGCTTACCGTCCTAAAGGTTAGCATGTTTAAAATACGTAAGTCGTTTTGTTCATCAAATTTAAGTAGATAACTCATCAGTTGTTTCATCAGAGCGACAATTTTTGAGATAGTTATTAAAACTGTTTAAAGGTTGTCAAACGCTGTTTCTCGTTGTATATCCTTTAATTCTAGAGTTAAATTGATAAATAACGTGTACGAATTTGTTTAACCCATTTGTTTTGGTTACTCGACGTCTCCGTTCTCGTGTAGACTACATATTGCGTGTTTTTTTTAATTTGCTTACCGGGCTAAAGGTTAGCATGCTTAAAATACGTAAGTCGTTTTGTTCAACAAATTTAAGTAGATAACTCATCAGTTGTTTGCATCAGAGCGATAATTTTTGAGATAGTTATTAAAACTGTTTAAAGGTTGTCAAACGTTGTTTCTCGTTGTATATCCTTTAATTCTAGAGTTAAGTTGATAAATAACGTGTACGAATTTGTTTAACGCATTTGTTTTGGTTACTCGACGTCTCCGTTCTCGTGTAGCCTACATATTGGGTTTTTTTTAATTTGCTTACCGGGCTAAAGGTTAGCATGTTTAAAATACGTAAGTCGTTTTGTTCATCAAATTTAAGTAGATAACTCATCAGTTGTTTGCATCAGAGCGACAATTTTTGAGATAGTTATTAAAACTGTTTAAAGGTTGTCAAACGTTGTTTCTCGTTGTATATCCTTTAATTCTAGAGTTAAATTGATAAATAACGTGTACGAATTTGTTTAACGCATTTGTTTTGGTTACTCGACGTCTCCGTTCTCGTGTAGCCTACATATTGCGTTTTTTTTTTAATTTGCTTACCGGGCTAAAGGTTAGCATGTTTAAAATACGTAAGTCGTTTTGTTCATCAAATTTAAGTAGATAACTCATCAGTTGTTTGCATCAGAGCGACAATTTTTGAGATAGTTATTAAAACTGTTTAAAGGTTGTCAAACGTTGTTTCTCGTTGTATATCCTTTAATTCTAGAGTTAAATTGATAAATAACGTGTACGAATTTGTTTAACGCATTTGTTTTGGTTACTCGATGTCTCCGTTCTCGTGTAGCCTACATATTGCGTTTTTTTTTTAATTTGCTTACCGGGCTAAAGGTTAGCATGTTTAAAATACGTAAGTCGTTTTGTTCAACAAATTTGAGTAGATAACTCAGCAGTTGTTTGCATCAGAGCGACAATTTTTGAGATAGTTATTAAAACTGTTTAAAGGTTGTCAAACGTTGTTTCTCGTTGTATATCCTTTAATTCTAGAGTTACATTGATAAATAACGTGTACGAATTTGTTTAACGCATTTGTTTTGGTTACTCGACGTCTCCGTTCTCGTGTAGCCTACATATTGCGTTTTTTTTTTTAATTTGCTTACCGGGCTAAAGGTTAGCATGTTTAAAATACGTAAGTCGTTTTGTTCAACAAATTTAAGTAGATAACTCATCAGTTGTTTGCATCAGAGCGATAATTTTTGAGATAGTTATTAAAACTGTTTAAAGGTTGTCAAACGTTGTTTCTCGTTGCATATCCTTTAATTCTAGAGTTAAATTGATAAATAACGTGTACGAATTTGTTTAACGTATTTGTTTTGGCTACTCGACGTCTCCGTTCTCGTGTAGCCTACATATTGCTTTTTTTTTAATTTGCTTACCGGGCTAAAGGTTAGCATGTTTAAAATACGTAAGTCGTTTTGTTCAACAAATTTAAGTAGATAACTCATCAGTTGTTTGCATCAGAGCGATAATTTTTGAGATAGTTATTAAAACTGTTTAAAGGTTGTCAAACGTTGTTTCTCGTTGTATATCCTTTAATTCTAGAGTTAAATTGATAAATAACGTGTACGAATTTGTTTAACGCATTTGTTTTGGTTACTCGACGTCTCCGTTCTCGTGTAGCCTACATATTGCGTTTTTTTTTTTAAATTTGCTTACCGGGCTAAAGGTTAGCATGTTTAAAATACGTAAGTCGTTTTGTTCAACAAATTTGAGTAGATAACTCAGCAGTTGTTTGCATCAGAGCGACAATTTTTGAGATAGTTATTAAAACTGTTTAAAGGTTGTCAAACGTTGTTTCTCGTTGTATATCCTTTAATTCTAGAGTTAAATTGATAAATAACGTGTACGAATTTGTTTAACGCATTTGTTTTGGTTACTCGACGTCTCCGTTCTCGTTTAGCCTACATATTGCGTTTTTTTTTTTTTAATTTGCTTACCGGGCTAAAGGTTAGCATGTTTAAAATACGTAAGTCGTTTTGTTCAACAAATTTAAGTAGATAACTCATCAGTTGTTTGCATCAGAGCGATAATTTTTGAGATAGTTATTAAAACTGTTTAAAGGTTGTCAAACGTTGTTTCTCGTTGCATATCCTTTAATTCTAGAGTTAAATTGATAAATAACGTGTACGAATTTGTTTAACGTATTTGTTTTGGCTACTCGACGTCTCCGTTCTCGTGTAGCCTACATATTGCTTTTTTTTTTAATTTGCTTACCGGGCTAAAGGTTAGCATGTTTAAAATACGTAAGTCGTTTTGTTCAACAAATTTAAGTAGATAACTCATCAGTTGTTTGCATCAGAGCGATAATTTTTGAGATAGTTATTAAAACTGTTTAAAGGTTGTCAAACGTTGTTTCTCGTTGTATATCCTTTAATTCTAGAGTTAAATTGATAAATAACGTGTACGAATTTGTTTAACGCATTTGTTTTGGTTACTCGACGTCTCCGTTCTCGTGTAGCCTACATATTGCGTTTTTTTTTTTAAATTTGCTTACCGGGCTAAAGGTTAGCATGTTTAAAATACGTAAGTCGTTTTGTTCAACAAATTTGAGTAGATAACTCAGCAGTTGTTTGCATCAGAGCGACAATTTTTGAGATAGTTATTAAAACTGTTTAAAGGTTGTCAAACGTTGTTTCTCGTTGTATATCCTTTAATTCTAGAGTTAAATTGATAAATAACGTGTACGAATTTGTTTAACGCATTTGTTTTGGTTACTCGACGTCTCCGTTCTCGTGTAGCCTACATATTGCGTTCTTTTTTTAATTTGCTTACCGGGCTAAAGGTTAGCATGCTTAAAATACGTAAGTCGTTTTGTTCAACAAATTTAAGTAGATAACTCATCAGTTGTTTGCATCAGAGCGATAATTTTTGAGATAGTTATTAAAACTGTTTAAAGGTTGCCAAACGTTGTTTCTCGTTGTATATCCTTTAATTCTAGAGTTAAATTGATAAATAACGTGTACGAATTTGTTTAACGCATTTGTTTTGGTTACTCGACGTCTCCGTTCTCGTGTAGCCTACATATTGCGTTTTTTTTTTTTTAATTTGCTTAACGGGCTAAAGGTTAGCATGTTTAAAATACGTAAGTCGTTTTGTTCAACAAATTTGAGTAGATAACTCATCAGTTCTTTGCATCAGAGCGACAATTTTTGAGATAGTTATTAAAACTGTTTAAAGGTTGTCAAACGTTGTTTCTCGTTGTATATCCTTTAATTCTAGAGTTAAATTGATAAATAACGTGTACGAATTTGTTTAACGCATTTGTTTTGGTTACCCGACGCCTCCGTTCTCGTGTAGCCTACATATTGCGTTTTTTTTTTAATTTGCTTACCGGGCTAAAGGTTAGCATGCTTAAAATACGTAAGTCGTTTTGTTCAACAAATTTAAGTAGATAACTCATCAGTTGTTTGCATCAGAGCGATAATTTTTGAGATAGTTATTAAAACTGTTTAAAGGTTGTCAAACGTTGTTTCTCGTTGTATATCCTTTAATTCTAGAGTTAAATTGATAAATAACGTGTACGAATTTGTTTAACGCATTTGTTTTGGTTACTCGACGTCTCAGTTCTCGTGTAGCCTACATATTGCGTTTTTTTTTTAATTTGCTTACCGGGCTAAAGGTTAGCATGTTTAAAATACGTAAGTCGTTTTGTTCATCAAATTTAAGTAGATAACTCATCAGTTGTTTGCATCAGAGCGACAATTTTTGAGATAGTTATTAAAACTGTTTAAAGGTTGTCAAACTTTGTTTCTCGTTGTATATCCTTTAATTCTAGAGTTAAATTGATAAATAACGTGTACGAATTTGTTTAACGCATTTGTTTTGGTTACTCGACGTCTCCGTTCTCGTGTAGCCTACATATTGCGTTTTTTTTTTAATTTGCTTACCGGGCTAAAGGTTAGCATGTTTAAAATACGTAAGTCGTTTTGTTCAACAAATTTGAGTAGATAACTCATCAGTTGTTTGCATCAGAGCGACAATTTTTGAGATAGTTATTAAAACTGTTTAAAGGTTGTCAAACGTTGTTTCTCGTTGTATATCCTTTAATTCTAGAGTTAAATTGATAAAAACCGTGTACGAATTTGATTAACGCATTTGTTTTGGTTACTCGACGTCTCCGTTCTCGTGTAGCCTACATATTGCGCTTTTTTTTTTAATTTGCTTACCGGGCTAAAGGTTAGCATGTTTAAAATACGTAAGTCGTTTTGTTCATCAAATTTAAGTAGATAACTCATCAGTCGTTTGCATCAGAGCGACAATTTTTGAGATAGTTATTAAAACTGTTTAAAGGTTGTCAAACATTGCTTCTCGTTGTATATCCTTTAATTCTAGAGTTAAATTGATAAATAACGTGTACGAATTTGTTTAACGCATTTGTTTTGGTTACTCGACGTCTCCGTTCTCGTGTAGCCTACATATTGCGTTTTTTTTTTTATTTGCTTACCGGGCTAAAGGTTAGCATGCTTAAAATACGTAAGTCGTTTTGTTCAACGAATTTAAGTAGATAACTCATCAGTTGTTTGCATCAGAGCGATAATTTTTGAGATAGTTATTAAAACTGTTTAAAGGTTGTCAAACGTTGTTTCTCGTTGTATATCCTTTAATTCTAGAGTTAAATTGATAAATAACGTGTACGAATTTGTTTAACGCATTTGTTTTGGTTACTCGACGTCTCCGTTCTCGTGTAGCCTACATATTGCGTTTTGTTTTTAATCTGCTTACCGGGCTAAAGGTTAGCATGTTTAAAATACGTAAGTCGTTTTGTTCAACAAATTTGAGTAGATAACTCATCAGTTGTTTGCATCAGAGCGACAATTTTTGAGATAGTTATTAAAACTGTTTAAAGGTTGTCAAACGTTGTTTCTCGTTGTATATCCTTTAATTCTAGAGTCAAATTGATAAAAACCGTGTACGAATTTGTTTAACGCATTTGTTTTGGTTACTCGACGTCTCCGTTCTCGTGTAGCCTACATATTGCGCTTTTTTTTTAATTTGCTTACCGGGCTAAAGGTTAGCATGTTTAAAATACGTAAGCCGTTTTGTTCATCAAATTTAAGTAGATAACTCATCAGTGGTTTGCATCAGAGCGACAATTTTTGAGATAGTTATTAAAACAGTTTAAAGGTTGTCAAACGTTGTTTCTCGTTGTATAGTCTTTAATTCTAGAGTTAAATTGATAAATAACGTGTACGAATTTGTTTAACGCATTTGTTTTGGTTACTCGACGTCTCCGTTCTCGTGTAGCCTACATATTGCGTTTTTTTTTTGAATTTGCTTACCGGGCTAAAGGTTAACATGCTTAAAATACGTAAGTCGTTTTGTTCAACGAATTTAAGTAGATAACTCATCAGTTGTTTGCATCAGAGCGATAATTTTTGAGATAGTTATTAAAACTGTTTAAAGGTTGTCAAACGTTGTTTCTCGTTGTATATCCTTTAATTCTAGAGTTAAATTGATAAATAACGTGTACGAATTTGTTTAACGCATTTGTTTTGGTTACTCGACGTCTCCGTTCTCGTGTAGCCTACATATTGCGTTTTTTTTTTTTAATTTGCTTACCGGGCTAAAGGTTAGCATGTTTAAAATACGTAAGTCGTTTTGTTCATCAAATTTAAGTAGATAACTCATCAGTTGTTTGCATCAGAGCGACAATTTTTGAGATAGTTATTAAAACTGTTTAAAGGTTGTCAAACGTTGTTGCTCGTTGTATATCCTTTAATTCTAGAGTTAAATTGATAAATAACGTGTACGAATTTGTTTAACGCATTTGTTTTGGTTACTCGACGTCTCCGTTCTCGTGTAGCCTACATATTGCGTTTTTTTTTAATTTGTTTACCGGGCTAAAGGTTAGCATGTTTAAAATACGTAAGTCGTTTTGTTCATCAAATTTAAGAAGATAACTCATCAGTTGTTTGCATCAGAGCGAAAATTTTTGAGATAGTTATTAAAACTGTTTAAAGGTTGTCAAACGTTTTTTCTCGTTGTATATCGTTTAATTCTAGAGTTAAATTGATAAATAACGTGTACGAATTTGTTTAACGCATTTGTTTTGGTTACTCGACGTCTCCGTTCTCGTGTAGCCTACATATTGCGTTTTTTTTTTAATTTGCTTACCGGGCTAAAGGTTAGCATGCTTAAAATACGTAAGTCGTTTTGTTCAACAAATTTAAGTAGATAACTCATAAGTTGTTTGCATCAGAGCGACAATTTTTGAGATAGTTATTAAAACTGTTTAAAGGTTGTCAAACGTTGTTTCTCGTTGTATATCCTTTAATTCTAGAGTTAAATTGATAAATAACGTGTACGAATTTGTTTAACGCATTTGTTTTGGTTACTCGACGTCTCCGTTCTCGTGTAGCCTACATATTGCGTTTTTTTTTTAATTTGCTTACCGGGCTAAAGGTTAGCATGCATAAAATACGTAAGTCGTTTTGTTCAACAAATTTAAGTAGATAACTCATCAGTTGTTTGCATCAGAGCGATAATTTTTGAGATAGTTATTAAAACTGTTTAAAGGTTGTCAAACGTTGTTTCTCGTTGTGTATCCTTTAATTCTAGAGTTAAATTGATAAATAACGTGTACGAATTTGTCTAACGCATTTGTTTTGGTTACTCGACGTCTCCGTTCTCGTGTAGCCTACATATTGCGTTTTTTTTTTAATTTGCTTACCGGGCTAAAGGTTAGCATGTTTAAAATACGTAAGTCGTTTTGTTCATCAAATTTAAGTAGATAATTCATCAGTTGTTTGCATCAGAGCTACAATTTTTGAGATAGTTATTAAAACTGTTTAAAGGTTGTGAAACGTTGTTTCTCGTTGTATATCCTTTAATTCTAGAGTTAAATTGATAAATAACGTGTACGAATTTGTTTAACGCATTTGTTTTGGTTACTCGACGTCTCCGTTCTCATGTAGCCTACATATTGCGTTTTTTTTTTAATTTGCTTACCGGGCTAAAGGTTAGCATGTTTAAAATACGTAAGTCGTTTTGTTCATCAAATTTAAGTAGATAACTCATCAGTTGTTTGCATCAGAGCTACAATTTTTGAGATAGTTATTAAAACTGTTTAAAGGTTGTCAAACGTTGTTTCTCGTTGTATATCCTTTAATTCTAGAGTTAAATTGATAAATAACGTGTACGAATTTGTTTAACGCATTTGTTTTGGTTACTCGACGTCTCCGTTCTCGTGTAGCCTACATATTGCGTTTTTTTTTTAATTTGCTTACCGGGCTAAAGGTTAGCATGCTTAAAATACGTAAGTCGTTTTGTTCAACAAATTTAAGTAGATAACTCATCAGTTGTTTGCATCAGAGCGATAATTTTTGAGATAGTTATTAAAACTGTTTAAAGGTTGTCAAACGTTGTTTCTCGTTGTATATCCTTTAATTCTAGAGTTAAATTGATAAATAACGTGTACGAATTTGTTTAACGCATTTGTTTTGGTTACTCGACGTCTCCGTTCTCGTGTAGCCTACATATTGCGTTTTTTTTTTTTAATTTGCTTACCGAGCTAAAGGTTAGCATGTTTAAAATACGTAAGTCGTTTTGTTCAACAAATTTGAGTAGATAACTCATCAGTTCTTTGCATCAGAGCAACAATTTTTGAGATAGTTATTAAAACTGTTTAAAGGTTGTCAAACGTTGTTTCTCGTTGTATATCCTTTAATTCTAGAGTTAAATTGATAAATAACGTATACGAATTTGTTTAACGCATTTGTTTTGGTTACCCGACGTCTCCGTTCTCGTGTAGCCTAAATATTGCGTTTTTTTTTTAATTTGCTTACCGGGCTAAAGGTTAGCATGCTTAAAATACGTAAGTCGTTTTGTTCAACAAATTTAAGTAGATAACTCATCAGTTGTTTGCATCAGAGCGATAATTTTTGAGATAGTTATTAAAACTGTTTAAAGGTTGTCAAACGTTGTTTCTCGTTGTATATCCTTTAATTCTAGAGTTAAATTGATAAATAACGTGTACGAATTTGTTTAACGCATTTGTTTTGGTTACTCGACGTCTCAGTTCTCGTGTAGCCTACCTATTGCGTTTTTTTTTTAATTTGCTTACCGGGCTAAAGGTTAGCATGTTTAAAATACGTAAGTCGTTTTGTTCATCAAATTTAAGTAGATAACTCATCAGTTGTTTGCATCAGAGCGACAATTTTTGAGATAGTTATTAAAACTGTTTAAAGGTTGTCAAACGTTGTTTCTCGTTGTATATCCTTTAATTCTAGAGTTAAATTGATAAATAACGTGTACGAATTTGTTTAACGCATTTGTTTTGGTTACTCGATGTCTCCGTTCTCGTGTAGCCTACATATTGCGTTTTTTTTTTAAATTTGCTTACCGGGCTAAAGGTTAGCATGCTTAAAATACGTAAGTCGTTTTGTTCAACAAATTTAAGTAGATAACTCATCAGTTGTTTCCATCAGACCGACAATTTTTGAGATAGTTATTAAAACTGTTTAAAGGTTGTCAAACGTTGTTTCTCGTTGTATATCCTTTAATTCTAGAGTTAAATTGATAAATAACGTGTACGAATTTGTTTAACGCATTTGTTGTGGTTACTCGACGTCTCCGTTCTCGTGTAGCCTACATATTGCGTTTTTTTTAATTTGCTTACCGGGCTAAAGGTTAGCATGCTTAAAATACGTAAGTCGTTTTGTTCAACAAATTTAAGTAGATAACTCATCAGTTGTTTGCATCAGACCGACAATTTTTGAGATAGTTATTAAAACTGTTTAAAGGTTGTCAAACGTTGTTTCTCGTTGTATATCCTTTAATTCTAGAGTTAAATTGATAAATAACGTGTACGAATTTGTTTAACGCATTTGTTTTGGTTACTCGATGTCTCTGTTCTCGTGTAGCCTACATATTGCGTTTTTTTTTTTTAATTTGCTTACCGGGCTAAAGGTTAGCATGCTTAAAATACGTAAGTCGTTTTGTTCAACAAATGTAAGTAGATAACTCATCAGTTGTTTGCATCAGAGCGACAATTTTTGAGATAGTTATTAAAACTGTTTAATGGTTGTCAAACGTTGTTTCTCGTTGTATATCCTTTAATTCTAGAGTTAAATTGATAAATAACGTGTACGAATTTGTTTAACGCATTTGTTTTGGTTACTCGACGTCTCCGTTCTCGTGTAGCCTACATATTGCGTTTTTTTTTTAATGTGCTTACCGGGCTAAAGGTTAGCATGTTTAAAATACGTAAGTCGTTTTGTTCAACAATTTTAAGTAGATAACTCATCAGGTGTTTGCATCAGAGCGACAATTTTTGAGATAGTTATTAAAACTGTTTAAAGGTTGAAAAACGTTGTTTCTCGTTGTATATCCTTTAATTCTAGAGTTAAATTGATAAATAACGTGTACGAATTTGTTTAACGCATTTGTTTTTGTTACTCGACGTCTCCGTTCTCGTGTAGCCTACATATTGCGTTTTTTTTTTAATTTGCTTACCGGGCTAAAGGTTAGCATGTTTAAAATACGTAAGTCGTTTTGTTCAACAAATTTGAGTAGATAACTCTTCAGTTGTTTGCATCAGAGCGACAATTTTTGAGATAGTTATTAAAACTGTTTAAAGGTTGTCAAACGTTGTTTCTCGTTGTATATCCTTTAATTCTAGAGTTAAATTGATAAATAACGTGTACGAATTTGTTTAACGCATTTGTTTTGGTTACTCGACGTCTTCGTTCTCGTGTAGCCTACATATTGCGTTTTTTTTTTAATGTGCTTACCGGGCTAAAGGTTAGCATGTTTAAAATACGTAAGTCGTTTTGTTCAACAAATTTGAGTAGATAACTCATCAGTTGTTTGCATCAGAGCGAAAATTTTTGAGATAGTTATTAAAACTGTTTAAAGGTTGTCAAACGTTGTTTCTCGTTGTATATCCTTTAATTCTAGAGTTAAATTTATAAATAACGTGTACGAATTTGTTTAACGCATTTGTTTTGGTTACTCGACGTCTCCGTTCTGGTGTAGCCTACATATTGCGTTTTTTTTTTTTTAATTTGCTTACCGGGCTAAAGGCTAGCATGCTTAAAATACGTAAGTCGTTTTGTTCAACAAATTTAAGTAGATAACTCATCAGTTGTTTGCATCAGAGCGACAATTTTTGAGATAGTTATTAAAACTGTTTAAAGGTTGTCAAACGTTGTTTCTCGTTGTATATCCTTTAATTCTAAAGTTAAATTGATAAATAACGTGTACGAATTTGTTTAACGCATTTTTTTGGTTACTCGACGTCTCCGTTCTCTTGTAGCCTACATATTGCGTTTTTTTTTAAATTTGCTTACCGGGCTAAAGGTTAGCATGTTTAAAATACGTAAGTCGGTTTGTTCAACAAATTTGAGTAGATAACTCATCAGTTGTTTGCATCAGAGCGAAAATTTTTGAGATAGTTATTAAAACTGTTTAAAGGTTGTCAAACGTTGTTTCTCGTTGTATATCCTTTAATTCTAGAGTTAAATTTATAAATAACGTGTACGAATTTGTTTAACGCATTTGTTTTGGTTACTCGACGTCTCCGTTCTCGTGTAGCCTACATATTGCGTTTTTTTTTTTAATTTGCTTACCGGGCTAAAGGCTAGCATGCTTAAAATACGTAAGTCGTTTTGTTCAACAAATTTGAGTAGATAACTCAGCAGTTGTTTGCATCAGAGCGACAATTTTTGAGATAGTTATTAAAACTGTTTAAAGGTTGTCAAACGTTGTTTCTCGTTGTATATCCTTTAATTCTAGAGTTAAATTGATAAATAACGTGTACGAATTTGTTTAACGCATTTGTTTTGGTTACTCGACGTCTCCGTTCTCGTGTAGCCTACATATTGCGTTTTTTTTTTAATTTGCTTACCGGGCTAAAGGTTAGCATGCTTAAAATACGTAAGTCGTTTTGTTCAACAAATTTAAGTAGATAACTCATCAGTTGTTTGCATCAGAGCGACAATTTTTGAGATAGTTATTAAAACTGTTTAAAGGTTGTCAAACGTTGTTTCTCGTTGTATATCCTTTAATTCTAGAGTTAAATTGATAAATAACGTGTACGAATTTGTTTAACGTATTTGTTTTGGTTACTCGACGTCTCCGTTCTCGTGTAGCCTACATATTGCGTTTTTTTTTTAATTTGCTTACCGGGCTAAAGGTTAGCATGCTTAAAATACGTAAGTCGTTTTGTTCAACAAATTTAAGTAGATAACTCATCAGTTGTTTGCATCAGAGCGACAATTTTTGAGATAGTTATTAAAACTGTTTAAAGGTTGTCAAACGTTGTTTCTCGTTGTATATCCTTTAATTCTAGAGTTAAGTTGATAAATGACGTGTACGAATTTGTTTAACGCATTTGTTTTGGTTACTCGATGTCTCCGTTCTCGTGTAGCCTACATATTGCGTTTTTTTTTTAATTTGCTTACCGGGCTAAAGGTTAGCATGCTTAAAATACGTAAGTCGTTTTGTTCAACAAATTTAAGTAGATAACTCATCAGTTGTTTGCATCAGAGCGACAATTTTTGAGATAGTTATTAAAACTGTTTAAAGGTTGTCAAACGTTGTTTCTCGTTGTATATCCTTTAATTCTAGAGTTAAATTGATAAATAACGTGTACGAATTTGTTTAACGCATTTGTTTTGGTTACTCGACGTCTCCGTTCTCGTGTAGCCTACATATTGCGTTTTTTTTTAATTTGCTTACCGGGCTAAAGGTTAGCATGCTTAAAATACGTAAGTCGTTTTGTTCAACAAATTTGAGTAGATAACTCATCAATTGTTTGCATCAGAGCGACAATTTTTGAGATAGTTATTAAAACTGTTTAAAAGTTGTCAAACGTTGTTTCTCGTTGTATATCCTTTAATTCTAGAGTTAAATTGATAAATAACGTGTACGAATTTGTTTAACGCATTTGTTTTGGTTACTCGACGTCTCCGTTCTCGTGTAGCCCACATATTGCGTTTTTTTTTTAATTTGCTTACCGGGCTAAAGGTTAGCATGTTTAAAATACGTAAGTCGTTTTGTTCAACAAATTTAAGTAGATAACTCATCAGTTGTTTGCATCAGAGTGACAATTTTTGAGATAGTTATTAAAACTGTTTAAAGGTTGTCAAACGTTGTTTCTCGTTGTATATCATTTAATTCTAGAGTTAAATTGATAAATAACGTGTAAGAATTTGTTTAACACATTTGTTTTGGTTACTCGACGTCTCCATTCTCGTGTAGCCTACATATTGCGTTTTTTTTTTTAATTTGCTTACCGGGCTAAAGGTTAGCATGTTTAAAATACGTAAGTCGTTTTGTTCAACAAATTTGAGTAGATAACTCAGCAGTTGTTTGTATCAGAGCGACAATTTTTGAGATAGTTATTAAAACTGTTTAAAGGTTGTCAAACGTTGTTTCTCGTTGTATATCCTTTAATTCTAGAGTTAAATTGATAAATAACGTGTACGAATTTGTTTAACGCATTTGTTTTGGTTACTCGACGTCTCCGTTCTCGTGTAGCCTACATATTGCGTTTTTTTTTTAATTTGCTTACCGGGCTAAAGGTTAGCATGTTTAAAATACGTAAGTCGTTTTGTTCAACAAATTTGAGTAGATAACTCAACAGTTGTTTGCATCAGAGCGACAATTTTTGAGATAGTTATTAAAATTGTTTAAAGGTTGTCAAACGTTGTTTCTCGTTGTATATCCTTTAATTCTAGAGTTAAATTGATAAATAACGTGTACGAATTTGTTTAACGCATTTGTTTTGGTTACTCGACGTATCCGTTCTCGTGTAGCCTACATATTGCGTTTTTTTTTTAATTTGCTTACCGGGCTAAAGGTTAGCATGCTTAAAATACGTAAGTCGTTTTGTTCAACAAATTTGAGTAGATAACTCAGCAGTTGTTTGCATCAGAGCGACAATTTTTGAGATAGTTATTAAAACTGTTTAAAGGTTGTCAAACGTTGTTTCTCGTTGTATATCCTTTAATTCTAGAGTTAAATTGATAAATAACGTGTACGAATTTGTTTAACGCATTTGTTTGGTTACTCGACGTCTCCGTTCTCGTGTAGCCTACATATTGCGTTTCTTTTTAAATTTGCTTACCGGGCTAAAGGTCAGCATGCTTAAAATACGTAAGTCGTTTTGTTCAACAAATTTGAGTAGATAACTCAGCAGTTGTTTGTATCAGAGCGACAATTTTTGAGATAGTTATTAAAACTGTTTAAAGGTTTTCAAAGGTTGTTTCTCGTTGTATATCCTTTAATTCTAGAGTTAAATTGATAAATAACGTGTACGAATTTGTTTAACGCATTTGTTTGGTTCCTCGACGTCTCCGTTCTCGTGTAGCCTACATATTGCGTTTTTTTTTTTAATTTGCTTACCGGGCTAAAGGTTAGCATGCTTAAAATACGTAAGTCGTTTTGTTCAACAAATTTAAGTAGAAAACTCATCAGTTGTTTGCATCAGAGCGACAATTTTTGAGATAGTTATTAAAACTGTTTAAAGGTTGTCAAACGTTGTTTCTCGTTGTATATCCTTTAATTCTAGAGTTAAATTGATAAATAACGTGTACGAATTTGTTTAACGCATTTGTTTTGGTTACTCGACGTCTCCGTTCTCGTGTAGCCTACATATTGCGTTTTTTTTTTAATTTGCTTACCGGGCTAAAGGTTAGTATGCTTAAAATACGTAAGTCGTCTTGTTCAACAAATTTAAGTAGATAACTCATCAGTTGTTTGCATCAGAGCGACAATTTTTGAGATAGTTATTAAAACTGTTTAAAGGTTGTCAAACGTTGTTTCTCGTTGTATATCCTTTAATTCTAGAGTTAAATTGATAAATAACGTGTACGAATTTTTTTAACGCATTTGTTTTGGTTACTCGACGCCTCCGTTCTCGTGTAGCCTACATATTGCGTTTTTTTTTTAATTTGCTTACCGGGCTAAAGGTTAGCATGTTTAAAATACGTAAGTCGTTTTGTTCAACAAATTTGAGTAGATAACTCCTCAGTTGTTTGCATTAGAGCGACAATTTTTGAGATAGTTATTAAAACTGTTTAAAGGTTGTCAAACGTTGTTTCTCGTTGTATATCCTTTAATTCTAGAGATAAATTGATAAATAACGTGTACGAATTTGTTTAACGCATTTGTTTTGGTTACTCGACGTCTCCGTTCTCGTGTAGCCTACATATTGCGTTTTTTTTTTAATTTGCTTACCGGGCTAAAGGTTAGTATGCTTAAAATACGTAAGTCGTCTTGTTCAACAAATTTAAGTAGATAACTCATCAGTTGTTTGCATCAGAGCGACAATTTTTGAGATAGTTATTAAAACTGTTTAAAGGTTGTCAAACGTTGTTTCTCGTTGTATATCCTTTAATTCTAGAGTTAAATTGATAAATAACGTGTACGAATTTTTTTAACGCATTTGTTTTGGTTACTCGACGCCTCCGTTCTCGTGTAGCCTACATATTGCGTTTTTTTTTTAATTTGCTTACCGGGCTAAAGGTTAGCATGTTTAAAATACGTAAGTCGTTTTGTTCAACAAATTTGAGTAGATAACTCCTCAGTTGTTTGCATTAGAGCGACAATTTTTGAGATAGTTATTAAAACTGTTTAAAGGTTGTCAAACGTTGTTTCTCGTTGTATATCCTTTAATTCTAGAGATAAATTGATAAATAACGTGTACGAATTTGTTTAACGCATTTGTTTTGGTTACTCGACGTCTCCGTTCTCGTGTAGCCTACATATTGCGTTTTTTTTTAATTTGCTTACCGGGCTAAAGGTTAGCATGCTTAAAATACGTAAGTCGTTTTGTTCAACAAATTTAAGTAGATAACTCATCAGTTGTTTGCATCAGAGCGATAATTTTTGAGATAGTTATTAAAACTGTTTAAAGGTTGTCAAACGTTGTTTCCCGTTGTATATCCTTTAATTCTAGAGTTAAATTGATAAATAACGTGTACGAATTTGTTTAACGTATTTGTTTTGGTTACTCGACGTCTCCGTTCTCGTGTAGCCTACATATTGCGTTTTTTTTTTTTAATTTGCTTACCGGGCTAAAGGTTAGCATGTTTAAAATACGTAAGTCGTTTTGTTCAACAAATTTGAGTAGATAACTCAGCAGTTGTTTGCATCAGAGCGACAATTTTTGAGATAGTTATTAAAACTGTTTAAAGGTTGTCAAACGTTGTTTCTCGTTGTATATCCTTTAATTCTAGAGTTAAATTGATAAATAACGTGTACGAATTTGTTTAACGCATTTGTTTTGGTTACTCGACGTATCCGTTCTCGTGTAGCCTACATATTGCGTTTTTTTTTTTAATTTGCTTACCGGGCTAAAGGTTAGCATGCTTTAAATACGTAAGTCGTTTTGTTCAACAAATTTGAGTAGATAACTCAGCAGTTGTTTGCATCAGAGCGACAATTTTTGAGATAGTTATTAAAACTGTTTAAAGGTTGTCAAACGTTGTTTCTCGTTGTATATCCTTTAATTCTAGAGTTAAATTGATAAATAACGTGTACGAATTTGTTTAACGCATTTGTTTGGTTACTCGACGTCTCCGTTCTCGTGTAGCCTACATATTGCGTTTCTTTTTAAATTTGCTTACCGGGCTAAAGGTCAGCATGCTTAAAATACGTAAGTCGTTTTGTTCAACAAATTTGAGTAGATAACTCAGCAGTTGTTTGTATCAGAGCGACAATTTTTGAGATAGTTATTAAAACTGTTTAAAGGTTTTCAAAGGTTGTTTCTCGTTGTATATCCTTTAATTCTAGAGTTAAATTGATAAATAACGTGTACGAATTTGTTTAACGCATTTGTTTGGTTACTCGACGTCTCCGTTCTCGTGTAGCCTACATATTGCGTTTTTTTTTTAATTTGCTTACCGGGCTAAAGGTTAGCATGCTTAAAATACGGAAGTCGTTTTGTTCAACAAATTTAAGTAGATAACTCATCAGTTGTTTGCATCAGAGCGCCAATTTTTGAGATATTTATTAAAACTGTTTAAAG
This sequence comes from Eurosta solidaginis, assembly GCF_040869045.1. Lineage (NCBI taxonomy): Eukaryota > Metazoa > Arthropoda > Insecta > Diptera > Tephritidae > Eurosta > Eurosta solidaginis. Next base: position 294,861 of record NW_027136963.1, read on the forward strand.
GTTGTCAAACGTTGTTTCTCGTTGTATATCCTTTAATTCTAGAGTTAAATTGATAAATAACGTGTACGAATTTGTTTAACGCATTTGTTTTGGTTACTCGACGTCTCCGTTCTCGTGTAGCCTACATATTGCGTTTTTTTTTTTAATTTGCTTACCGGGCTAAAGGTTAGTATGCTTAAAATACGTAAGTCGTTTTGTTCAACAAATTTAAGTAGATAACTCATCAGTTGTTTGCATCAGAGCGACAATTTTTGAGATAGTTATTAAAACTGTTTAAAGGTTGTCAAACGTTGTTTCTCGTTGTATATCCTTTAATTCTAGAGTTAAATTTATAAATAACGTGTACGAATTTGTTTAACGCATTTGTTTTGGTTACTCGACGTCTCCGTTCTCGTGTAGCCTACATATTGCGTTTTTTTTTAATTTGCTTACCGGGCTAAAGGTTAGCATGCTTAAAATACGTAAGTCGTTTTGTTCAACAAATTTAAGTAGATAACTCATCAGTTGTTCGCATCAGAGCGACAATTTTTGAGATAGTTATTAAAACTGTTTAAAGGTTGTCAAACGTTGTTTCTCGTTGTATATCCTTTAATTCTAGAGTTAAATTGATAAATAACGTGTACGAATTTGTTTAACGCATTTGTTTTGTTTACTCGACGCCTCCATTCTCGTGTAGCCTACATATTGCGTTTTTTTTTTTAATTTGCTTACCGGGCTAAAGGCTAGCATGTTTAAAATACGTAAGTCGTTTTGTTCAACAAATTTGAGTAGATAACTCATCAGTTGTTTGCATTAGAGCGACAATTTTTGAGAAGTTATTAAAACTGTTTAAAGGTTGTCAAACGTTGTTTCTCGTTGTATATCCTTTAATTCTAGAGTTAAATTGATAAATAACGTGTACGAATTTGTTTAACGCATTTGTTTTGGTTACTCGACGTCTCCGTTCTCGTGTAGCCTACATATTGCGTTTTTTTTTTTTTAATTTGCTTACCGGGCTAAAGGTTAGCATGCTTAAAATACGTAAGTCGTTTTGTTCAACAAATTTAAGTAGATAACTCATCAGTTGTTTGCATCAGAGCGATAATTTTTGAGATAGTTATTAAAACTGTTTAAAGGTTGTCAAACGTTGTTTCCCGTTGTATATCCTTTAATTCTAGAGTTAAATTGATAAATAACGTGAACGAATTTGTTTAACGTATTTGTTTTGGTTACTCGACGTCTCCGTTCTCGTGTAGCCTACATATTGCGTTTTTTTTTTTAATTTGCTTACCGGGCTAAAGGTTAGCATGTTTAAAATACGTAAGTCGTTTTGTTCAACAAATTTAAGTAGATAACTCATCAGTTGTTTGCATCAGAGCGACAATTTTTCAGATAGTTATTAAAACTGTTTAAAGGTTGTCAAACGTTGTTTCTCGTTGTATATCCTTTAATTCTAGAGTTAAATTGATAAATAACGTGTACGAATTTGTTTAACGCATTTGTTTTGGTTACTCGACGTCTCCGTTCTCGTGTAGCCTACATATTGCGTTTTTTTTTAATTTGCTTACCGGGCTAAAGGTTAGCATGTTTAAAATACGTAAGTCGTTTTGTTCAACAAATTTGAGTAGATAACTCAGCAGTTGTTTGCATCAGAGCGACAATTTTTGAGATAGTTATTAAAACTGTTTAAAGGTTGTCAAACGTGGTTTCTCGTTGTATATCCTTTAATTCTAGAGTTAAATTGATAAATAGCGTGTACGAATTTGTTTAACGCATTTGTTTTGGTTACTCGACGTCTCCGTTCTCGTGTAGCCTACATATTGCGTTTTTTTTTTAATTTGCTTACCGGGCTAAAGGTTAGCATGTTTAAAATACGTAAGTCGTTTTGTTCAACAAATTTAAGTAGATAACTCATCAGTTGTTTGCATCAGAGCGACAATTTTTGAGATAGTTATTAAAACTGTTTAAAGGTTGTCAAACGTTGTTTCTCGTTGTATATCCTTTAATTCTAGAGTTAAATTTATAAATAACGTGTACGAATTTGTTTAACGCATTTGTTTTGGTTACTCGACGTCTCCGTTCTCGTGTAGCCTACATATTGCGTTTTTTTTTAATTTGCTTACCGGGCTAAAGGTTAGCATGCTTAAAATACGTAAGTCGTTTTGTTCAACAAATTTAAGTAGATAACTCATCAGTTGTTTGCATCAGAGCGACAATTTTTGAGATAGTTATTAAAACTGTTTAAAGGTTGTCAAACGTTGTTTCTCGTTGTATATCCTTTAATTCTAGAGTTAAATTGATAAATAACGTGTACGAATTTGTTTAACGCATTTGTTTTGGTTACTCGACGCCTCCGTTCTCGTGTAGCCTACATATTGCGTTTTTTTTTTTAATTTGCTTACCGGGCTAAAGGCTAGCATATTTAAAATACGTAAGTCGTTTTGTTCAACAAATTTGAGTAGATAACTCATCAGTTGTTTGCATTAGAGCGACAATTTTTGAGAAGTTATTAAAACTGTTTAAAGGTTGTCAAACGTTGTTTCTCGTTGTATATCCTTTAATTCTAGAGTTAAATTGATAAATAACGTGTACGAATTTGTTTAACGCATTTGTTTTGGTTACTCGACGTCTCCGTTCTCGTGTAGCCTACATATTGCGTTTTTTTTTTTAATTTGCTTACCGGGCTAAAGGTTAGCATGCTTAAAATACGTAAGTCGTTTTGTTCAACAAATTTAAGTAGATAACTCATCAGTTGTTTGCATCAGAGCGATAATTTTTGAGATAGTTATTAAAACTGTTTAAAGGTTGTCAAACGTTGTTTCCCGTTGTATATCCTTTAATTCTAGAGTTAAATTGATAAATAACGTGTACGAATTTGTTTAACGTATTTGTTTTGGTTACTCGACGTCTCCGTTCTCGTGTAGCCTACATATTGCGTTTTTTTTTTTAATTTGCTTACCGGGCTAAAGGTTAGCATGTTTAAAATACGTAAGTCGTTTTGTTCAACAAATTTAAGTAGATAACTCATCAGTTGTTTGCATCAGAGCGACAATTTTTCAGATAGTTATTAAAACTGTTTAAAGGTTGTCAAACGTTGTTTCTCGTTGTATATCCTTTAATTCTAGAGTTAAATTGATAAATAACGTGTACGAATTTGTTTAACGCATTTGTTTTGGTTACTCGACGTCTCCGTTCTCGTGTAGCCTACATATTGCGTTTTTTTTTAATTTGCTTACCGGGCTAAAGGTTAGCATGTTTAAAATACGTAAGTCGTTTTGTTCAACAAATTTGAGTAGATAACTCAGCAGTTGTTTGCATCAGAGCGACAATTTTTGAGATAGTTATTAAAACTGTTTAAAGGTTGTCAAACGTGGTTTCTCGTTGTATATCCTTTAATTCTAGAGTTAAATTGATAAATAACGTGTACGAATTTGTTTAACGCATTTGTTTTGGTTACTCGACGTCTCCGTTCTCGTGTAGCCTACATATTGCGTTTTTTTTTTAATTTGCTTACCGGGCTAAAGGTTAGTATGCTTAAAATACGTAAGTCGTTTTGTTCAACAAATTTAAGTAGATAACTCATCAGTTGTTTGCATCAGAGCGACAATTTTTGAGATAGTTATTAAAACTGTTTAAAGGTTGTCAAACGTTGTTTCTCGTTGTATATCCTTTAATTCTAGAGTTAAATTTATAAATAACGTGTACGAATTTGTTTAACGCATTTGTTTTGGTTACTCGACGTCTCCGTTCTCGTGTAGCCTACATATTGCGTTTTTTTTTTTAATTTGCTTACCGGGCTAAAGGTTAGCATGCTTAAAATACGTAAGTCGTTTTGTTCAACAAATTTAAGTAGATAACTCATCAGTTGTTTGCATCAGAGCGACAATTTTTGAGATAGTTATTAAAACTGTTTAAAGGTTGTCAAACGTTGTTTCTCGTTGTATATCCTTTAATTCTAGAGTTAAATTTATAAATAACGTGTACGAATTTGTTTAACGCATTTGTTTTGGTTACTCGACGTCTCCGTTCTCGTGTAGCCTACATATTGCGTTTTTTTTTAATTTGCTTACCGGGCTAAAGGTTAGCATGCTTAAAATACGTAAGTCGTTTTGTTCAACAAATTTAAGTAGATAACTCATCAGTTGTTTGCATCAGAGCGACAATTTTTGAGATAGTTATTAAAACTGTTTAAAGGTTGTCAAACGTTGTTTCTCGTTGTATATCCTTTAATTCTAGAGTTAAATTGATAAATAACGTGTACGAATTTGTTTAACGCATTTGTTTTGGTTACTCGACGCCTCCGTTCTCGTGTAGCCTACATATTGCGTTTTTTTTTTTAATTTGCTTACCGGGCTAAAGGCTAGCATGTTTAAAATACGTAAGTCGTTTTGTTCAACAAATTTGAGTAGATAACTCATCAGTTGTTTGCATTAGAGCGACAATTTTTGAGAAGTTATTAAAACTGTTTAAAGGTTGTCAAACGTTGTTTCTCGTTGTATATCCTTTAATTCTAGAGTTAAATTGATAAATAACGTGTACGAATTTGTTTAACGCATTTGTTTTGGTTACTCGACGTCTGCGTTCTCGTGTAGCCTACATATTGCGTTTTTTTTTTAATTTGCTTACCGGGCTAAAGGTTAGCATGCTTAAAATACGTAAGTCGTTTTGTTCAACAAATTTAAGTAGATAACTCATCAGTTGTTTGCATCAGAGCGATAATTTTTGAGATAGTTATTAAAACTGTTTAAAGGTTGTCAAACGTTGTTTCCCGTTGTATATCCTTTAATTCTAGAGTTAAATTGATAAATAACGTGTACGAATTTGTTTAACGTATTTGTTTTGGTTACTCGACGTCTCCGTTCTCGTGTAGCCTACATATTGCGTTTTTTTTTTTTAATTTGCTTACCGGGCTAAAGGTTAGCATGTTTAAAATACGTAAGTCGTTTTGTTCAACAAATTTAAGTAGATAACTCATCAGTTGTTTGCATCAGAGCGACAATTTTTCAGATAGTTATTAAAACTGTTTAAAGGTTGTCAAACGTTGTTTCTCGTTGTATATCCTTTAATTCTAGAGTTAAATTGATAAATAACGTGTACGAATTTGTTTAACGCATTTGTTTTGGTTACTCGACGTCTCCGTTCTCGTGTAGCCTACATATTG